>NW_027397063.1:49169904-49322251 GCF_003265705.2 Callorhinus ursinus
TGTATATATATGTGTATATATATGTATATATGTATATATGTATATATGTGTATATATATGTATATATATGTGTATATGTGTGTATATATGTGTATATATATGTGTGTATATATATATACACACACACACAAACTGATTACTTACAATTTGTGCTGCACGATGTAGGACATCAGATATACCAAGATAGATCTCCTACCTTCAGAAAGCTTACAGATGCATTTTCTACTTTCAAAAAACTCAGTTCAGGGCTGGAGAGGGGGTGTGAGTGTGAGTTGATTTTTTAATTTTTATTTATGTTTATTTTTTTGCTGAAGGAATTACTTTGCAATCACAGAAGAGAGGCATCTAACCTGCCCAGGAATCGAGTCCAGGGAAGACTTCATGAACTGGTTGTTCAAAACTCATTTCTTTCATATCCTGAGCATGCCCACTATGAGCTGGGCCCTGTGATCAGCATGGAGACAGAGTGGTAGAGCAGACAGAATCTCTATCTTGAAGGAGCTTAAAGACTAGTGAAGGACGTCAAGTCAATAGGCAATTAAGACAAACACAAAATACATCCCCAACCCAGAATGAACTAACTTATTTCCTATCTGTTCTCTGCTGGCCCTCAACTGATATATTCGCATTGCCTTAGCATTTTTGTGTAAAGTTTTGGGACATCACTGTATAGAAGCAGTCTGTTGTCTGTGTGAAAAATCAGAGAAGGACATTTCAGGAAGACAGACCAGTATGAGCAAAGAATTGTTCAACAAACAATAGTGTTGTGACCATGCAGGTTGTTGTATGTTGGGCTGAGCTAAAGAGTTGGGTAAATGTAATCTAGTTCAAGGCTAAACTGATCTCACTTATATTATTGTTATCCTGACCCTTGAGTACTTACTAATATAGGAAGACTGTGTGAGCTTCTAGATAAAAGGCATGGCTTTCACTCAAATTTTGAAGAGTCTGTAACAACAACAAAAATCTAAGAAGCACTTCCCTGTGAAAATCAAGAATGAAAACCACCATTGTTTTATATGAGAGGCTAGTGAGTCAAGCTGATCCATCCAAGGTCACATAGCTTGAAAGAATAAATCTAGGACATCAGCTCAGTCCTTCTGCCCCTGTACCCCTTCCCCACACCTCCACAGCCTCACTCCACTGCATGGGGCTACTGCGACCATGGATGGCTCACACAAGGGAGGTGGCTTCCTGTCACTCACGTAGGTGCCCCTTCTTCCTAATTCAGCCATCCCTTATGTGGCATTTTCATGTGCTGGGCATTGTGCTAGGAAAGAATATTCTCTCCCTTTCTTCCTCTACCACCCTTGTTCTCTCTCTTCCTTCCTTCAAACATTTATTGAGCCTCAAAGCTACAAAAGGGGTTGAGGGACAAAAAGAAGTTCCTGTTACTGTTAAAGGACAGACATACAGACAGAAGTTATGGTAGAGTGGGACATACATCACAGGGGAGAAATGTACCATGGCCACTGGAGCCGGGGGAATGGTACTACCTAGGAGTAAGACCTTGGTAACAAAAGAGAAAAGGCAGAAAGAAGAGCTCCTCATCCCCCCCCGCCCCCCAAGCTATTCTCGGGTACTCTAAGGCAACTCAGACACAGCAGTGTTCTTGTTCAAGTCGTCAGTGGTTTCTGGGCCCGCCTGACACCCAATCCCATGGTCATCACTGGGCAGAGTATTGAAGCACGAGTGACCTGACACTGGGCTGAGAACCATGCTTTGTGGCTCACAGGAAGAATGAATTCCCCATGTATTGTACAGAGCTGAACACCAGCCCAGCACCCTGAACATCAGCCTCACGAGTCAGATAAGGATGAGCCCCCAGGAGCTCAGTGAAGGTCAGCAGGAGGGCCCTTCCCTCTTCTCCCACTATGCTCACTTGACCTCAGATTAGGCATTTCTTACCTCCTTACCGTCTACAGACTCAGGATCCATGAAAACTGCATATGTTCTTTTTGGTCCCTCGGTGACTCTAGGACATGTATAAGTATTTACCAGAAGTCGGTAAAGAGAATAGACTATCCTAAGAGAAATGGTGATTTACTGCTGATGGAAGTGTTGTTATCAACAACATGTAGAGTTTCCCAGGCTATGAACCAGTAACATACGTAGCTGTCCAATAGAACCATGTGACAAGCCTGATACTGACATAGATCAGATAGTGCCTCACTGCCACACAGAGAGGAGAGCCCCTTACCCGCTTCCTCTCCTGTCTTACAGGTAAGACAGAAAGCAAAGATGCTTTTTACTTTGTTGGGATGTTCCGCATCACCAACATCGAATTTCTTCCTGAATACCAACAGAAGGAGTCCAGGGAATTTCTATCAGTGGCACGGACTGTGCAGCAAGTGGTGAGGTGATCGGGGGGAGGCGCGGGGGGGTGGTAAGGTTGTGTGAGAGGCTGGGGAGGGGGGGGGCAGGGGTCAGGGGATGGGGGGTTGGGGTGGAGGGGTCACAAGTGTCCCAGGTGAGCAGGGAGGTTCAAGGAAGACGTCAGAGGGAAACACGAGATTTAGCTCATCTTGGCTGTAATTGCTTATTTGATAGAACTGCTAATTAATTTAATTTAATTTGTTTACTCATGTCTTTTATTTATTACTGAAAGTAAAAGCAAATAGCTCTCTGAGCTCCAGTTTTTCTCCTCTGTAAAATAAAGGAAATGGATCAGGCGATCTCTGAAATGTCTTCCAGAACTAAAGTTACAATCATATTGATTAATTTCGGGAGCTCTACACATTTATCTCAACCTCAACACACTGGAATCTCTTTACTTTTTTTTTTTAAAAATTTTCTCTTTATAGAACTAATATGTATTTAGCTATTAAAAATTGTAAAATTCAGAAAGTTACAAAAAGGAACATTAAAATTTTCTTTAACATCATCTCCAGAGATAGAGCCCCTTTTTATTCTGGGCCACATAGACATAGAGGACAGCACAATATTGGAATATTAGTAGATATTCAGTTTTACAATCTGAATTTTTCCTCTTAATGTTGGATTGCATGTTTCTATGCAAGTAAATATTCTTTAAAAAATGTAAATTTTAATAGGTACAAAGTTAGCCAATCCCTTTTTTAAAAAATGTTTATTTAAATTCAATTTAGTTAACATATAGCATATTATTAGTTTCAGGGGTAGAATTTAGTGATTCATCAGTTGCATATAACACCCAGTGCTCATTACATCAAGTGTCCTCCTTAATGCCCATCACCCAGTTACCCCCTCCCCCCCACCCACCTCCCCTCCAGCAACCCTCAGTTTATTTCCTATAGTTAACAGTCCCTTATGGTTTGTCTCCCTCTCTGATTTTATCTTGTTTTATTTTTACTTTCCCTATGTTCATCTGTTTTGTGTCTTAAACTCTCAATGAGTGAAATCATATGGTATTCTTTTGCTTGGCATAATACCCTCTAGTTCCATGCACATCATTGCAAATGGCATAGCCAATCCCTTCTTATTGGATATTTAAGTTGTCTCCCATTTTTCTACTATAGATAATGCTACACAAAACTGCTACATAGATTGTGTGTATCTGTGATTACTTCCTTACCTGATCCCCTAAAAGTGTATACCAATATCTACTCATGGCTCTTAGTACATATTACCAACCAGAAAGCTTCTGCCAGTTTGTATCTGCACAGTGATGATGAGGGTGACCTACACAGTGGTGCCCCTACTGCTGTGACAGGCGCCCTGCCATGTAGAGGGGAGAGCTGTGGGGGGGATAAGCTAAAACAACAGTGGGCACGGTGACTCTTATTTCCTGAAGGCCACCTACACACAGACTATGTAGCTAAATGCTTTACCTTTACTATATATCCGTTAGTCCTCAGATTAGCCCGAAGATTCTTGGTAAGCATTTTGATCGCTTTACAGTAGAAAGACAGGCAGAAAGAAAGAAAGAAAGAGAGGGGGGGGGAGGGAGAAAGGAAGAGAAAGAGAAAGAGAAAAAGAAAAAAAAATAGTGAGGGCTCAGTAGTTTTAGGTAACATATTCTGGGTTGCATAGTGAATTTAAACCCCACAATTAGGTGGGTGATTTTGCCATTAGGTAGGAAGGGGAACACAGGAGGAGGAGATTTGGCAGAGACAGTTTAGCTGTAGAAATGCTGAGGAAGGGCAAAGAAGGTAAATTGAAACAGCTCTCCTTTGGCTCCAGCTCCGCGTTTTAAAAGGGCTGGGTTCCCTAGAGACGGCAGAGGAAGAAGGGGGATGGTAGACCCGGAGGAGGGCACCGCCTGCCCCCTAGTGGCTAGTACGGCAATGTGTCCTTAAGAATATAAATTTTCCAGGTTGTGCATTGATAGAAAAGAGGTTGGGTCAAGGACTTTGACAATGTACTTGAAGGAGTTTGATTTATTAATTGTGGAGAAAAATAACCTTTGGAGTAGGGAGAATACAGAAGTTAAGCTTGGTTAGGGTGTCTGGAGACAGCAATGAATGAACGAAGGTAACTGGTTATTCTTCACGGAGAGCACAGAGACAGGAAGGAACCCAAGACTTGAGCCTTCAGCCAGAGCCCTGCTTTTCTCCTTGCTAGCTGTCAGAGCTTGGGCCCACAGCATGCCAGATACCGCAAAACAAAGCCAAATTTGAAAGACTTCAGACACCTCGGTTTTTCTTTTTCAGGTAAACCTGGTTTATACAACATCTGCCTTCTCTAAATTTTATAAGCAGTCTGTCGTTGCAGATGTCAGGTAATGTATATCTCTTACTTTGGGACTTCTGTGTTTACTCCTGTAAATTCCTCTTAATGCTGTGGAAGGGCTCAGATATGACCACTCTCCAGTAACTTTCTGGGGGCGGCTTTGTGCTTTTAGCACAACTGGTGACCCAACTCAGCCCTGCTGTCATGCTGAGTTTTTCTCTTCATCTGCCAAAACCTGCCCTCTCCCACAGCTGTGATCCTCGGCCCCCGGGATTAATGTTGCTGGGCAAAATGGCCACAATCGTGGCTACCATCGGGTGGGGGTAAAAACAAAACACAGTCCAGGATTTCTCAAAATATGTTCCGCCAAAAACTGGTCACTGGAGATTTTCTGAGGAAAAAACGGATCTCATAGTCAAATAATAGGTATTAAAATTTATTTTATGAATTTTAAATTTTTTATTTTATTAAAACTCATTTTTTTAATTATGTGCTATGTTTCCCCACCTCCAGTATATCTGCAGAGACTCACAATTCACTTTGGCATACCAAAGGCACTAAGAAGTCTGGGAGTAGAGCAATTTGTCTACTTCTCTTTCCTGCATTATTTACCATAGAACACTTAAGGTTTGTTTTTCATAAAACATGACAGTATTTGTGCACTTAGAGCTCTTGCTCCAGGGTTTGGCTAAAAACCAAGTTGGACTCAATTCCTGGATTTGCTACTTATTAACCATATGATTTTCAGTTGTAGTTGGCCTTGACTTCCTTTCCTGTAAAACTGGAATAATAGGACGTTCCTCATAAGATTAAGTGGGATAAAGCAGAATTTAGCACTGTGTCTGGACATGGCAAAGTGTCAAAAATCATAGTTGTTGTTATTTGTAATAGCAGTGAATGACTGATATCCATAAAAATAGTGTATTCTCCAGGGAGATGCAACTATACACAAATGATTCTAGATGTGAACCCAACACAGGAAGACACATACTATGATGCTTTCCCTTCCCAATTCCCACAATAAGAGTCAATGACTTCTTAAAGAAGGAATTTTGGAAGTTGAAGGAGGTCCTCACTGGCTTTACCTTGAATCATTCAGTCGGGTCACTGGCTTTTTATGAGAGTCCACTTCCTAAGATATATACCTGAACATCTCTCTTTTTTTTTTCCTATAGCAGCAACAACAAAGGTGGCCTCCTTGTCCACTTTTGGATTGTGTTTGTTATGCCACATGCCAAGAGCCATATCTTCTGTGAGGACTGTGTGGCCGCCATTTTGAAGGACTCCATCCAGACGAGCATCATAAACCGAACCTCTGTGGGGAGCTTGCAGGGCCTTGCTGTAGACATGGACTCTGTGGTACTAAATGGTGATTACTGGGTAATTCTCCTTTATGCGTTCCTTCCTGCAGCACTGCTGATACTGCCATTAAACACGGTCGTTATTGTAATGAATTGTATTCCCTTCTGCAATCCCAGTAAAACAGCATTAGCTGAGGACATTGATAAAGGAAATTGCTAAATGTTATATACAATGATTGGACAATAGAAGTGGGTTCAAAATATATATGAGATTGAATTTGTTACAGTGTCCCCTGCCCTATATTTAATTCAACTATACGAGTCTTCAAACTAAGGCTCCAACTCCTGAAGAAGAAAGAATTTTGCTGAGGCTTATCTTGTCTTTTCCTTTGTCCAGATAGAACCTAGAACTGCACCAGTGTTATAGAGTGTTGCCCAGCATTCCACAATTGCCTGTTGAATAGCCCTGCCAAAATGCAAATTTTATCATTCAATTTGCCAGTAAAATACTTTAATTAATTGTGTGACCCCCAAATTATGCAACTTTCTCTCTTGATTTAAATCATATAGATGTAGATATAGATATAGATATAAATAGATAGATATTGATCGATCTATATACCAGGCATGTAATGTAGTAGTATGTGGCTGATAAGTATTGCTAAATGAATGAATGAAGTGGAAAAGTGGAAAAGTCTGCACCACAAATACTATTTCAGATCTAGGACTAATTATTATTATATTTGGTTGCTTTTTACCTTTAGGGATGTTTAAATGTGTCACTATGGACAATTTCAAGCATCAAGAAAAGTAAAGAGAATACTATCATGAACTCTCATATACCCTTTACTCAGCTTCAACAACTATGAACTCCTGGCCATCCCACTTGCTCTCGAAATACATAAACAACTTCCCCCACCCTCCCTGGATCATGTTAAAGCAAATCCCAGATATGAGGAATTGCTTTTAGAGGACTGAAAGGAATTTTTACTGAGCAAAATTCTAACAAAATGAAATGCTGGAACTGATAGTCTCTTTTCCATGTGTTTTTTCAATGCAGCTGGGCTTCGGTCAGATTACTCTTCAACTATAGGATCTGGTAAAGTATGACATGCAGTTTCTCCTACGCTGCCTCCAAATCACTATCCTTTTTGGCTATAGTTTTCTTTTTCTTTTTTTTTTTTTTAAGATTTCATTTATTTATTTGACAGAGAGAGACACAGCGAGAGAGGGAACATAAGCAGGGGGAGTGGGAGAGGGAGAAGCAGGCTTCCCGCTGAGCAGGGAGCTCCATCCCAGGACCCTGGGATCATGACCTGAGCCGAAGGCAGACGCTCAACGACTGAGCCGCCCAGGCGCCCCTATAGCTTTCTTTTTCAAATGATGGCATTTGGTAGTGCTCTCTCAGTTGCCTGTGACAGAAATACACTCGAACTGGCTTAAGCCCAGAAGAAACGTGATTGGCTCTTGTAACTGGGACATACATGGAATGTTCTGGCTTCAGGCATGTTTGGGGCCAGGTTGTAAAATAAAATATCATCAGAACTCTGCATCTCTGCTTTTCCCTGTTGAAGCTTCATCGAGTGTATTCTTCTAATGCAGTGTCATGACTGGCAACCAATAGATCCAAGCTTATAATTTATCAGTAGCAGTAATAGTAGAAAAAAGAAAAAAGAGAAAAGCCCACACAAATTTCCAGAATTTTTGCAGAAGTCCTGGGGCTGATCTCAGTGTCTCAGATCAGCTGGCTTGCCCATTTATGAACCAGTTTCTTTTACTCTGATTGGCCAGTCTGGGTCACGTTCCCATCTCTGGACCTCGAGGTGAGTTTAACCCCAACCAAACCATACAGGCAGGGTAAGGATAGTTTCTCAAAGTAAAGTCTTGGTGCTGTTACCAGAAGAGAGGGGAGTGGATTCCAGGCTGACAAAAACAGCAGAGGTCCTCCACTCTTACTGTTTATAAAGATGTCTAGAAAAGTCATTCCTAAAACAAAACAAAATAAAAGTGCTGTCTCCACAGACAAAGGCTGCTCTCAGTCCTTCTATGCAGATCATCTGTCTCTCCGCTACCCTCTGGAGATTTCTGCAACCTCAGGGAGGCTGATGTGCCACTTCAAGCTGGTGGCCATTGTGGGCTATCTGATTCGTCTCTCTATAGAGTCCGTCCAGATTGAAGCTGCCAACTGTGTCACCGACTCCCTGACCATTTACGACTCCCTCTTGCCAATCCGGAGCACCATCTTGTATAGGTACTCGGGTTGGCGAGTAAAAAGACTTTTTTACAGTATCTCTCTTGGGCAGTATCTCCTTTCCCTTAGACTTTGAAACCTGTTTTTGTGTGCACTTGTGAGATTCGAGACTGACCCAGGCCTTACTTAGTATCCCCTGTATTAGCCAGCGCCTATCAGACACAACTTTTGCTTTTTACTTGTTGCTTACAAGGGTCAAAATCAGTATAACAGGAACTTCAGCCAATATTTCTGAAATCTAGCTGACTTTTCTGTTTAATTTTACTTTTGTTGCAACTGCAATGAAATCTACTGTTTCATTAGAGTGTGAGAATAAAAATTCTGATGATTGCATACCGTTAGTAAAACAATTAAAATTTTTCCCCTTATTAAAAAGATAACACAATTGTTCATTGTGAAAGTGAACAGAGAAAAAGATCAATATTTCACAGTCCCATTAGCTAGAACAAATGTCTGTTATGTTTTTGCACATTCTCATTCTACACACACACACACACACACACACACACACACACATATTTATATGCCCTAGTATTTTTTACTTACTAGTAGACATCTTTTTATGAGTGCTTACTATCTTGATAATTTAATAATGATAGCTACACTTTATCAAAAATGTACTATTTGTTACTCACTGTGCTAAAAAGGCACATGAATTATCTTATTATTTTTAATAGTGCTTATGTATATAACCGTGTTTTATGTATGTATGTATATATATTTTGGTGATGAATATGCATATGCTAGAAATTTCAACAGTACATAATGGTTACAGTGAAAAATAAGTTGGTCCCTGGCTCCCATTCCTCAGTCATTATTATTATTTCTTTTCATCCTTCCAGACATACTATGCTATTATCACACATAATCCTCACCCCAATGCCACAAGGAGTAGACTCTTGGTACTACCACTGTTTCATAGTAGGGGATTTGGCATTCATGAAGATGAGTTACTCGACTGCCCAAGCTCTTTCGGCCAGTTTAGAGATGGAGCTGAGTTTTGAACCCAGTTTTCCTGAGGGCAGAGCTCAGGACCCCAGCCATTTCAATAGTTGTCTACGCCTTGCTCGCTCTCAAGGTGGGGGGCGTCCAGTGACAGCCATCCAGAATTCTATGATAGTTACTGGGCAGAAGTTTCTAACCCTTATCAGCTCCCCTTCGTGGTGCCCTGTGGCAGATGAAGATCTGGCTGGCGGAGTCTGACTAACAAGAACCGTGTGGATAGCCTGGGAAATGGGTGGGATTAGTGGTGGATGGAGGCTCACTGCTCAATAACCTGTTATCCACGGACTTTTGTTGTCTGGTTTCAGAATTTGTGAACCTACAAGAATGATAATGTCCTTTGTCTCCACAAATAATCTCATGTTGGTGTCATTTAAGTCTCCTCAGATACGGAGGCTATCGGGAATCCGGGCATTTTTCGAGGTCATTCCAGAAGAAAGTAAGTCTCTCCCAATTGAAAAAAGTCACCTTGAAAAGTATCTATTATGATACTCCAGTCTTATCTCTCCTGAGGCTGTGTTGTAATACCAGTCCTCTTAGTCAGGGACTTTGACTCAGGGTCCAGTCAGAGGAGAGAGATCATATTATTTAAACAGAGAGGATTTAATGTGAAGAATTGTTAACTCGGCATAAAGGTGTCAGCTAGGTCAATCAAAAGGCAGAAAGAAAACCGTAAGGTGTTCTGGGTGTAATACATGTAGGAAGCAACTACCCCTCTGTAGTTCGGTGGGGGGGGGGGGCAGAGGAAAGTGGTGGCAATGCTGACAATTTACAGTGTGGAGGGGGGTCTGTGGACTGAAACTCAGACCTCTGGCGCAGGGGAGCGGGGGTTGCTGCTCAGCTGATGCGGTGTCTCTGAGTTCAGAGCCGGTGTTCACGGACTTGGGACCCAGACCTTCAAGGAGGGGGTGCCAGACAGCCGGGGCTGGTATCTTCGAGGAAGATGCAATAAAATGGAAGTTGGGAAAACTGCATACAGGATTCAACTCTGCTATAGGAAGAAAGTGTAGCTGTGCGAAGGAGGGGGAGCGAATGGGGGGGAGAAGGGGAAGAAGGGGGATGGGGTAAGAATCGTTGCTGGGGTACCTTTCCCAGGAAGTGGAAACGAAACACGCAAGAAGCCCCATTCTGCCTCCTTCAAGTTTTCTAGTCTTCCTGTAGCGCCCCCTATTGGCTGGGCCTGGCAGGAAGCCAGGTGGCAAGGGAGAGAAGCGGTTCGCAAGGTCCCCGTAAGAGCGTCGGAAAAGGGTGCATTGGCAGCTCAGCGATGATAGCACAGAACCTACCACACTACAGTGGCTGTCTTCCGTGAACTCTCGTTAATAGCTCTGCGTGTGAATGCCATCCTAGAAAGTGCACGGGAAGTAAAACTCAGAGATTAGTGGGTTTTCCTAGGTCAGAGAGTGAGCAAAAAGTGACCTAGCTCCCTTTCATTCTTCTCCTTTTGACTTGGGTTGACGAAGTAAAACAAAACAAAACAAAAAAAAGAGCCTTCACTGCAACTCTAGTCTTTTTGTAATATTTGTTGCCTTGTAACCGGTCAGATCTTCCAGGTCATGTCTTGGTAACTTCTTTCTGAGCACTGACAAGGCCAAAAGGAGCGGAATGAGAGATGTGGGTGAGGAGGACAGTGGATCTGGCTTAAGTTAGATTGTCATAGCTTCGTAGGTCCACCGACATTTTAAGGCAGTGGCTTATTTTGATAGGTTTTTTTCTGTCAAATTATTACAAAACTAAATATAAAATTGATTTATTGAACCAAATTGAACTAGCTATTTGAAATGTTGTTGTGTTGAAAATTATCTCTAACTCCAAAGATTAAAAATATGATTAGCTCAGAAATATTGCAGTGGAATTTGTGAACAATTATTGAGCATGTACTATATGCCAGGAATGATTTCAGGTGTTAGGGAAAGTGGGAAACAAAATAGATAAAAATCAGTACTCTCAAGGAAATTGCATTTTAGCAGAAGGATGACCCTACAGTACGAATAGACATTTAGACTGTTTTTATTTAAACAGAACAACATGTTATGTAAACTGGGGATATTTCTTCAACAACAAATATACACTCAATTGAACAAATAAGCTCAGAAGCCTTAAAATATATTTAAGCTATGTTTTTAAAGAGAGTAATAGCATCCTCTAGATCTGTAGTCAAAATATGATCAGAAAACAAATATAGAATTTGAATAAGAAGATAAGCTATATGTCTATAGGGTACTGTTTCTTTTTGGAAAAACTAGTTTAAATTTCAAGAAGTGTGTAAGTTTGTTGATCAAGGAGTGTGTGTTTGTAGTTAAAGAAATGTATGCAGTGCATTTCCCATAGTCTCACAACTGCAAGTCATTGTGTGTGTTACTGGATATTTTTTTCAGAGTGTGAAAACACAGTATTGGTCAAAGAAATCACTGGCTTTGAAGGGAAAATTTCAAGTCCGTATTACCCAAGCTACTATCCTCCGAAATGCAAGTGTACCTGGAAATTTCAGGTAGCCTAGTTTTACCACTACTTTAGAAAAATTTTGTTATCTTACGTTTAGTAGCAATCTATTTTTAATTACCTTTATTTTTTACTACAAAAAGAATGTTAGTTAATTTTATAATATCTAAACAATCAAATACATTACCTAGAACATGAAAGTTCCTTGTAATTTCAACCTGCTGCCCATAAATTTACTGTTCTTTGCAGATGGGGTTATTTTTCCAATTGTTATTTTGATTTGTTTGTATTAAAAAATGCAAAGATACTGTTACGGGATCAAACAATTTATTATTTTACTGTGATAGAGCTCACTTATCAATTTTTAATTATTTCACTGTCAGCATTTTTGTAAGAATAATAAAAAATAATAAATTGAATTAGGCAGTGTATATTTCAGTTATATAAACAAACCAAATTTTGTAAATTTATATAAAATATATACATCGCCGCCTGGTCCTTAACAGAGTTCCTTCTTTTTTTTTTTTCTTTAAAATTTTAGTCTATAACTATTTTTCTTTCTCCAACTGTAGTGTCCTGTGGGGGAACATAGGGCAGGGCTCTTTCAGCATCTACGTGTAAAACCATTTTTGTGAGGCATAGCAATTAGACGTAAGTGGCAAGGAGTTTAGGGTTTGCATTCATTCAGCATGTTATTATTAAATGCCTACTATGTGTCCGCAGTATTCCAGACACTGGGATCCATGGTACCTGAGGCACATTCACAAAAGCTCGGCTCTCATGGAGCTTACCGTACAGTAGGGGGAGACAGGCGACAAACGAACAAAAAGATGTACAGTAGGTTATACGGTGGCACAACGCTATGGAGAAGAACAAAGCAGGAAAGGGGGCTCTGGAGCTGAGTGGGTGATGGGAGTATGAAGGGCAGGATGTGAGGAATTTGTTACCTTAAATAGCACAGCCAGGGGAAGCCTCGCCAACAAGTGGACTTTTGCACAGAAACCTGAGAGAGATGAGGGAACTGACCCATGCGTCACTAGAATCAGAGTGTTGTAGGCAAAGAGAACAGATGAGACCAAGGCCCTGAGGCAGGGGCATGCTTGCTGCATGTCTCATTTGTACACAAAGAGTCAAATATATATTTTTTAAAGATTTTATTTGTTTATTTGACAGAGAGAGACACAGCGGGAGAGGGAACACAAGCAAGGGGGAGTGGGAGAGGGAGAAGCAGGCTTCCCGCCGAGCAGGGAGCCCGATGTGGGGCTTGATCCCAGGACCCCGGGATCGTGACCTGTGCTGAAGGCAGACGCCTAAGGACTGAGCCACCCAGGCGCCCCAGAGTTAAATATTTTTAATAATTTTATTATACCCAAATGTGTACTTAGTGTCAATGTCCTGATGGCATACACCCTTAAATTATTTTTTTCGTCTTTGTTGCAAACATTTCCAAGATAATGAAAACCCAAAGGTTCTGGACTCTTGCTCACCACCAGATTCTTAATGCCTCAGGGCAGCAGAATCTCAGTGCCTCAGGTCACTCATGAGTTGGGGAAGGAAAAAGAGAATCAAATCTGTCTCTTCCATCTCTCCAAAAAAGCGGGTGTATCTTCTTTATGACATCCAGAACAAGAAAAGCCCATTCCCAAAAGCTCTATCAAATGTTTGAAGTTCCTTCGAGGTAAAATAAACATTGATTCCGTGATAACCCATTAAACCTAATGTGAAGATCCCTAAATATTGTTCTAGTCGGGATCTAAAAAAGAATACTAGATTCTATTTCACTACAGGTGAAGGGTTAGAGATGCTGAGTAAAAAGAACTCTTCATAAAGAAAAAGCATGCCACTGAGGGAGTGTGGAGAAGGGAGAGGGGAGACAGACAGGAAATCCTGGGGACAGACTGGGGTGGGTGACACCATTTCCCAGAGGTCAAGGTTGGTCCTCCTCAGTGTGGACGTTAAATAAAGCTGTCCCTTTCTCGGATGGCTTTGAACAGCCACCTAAAATTTTGTGATAGCATGTTTCTGCAAATGGAATTCATGTAAAAAAATAATGTCACCTGTAAAATAGCTTTGAATTTATTGCAAACGACTGAGAAGAATGACTTGACAAAAATATTGACTCAAGTCATGATAAAACCTTTTATACACAAGAGTTGGTTTCTATCATCCTCAATCCTTCTTAGCGCTTGTCTGATTTCTAAATGTAACTGAAGAGCCATCAATCCCTTTTGCAAACTCCCTTTCAGCTGAGTTTTAAGGTCTCATTTATCTGAGAAGGATTAACTCCCGTTCCAACCTAAAGTCCCTGCGATTTTTCTCCCAAGAATTAACAAATGTTTATTGAATGTCAGTTTCAGGCGCATAACCATAGGGAACACTCGGTAGCAAAGTCAAGTCCTTGTTCTTTTGGAGCTTACAGACTGCAGGGGAAAGAGGTGTGGTGAAATGTGAAAAAGAGTATTGAGGCTTATAACATGTCACCTACATTTGTTTCGGGCACACACATTTTTATTTGCTCTTAAAACATACCTCTGATAGAGGAGAGAGACTCATCACGTTTTATAAATAGGGAAATAGAGCTGGGGCAAGCCACTGGCCAGAGGCTATTCAAAAAAAAAAAAAAAAAAGTGACCCAGGCAGCATTAAAAGGAATCCTGCCCCCCCATACGCAAATCCGCCCTCCAGGTCCCTAAAGATGTTCAGTTTCCCTATGTTTCATAACAATCGCTTAGTTGAATATTTACCTCCCTCTCTCTTCCTTCTTTTTGTTTTCCAACTAATACATTTTGTTATGCGATCTCAGAAGAGAAACATGGAGTGGGGTTTTGAATTGTTTTATCACAGATGCCATCAGCCTAGCACCCACCAACTTAGATGCATCCGACACAAGCAGAGATTACAGTGGCCCATGTCAGTTCACCTCCTCGTGTCATTAGGAAAAAGGTGGGATTCTCCAGAAAGGAATCCCTCTTCCCTGCTTCTTTTTTTTTTTTTTAAATATTTTATTTATTTATTTGAGAGAGAGAGAGAATGAGAGATAGAAAGCACGAGAGGGAAGAGGGTCAGAGGGAGAAGCAGACTCCCTGCTGAGCAGGGAGCCCGATGTGGGACTCGATCCCGGGACTCCAGGATCATGACCTGAGCCGAAGGCAGTCACTTAACCAACTGAGCCACCCAGGCACCCCCTCTTCCCTGCTTCTGTGGCAAACACATAACCACCGAAGTTTCTAGTGCCCGTTGGAAACAGTGCAGCGGGTTCTGTGTCCTGTTGCTACCACTGACTAGAGAAATATTTCAATACAGCAGGTCCAGATCAGGAGAAATCCTCCCCTTACTTGGGTAAAAGTTCCCAAAGCAGAGGCAGGGGTTGGGCAGTGGGAACAGAGGACACAGGACATAGAAGGAAATAGCATACTTAGTGGTTTTTCATTTTTGTCCATTTGTTGAACAAAATAGCTCACAATGCTCTGTAGAACTGCACCTCATGACCCCACTGGGGTCAAGCTGGCTAATATCAGTAGTGCCTCTTGGCCAATCTGGCCACAAATGTAGATTTGTGTGCAAATCTGTATCAGTAGAATCTGGTGTGCAAGGGGACTTAATTCTTCTCACTGTGAAGAAGATTTGTAGATTGGGGGGTGGTGATGCATTTAAATCTATTTTACTTTGGAGTGATGGAACACAGTGAAAATGCCTATGTAAGCTTCTTATGAAGAATTTGCATTGGAGTACGTCCTTACGCTATAAAATTACAGTGGTTACTCAAGGTATTTACTATCAGTTTGCATCTTTTCTTCTTTTTTTTTAATTTGAAGAAAAAATCAGATAACAAGACTGGGCAAAAAATTAATGTGTGCCCTCAGGAACCCTTGGTTTTTATTGAACATAAGACAATCCCGTTCCTGGGGCACCTGAGTGGCTCAGTCGTTAAGTGTCTGCCTTCAGCTCAGGTCATGATCCCAGCGTCCTGCATCGGGCTCCCTGCTCCGCGGGAAGCCTGCTTCTCCCTCTCCCACTCCCCCTGCTTGTATTCCTGCTCTCACTGTCTTTCTCTCTGTCAAATAAAGAAATAAAATCTTAAAAAAGAAAAAAAAGACAATCCCTTGACTCTTGAGCCCTCACTGTCCACTTCCAGGCGCCATGATACACTGTGGCACCTGGAAAGACCACCATGTGGCCTTCAGGGAATTGCAGGGCAACCTTGGACATGCCACTTATTTTTGGTTAATTTTGATTTCTTCTATAAAATATGACTCATACTACCTTCCTAACTGTGTTGTTATGTTTAAATGAGAGACATAAAGAGCCTCTCGAAGATACGTTGAGAGAGGAGGGCTACTACATCTAAGTACATGTTAGAAAGAAGTACATGCACACAACAGAGAAATTGTAACATCAAATATGTTGACATCTCTAAAAACCAAATATCAGAGTAATAAAAATCAATGGGTAAAATCCATCTCTTAAAAGAAAAAGACAACAGGATTGAATCACAAAGTGTTACCTATAACTTAATTGTATATTATTTACAAAAGATGGCAGAATAAAAAGTGATTTAATAAAGCTGAAAGTAAAAGGGTGGGCAATATCATACCGACATTATAAACAAAAAGAAACTAGGCATCAAAACCTTAGCACCAGACAACGTGGAAGTCAACATTAGGGCAACAACATTGGGTGAGAAATGGAAGGTGATCTATAATGATAAAGAGAGCAATCCACGTGAAGGTCTGTGATAATTATTTTTGTACCAAAGGACATAACATTAATACTCATAAATCAAAATCTATAGGAAATACAGAGAGAAATGGATGATGCTTAACTATGAGATTTTAGTTCCTTTCCTTTGGTTCCTGACAGGGGTAGTGGGGACAATAACTACAGCTGGGAAGGATATTAAACCACACAGATAATGAGTTTGGCTATATACCCATGTATATACATACACACAAACAAACATACATACATACATTACCCTTTTCTTTTACCCTTGGAGCATTCACAAATTCGATCACACCAAAATCCTTAATAAATAAAAACATGAAAAAGCAATATAGGCAACAAATAATTTCTTATCTAATTAGTATAGAACTAGAAAACTTGAGAGTGGGTGAACAAAAATTCCACTCCCTGGAAATGTGAAAATTCTCTCTAAATAATTCCTGGGTCAAAGTGAAAATTAAAACTAAAATCATGACATAACAAAAAGATGTATGTGACTGTCATACAATGTTGTAAAAAGGTCAGCTCTGTTTGTGTGTGTGCGCGCGTGTGCACACACCCATGCTCTCACATGGGTGTGTGCTGTATGGACAGCCTCTTCTCTTGTCTGATCCTGCCTGAACAGACCCAGGAGTGACTCAGTGACTGCCTTCAGGAATACCCGGGTTGAATATGAAGAGGATGCTGATTCATTATCTAAATAATCTGAATAGTGCTTTAAATAAACTCTGTCATTATTGTCACTGAAGGAGGAAACTGTGCGCACTCATTAACAAGGGGGTGTTTTCAAGCTCATTTATAAGGAGGAAACCGACATCTAGAGATAATCTAATGTGTCCCACATCACCCAGCACACTCAAACTGGGGCCTAAGAGCCACTCCTTGAGCACTGGGCCACCCACTTCCCTCTCTTTTATGCTCTTCTCATTCTGGTTTGTTGGGGGAGGGGGGGTCAGGTCTACCCCACCAAAGGCCATAGGGCACAAAGAATAAAATGCCCCGAGGACAGCAAGTCAAGGGAATGAGTTCTGAGTGAGGAATCAGCCTGAAACATGTCCTTCAACTGAAACGTTTTTCTGACTTATGTTTCTCACAGACTTCCCTGTCAACCCTTGGCATAGCACTGAAATTCCATAACTACTCACTAACCAAGAAGAGCGTGAAAGGCTGTGACCATGGATGGTGGGAAATTAATGAGCACATGTAAGTGGGTTCCAGATGTAAGGAATCTGATGAAAGGCCTGACCCAGAGGTTCAAAACCTTGGATTCCTTGTCCCCAAAGAGTTTGCACTTTACTATTTACAGATAGGGAAATCGAAGGATACAGGGGTTAAAGAACTTGCTCAAGGTCACTCAGTTCATATGTGATTAAGCCAGGATTCAAATCCATGTCTTATTTTCTTCTGAAGTCGTAATAGATCTTGAATTAAAAAATATAGACTGTCCTGTCATTGCAGCAGAGTAACTTCTAAGTTTCCTTTCAGGTAAGATTTTTTGTGAAGTTAGCCTAAGGGACTTGCCTGCTAATTCTGTGCTCATTGTTGATCCATGAATGAGAGTTTCCTTTTCTAAATGATTTTCCTGAACGACCTTCTTTCATTTTCTTTAGACTCTCAGATTACATGCTAAAACAGTCACTGGTTCTGTCTTCACTGGAATAGATCCTATCTGATTTAAGAGCATTCTTGGATCCATTATTAAGACTTGTACTCCTTTTAGGAATATTTTTGAATCAGGGTCTATTATGTAGCAGGCAGAATACCTGGGTTCAGATTCCAGCTCTGGTATTTAGTAGCTATATTAACTGGGACAAATTATTTAACCTCTTTGCTTTTCAGTCTGTAAATGAGCCAATCATTCCTACTTAATAAGGTGGGATTTTTTTGGTAGGCATTCAATGAGATGATGCCTACTACACACCAAAAAAAATTAGCCATTATTACAATTAATAAGATTGTTTTGGATAGAGTTGTTGAATCATTATTTTGTATACCTGAAATTAATGTAACATCACATGTCAACTATACTAAAAAAAAAAAAAAAGATTGCTTTGGAAATGACACTGGATGGATAAATACTATAGAATGTGCTCCCTCTCCAAGTTTTAAGAATACTGCATTCTGATATTTAATTAGAGGTCCAGAAAACAAATCTTTACAATTCTTTTGTAAAATGTGATACTATTTTTTTTTTTTTTTTTGTCCTAAGTAACAACCCCCACCACCCACGGAGTGTTGCTGCCAAAGTAGGAGCAAGATCTTCTCCCAAGCAATCAATACCAAGACAGTTCTCTGCCCTAAATACTTTCTGGGAAGGACCAGCTCTTCCCTTTGTCTGGTGGGCTGGCTGAAATCCCAGCAGATTCTTTTGATGCTAGTAGCACCCTTAGGATTTGAAATGCCAGCCCTTCTCATTATCAGTTCTCTTCATCTAAAAAGGAAAGGCTCTAATTGAACTAATTTCTGACACCTTGCTGAAAAGTTGCCTAAAGGCGCCGGGCTTGTAATGGGGAAGTAGGAAAAGGTAATGCTGACACCAGGAAGCCTAGTTAGTGCTCCTGAATTCAGAGAAGGTGGGGATGGGGTGTGCATGCTTAGAGCAGCTAGAACGCAGCCTATGAACCCTGAAGAAATGGATGTCCTTCCTAGGAAGTTTTGTAGAGCAGAGTTCCTGAAGGAAAAGCTGTTCGTGCCTTAGAAGGCTCTAGGGTTTAGTACCAGGCAGACCTGTGTCCTAGTTCTGCTCCCACTTTCTCACTGTTTTGAACTTCAACGCATTACGTCCCCTATGTACCTTCTCCGGTGTCTTACCTGTCACGTGACTGTAGCTGTAAACCGACTCTTGCTGGTTTCTCCAATTTCTCACTTTTTTTTTTTAACTTTTGTTCCTTTAGATGCCACTATGCCCCCATTCCTTACTGTTGTCCTCAAACTCCAGCCCAAGCATGGATTCAAAGGTTCCTTTTTTCTTGACTCCTCCTTAACATCCCAGTAAGATCCATCTTCGCAAGAAAGCTCTAGTAAGTGTTAATGGAGAACACAAATAAAATCACTACGAGATACAAATAATAATGACTATGTTTTCAGAACACAGGATTCTGATCCCAAGATGATCAGCTGGATCCTGGCCCCAAAAGGTTAACATGGATTCCAGGAGTCTCTCAGAGCCTGGCTCCCACTTTGCTAAGTGGCCACCCACCTGCAGCTGCTATCTTTTCCTCTGTTCCAGGGGCTGGTCTATCAACCCATCAGGGCCTGAACTTTATTTAGCCCAGCTGCAAAAGAGTCCTCCTGAAATATATGTGAACACTTTCCTTCTTTGAACCTTAAAACCACAACCTCTGTGGTCCTCCCCCAGAATGCCGGTGTCTGATCCATGGAACTTTCATGGTTCCCAAGTGCCGTGGGGGTGAGGAGTGATTGGCATTCACAGATTCCAGTGGAGGGGCTCCCTCCTCAACCTGCCTGTTTGGTGTTTCCCTTTGAGACTTTGTAGGGTTCACCCTGGGAAGAGCTTTGCCTACACAGGGCAGAGACCTAACTTACCATGGGCCCCCAGCATAGTAATATTTCATGTTCTACTAACCACAGTGCTCATATAATGAGAATTACTAACAGGAGGGGCATTTCCTCTTAGGTACAAGAAGTAAGAAAAATCAAGGTAAGGAAATATTGCAGACAGACATTACTATTTTGAAATTCTACCAAGGACAATCACCAAAGTACACATCGGTTTTCAATTGAGTTTGAAAAAACATTGTTGTGCTGGCATTCTTTGCATATTTTCTTCCTGAGCTCATGGATTCTACTCTGCTCCGTGGCGACGTTTGTGGGCAAAAGCAGGCATTTCTTGTTGTTACATGGTTATTTATGCAGAGAAAGAGAGGACCCATAGTTCTTCTGATAATAAGTATTGGTGAGGAAAACACTAGGTAACAGCACTGCTGTTGTATTTAGCAGAGTAGAAAATCGAGGGGACGGAAGTTACTCAGTGATAGTCACTTAGCATAGATTGGAGAACTACCGTTAGCTCTGCCGTAAGCATCTCATTTTGTGAGGCCCAAAGTACCAAAGTATCAGTGTGTTCACTGTCAATGGGGATGCAGTTGACAGACCCTCATCCATGTCTCTTCCCTCACTCTGCCTCCTCAGGTACTGTGGCTCCTACATGGATCACCAGACGGTTTTCCGAGTGCCTAGTCCACTGGCTCACATTCAGCTGCAGTGTAGTTCAAGGCTTTCCGACAAGCCACTTTTGGTGGAATATGGAAGTTACAACATTAGTCAACGTAAGCCTGGAATTAGCTCTTTAGAAAATCCTAATAAATGGTTAAACAGAGCCTAATACTTTGTAACTCTAAACCTTGAGAAATTAAGGAATAAAAATGGATTTATTTCTGCTATTTACTACTAATATGTAAATACATATAAATAAATGTAATACAAACAAAATATATAATAAATAAGACATAAAATTATGTATTTATTATGGCTATAGTTTAAACTATAGAAGAAATAATATAATGATTTGGTACAATTGAAAAATAGTTTCTTACCTTATTCCTAAAATATGGGACAAACCCATTGCTTGATTTCTTGTTCTTGCTACTCATAAATCTTTGTACATGTGATGTTTATACCAACATTTGGTGGATCAGAAAGCAACCGTTGTGACTCACATTAGCCCATGACCCACAGGGAGAGCTGGTTGGTCAAGGAGAGTTCAAACATCAGCCCTCAAAATGTTGCACTCCACACCAAGAACCATGGGGACAGTGGCCAGGAAGTGGTCAGCAGTGTTTAAGGGAAGTCTTTAGGGCTGGAGAGAGTAGATATTGCCTCAGGAAATTCTCAACACGTTTTAAAAGGGGAAAAGTAAGGGTTAACCATTTGGGAATCCATGAGGGTAAGACTTGAGAAAAGCTCATTTAGAGCCTTCCTTCTTTGCCAATATACCCGCTTCTGGATCTGGAATATTACACTTCTGACTAGCAGAATATTACCATTTCCAGCAAGAATAGCAGGTAAATAGTGAGCCATCTTATTTTCAATTGATTTTTTCAAACCATGAATATTTTCTAGAAACCTACCCTCTCCGTGTGTGCCAATGAGATAGTAGAAGACCTGACCATGCGTTCCCACCATTCTTGTGCACACGGGGAATGTCTTAGTCTGTTCCGGCTACTCTAACAAAATACCACAGACTGGGTAGCTTATAAAGAACAGAAATTTATTTCTCACAGTTCTGGAGGCTGGACGTCTGAGATCAGGCTCTCTCTGGGTTGTAGACTTCTTGTATCCTCACGTGTTGGAAGAGGGTGAGGGAGCTCTGCGGGGCCTCTTATATAAAGGCATCGATCTTATTCATGAGGCCTCTGCCTTCATCACTTAATTCCCTCCCAAAAGCCCTTCTTCCTAATATCATCACGTTAGGCACTAAGATTTCAACATATGAATTTGTGGGGCCCACCAACATTCAGACCATAGCAACAAAGAAGGATTTATTATTCCTATTATGTTTAGCTATAAGCCCAGGATTTATGATTCAAGGTCAGGCAGGGAATAGATCTTTGACAAGTAGCCTGGTTGAGGTGGACTGGGAGGTAGAAGGCAGGAGTCCTGAGTTTTGAGGCCAGTCACTCATCTCTCTAGGCCCAAGTGTCTTAAGATCAGTAGTTACTAATGTATTTGGGGACAGAGATCACTTGATAATGTAATTAAAAGCACAGACTCTTCAGACCAGTGCATCTGATCATATAGGATTCAGAGACACCAGAAGGCCATTTGTAATTCCCTGGAGGAGTCTAAACACTGCACACTAAGACTGCTGGACTCTGTAAAGCATATTCCAGCTTTCGCTTTCTCCGAGTCAGTGACAAAGCCGGATTGCTGAGTGAAAAATGGAGATAGTATAAGTTTGATTATACACGTGACCTGGATCCACTGTCCACTCAGAACCTCTGGTGGATTAGTTTACTTTCCTCTGCTCTCCTAAATTCACCTTTTTTGTCTTTTATCACCTATAGCTTGATTTGATAGAGAAAGTGTATAATTACTATCGCTACATTGCCATTTCCTTAACCACCTAGTACTTCATTGTTCTTTGTTCATGTGGTCTGATGACTTTGAGGGACTCACACAAGGCTTCCTATGTTTTATTGTCTCTAGCCTGTCCGGTTGGATCTTTTAGATGCTCCTCTGGCTTGTGTGTCCCTCAGGCCCAGCGATGTGATGGAGTAAATGACTGCTTTGATGAAAGTGACGAACTTTTCTGTGGTGGGTATTCAAGTTGTACTATGGCTTTCTTATGAATAAGTAACTTCTCGGGGCCATTGTTGCTGCTGGTGTATATCCTGGGTCTTTGTAGCTGTTATCTATTGCTGCATAACAAGTTACTCCCAACAACAATCATTTATTCTGGACCATGCATCCATGGGTTGTTTGAGATATGACTGATCTAGGCTGGCCTCAGCTAGGTGGCTCTGCCTTAAGCAGTAGGTCCTCCTAAGTTTGGTTCCTTCCAGGTTGGTGTCAGGTCTACTGCTCATGGCTCTTTTTCTCATTGAACTAGTGGGCTGGCCATGGCAGTGGTAGAAGCAAAGGAGGAGTGAGCAAAACCACATGGTTCCTCGTAAGTTTTGGGCTTGGAACCAGCACACCATCACTTACATCATATTCCATCAGTCAAAGTGAGTCCTAGAGCTAAGGCCATAGTCAAGGGGCAGGAAGCTTATCCTGCACACTTTGGGGCCATGGCAAGGGTGGAGGTGTATAATACTACCACAGGGAGTGAGGATCTGTGGCCAGTAATTCAGTGAACCTAACAGTGAATCTTCAACTAACAATCCTCTTTCAAAGCACCGATCTTTTATCTAGAGAGTAGCTCAGAATCTGCAGAGGAGTCAACTCTTTCAGCACATTCATTCATGGAGCACAGGGGTTGTGAAGGAGAGAATTATTACTATTATTACCTGTATAATTTGCAACAATGTCACACCTGCAACGACTAAGGGGCAGGGTATTGGACATTCCTATTTTGGACAGAGGTTCTCTCTCTTGGTTTTTTGTTACTATTTGCACATCATTCCTGAATCTACCTCCAGTTTCGGGGTGTAACATGGGGAGGATAGTTCACCAGACTGTATGACACCACTGGCAACACTTTCTCCTAAAGATCCAAATTTTAATTCAAATACAATTGCAATGGTGAAGCTATTTAATTTCTTTCATATTCTTGGAGAAATAGTAGAGTTAATATAACTATGAGAAACTTATATTCATGAAAAATAACCTATGACTCTATACCTTTTTTTTTGACAAAACAAAATCAAAGTCTCTTAACTTATGGCTCATTGACCTTTTCAATCTATAGGGTTTTCTATTGCTTAAGAAAATAAATGCTGGCCATTATATAGTGAGTGAGGTTGCTGGTGTTTTTTACATTATTATCATTCCCTGCTATGATGTTCCAAACAGAAGTGATTATTGTTACTTTATAAGAAGGGCTGTTTTTGGTAATCATTATTTCTCATAGTGCCATTTTGGGAACTATTCTCTAGGAGTCAGCTAGATACACCCAGAAGCTCAATGAGAATTTCAGGGCAGCCATGTCCTCCCCAGCTACCCCCCACCCCTAACAAGAGATGCCACTGAAAACACGAGAGTGATAACAAAAATGATCACTTTTCACAAAACCAGAAATGTCTGAGGAATCATACCTTCCAAGAGTGCTTGCTAATTTACTGCACCTGTCCCTTGTACAAAGGCAATTCATGAAAATATCCCAAAGAAGAAAACCTGTGATAATTTACAATGGTGTTTCTTAATTCAGGAAATGGATCACCCAGGACAAAATCATTTTAAAGAGAGTTTTCCTTATACGCAGATCACAAGCCCATTGTCCTCTAAGATCTCATAGATGTTAAACTATTCAATAAAACTTTAATGAGCACCTACTATGTAGTCAGGGGCCAGAGGTACAAAGATGAATAAGACAAAATCCTCAATGTAAGGACACTCCCACTTTGCTTAGGAAGGCAGACAAGTTCAATTTTATGTATTTACTTATTTAATTTTTTTTTTTTTGAAAGAGGGAGAGAGAGGAGGGGCAGAGGGAGAGAGAATCTTAAGCAGGTTCCACACCCTGAGACAATGACCTGAGCCGAAATCAAGAGTTAGAACTGAACTGACTTGAATCACCCAGGCGCCCCAGACAAGTTCAATTTCAATAACAGTTTATGGTTTTTATGTTCCTTAAAAGAAAATCTCACGATGCATTTAATCATGATTAAGTAAACAAATTGCCAGGGTTGAACACACTTAGGCAAAAGCAAAAATCAGAGCTGACAAACTCAGAGCAGTAGGAATTACAGCAAAGTTTCGACCTCCACTTTTCTCATGCAGGTGTCAGGTTTGAGGAAAACACACTTTTTATTTTATGTAAGTCATCTTAACCATGTGCACCATTAGAGGGGCCCTGCTGGTTCTCAGAAGCCAGCTGATGTCTCAGGCTCATGAGCTTTCTGTCTGTTCTCATTCCAGTGACTCTTAAGCCTGCCTGCCACGCCAGCTCTCTTGGACAGCATGGCCCTCTGGTCTGTGACGGCTTCAGGGACTGTGAGGGCGGCCAGGATGAGCAGAACTGCACTCAAAGTGAGGGAGAGTCCTCTGCACTCTGCTGTTCTTCCTGTACACTCTGCTAGTCGGAACTGAAATAACTCTGGGGGGTTAGGGCAATTGACTTGCCCCGGTTTTCCCAAGACTTACCCAGTTTTAGCACTGAAAATCCCAGTTCCCTGGACTCTCTTGGGCCCAGGCAAAACGGGACAGTTGGTCACTGTTTGAGTTGAGTGTGTGTGTTGAGTGTGTGCGCACGTGTGTGTGTCCGTGTAAATACCGTGTAAAGCTTTTCATTGTTTATTTGCTCTTAATGCTGCTCGAGAGTAAACGATGCTGAGGACGTGATCTAGCGGGACTTGCCAGATACCGTGATGGGGCATGTTCTATTCTAGCCCCCGCAGAAGCACACACCACTAGAGTTGTGAACAAATGTGCTGTGATTCACAAAGCCTGCCCATTTTCCCCGTAATGATATGAAAGGACTGAATATGGTATGGATCTTTGCTCAGAATTTTCTTGGAGAACAAGACAAAATAATTAATAGCACAGAGACCACGGCCTACAGCAACCGATAGGGCCAACTCCTTTGCATCTCACCTCTGATGGAAGAAAGGAGGGGCCATCGGATTAGTTCTCAACAGGTGTGCCTGCCTGCCTTCCTTCCGATGGCTCTGAGGTGAAGGGACTGGTCACCGTGGGCTTGCTTCATCGCCCCTGCCATGTTTCCCAGAGCAGCGAATACTGAGGCCATGGCTACCCCATCCTTGGAGGATGGAGCTGAGTGTCATTCCCTCAAGTCTGTTTCTGGGCAGGAAAAACTCTTTCCTCTTTTGTTCATTTTTAGGCATTCCATGTAACAACAGGACTTTTAAGTGTGGCAATGATATTTGCTTCAGGAAACAGAACGCACAGTGTGATGGGACCATGGATTGCCCAGATGGAAGCGATGAAGAAGGCTGCAGTAAGTAGAAATACGTTCTTTCCCACTCCTTGTATTGTCTTCAGCTTCCGGTTGTTCATTTTCATTCCCTTCTTGGGGTAAATGCCCCTGGCAAAAGTTGGTCTCCAGGGAAGAATAGTAAATATTGGCGAACTGCGTCTGAAATGATTTCTCAGAATTAAAAACTCTGGAGCGGATTCTGTCTGCTTTCTTGATAACAAGCATCAAAACCTCAGGTGTTTATAATGACAACTTTCACTTTCTGATAACTCTAATCAAGGGAGAAGCTCCTAAATAAAAAGTCCACGAGAAAAGAAACAGATACTGGAACACAGTGGATGACTGTTATTTAAGCCTTACGTTATAATCAATACCAAGTGCTGCTTCTTTCTTTAGCGACAGCCTGAGAACTGTAATCTGCCATATGTTAGTATGTGGTCTCTAACTGGCCACCTGGCAGCATGTTAGTAATGCATCCTTATCAATACAATTTGCCCCGGAGAATAATTGTTCTGGTAACTAGTTTTTCTTAATGGGTTTTCATTTGTCTTGGGACTTAGAAATTCTCTCCCGAATGCCTCCTCTCAAATCAGCACGCCTCCATAGATGCATTCAATTCTGTTGCGTTTGAAACTCATCTTTTCCTCTCTAATAATCTAAGCCCCACAGCTCCTGTTCATATCAGGGCAGCTGTTGCTAACAAGTCCCCTCCTCCTTGAATCAATGTGCTTTTTGTATGGAGACTCTGTGTGCCGCCTGTTCTCAGGAGGGAGTGGTGTGTGGGTGCCTTTCCTCTAGATAAGCGAGAGGTTTCACATTGCTTGCCGGGGGCCTCAGTTCCCAATGCAGCTCCAAGTCGAACTTCATTTCCAGTTTTTCTTCCAAGTCTGCTTTTAAATCACGGGGCCCTTCCTTTCCTGAAGGCTGCAGCGGGGGCTCCTCCACCCTCCACCGCATCATTGGGGGCACCGACACGCAGGAAGGGGGTTGGCCGTGGCAAGTCAGCCTCCACTTTGTCGGATCTGCCTACTGCGCAGCCTCGCTCATCTCCAGGGAGTGGCTTCTTTCTGCGGCCCACTGTTTCCATGGAAACAGGTACGGCATCCCAATTCTTACTCATCCCAATTCTTACTCAAAGATGGCACACTTTCTGATCCCAGACCATACATCCGTCCTCAAGCTGTGGAAGGAAGCTGCCCGCTGGGGACATTCGATCAATTTAAATGGTGTGTCTGTGTGTAGAATGGGCACTGGACTTCTATTTAGAGTGGAAGGGTAATGATTCTTCACCCAATTTCCGAAGTATTGGTTGGGGGGAGGGTTCCCATACCACCAGGCAACTCTCTGACACCAGTTGAGTGTCTTACAATTTAACTCAATTCTGACCCTGTCTGCCTGCAGATAGCATCAGATTAAGCAGGTGAAGGGCTCAGACCCACAAGACTGTCCCTCCTAGCCTACCTCAGACACCTGTTGTAAGTACAGGTTGTCACCGTACTTCTGGCTCAGCAGCTGTAGAGGTTCCAACCATCTCTTCCTGGGGTTCAATTAATTTGCTAGAGCAGTTCATAGAACCCAGAAAAACAGTTTACTTTCTAGATCACTGGTTTATTGTCAAAAGGTATAACTCAGGAACAACCAGAGGGAAGAGATGCCCGGGGCAAGGTTTGGGGAAAGGGTGAGGAGCTGTCATGCCTGCCCCAGGTGCACCACTCTCCCAGAGCCACTGTCCCTGAATCTCCATATGTTCACCAACCCTGAAGCTCTCTGAACCCTGTCCTTTTGGGTGTTTATGGAGGCTTCAGTACTTAGGCATGACTGATTAAATCATTGGCTTTGGTGGTGGATTCTAACCTCCAGCCCTTCTCCCCTCCTCAGAGATCAGACTGAAAGTTGCAAGCCTCCAATCACATAGTTGGTTCTCCTGGCCACTGGCTCCCGACCTTGGGTGGGGTCCAAAAGTCACTCATTAACATAACAACATAACAAGACAGCTTTGTGGTGCTATTCACTTGGGAAACTCCAAGGGTTTTTAAGAGCTGTGCCCGAAACGAGATAAAGACCAAATATATATTTCTGATCATAAATCACAATCTCACGGAAGGGAATCATGCAAAGGTCCATTATTAGGGCTCACGTTGGAAGAGCTCTGACTGTCTTTACCAATGGGATTGTTATGGGGCAGATGCTGTTTCAGTTCAGAGTGAAAGGGAAGCTTAGAACATATAACCACTAAAATGTAACCTCATTTGGAATCTACCTGGATCTTAGGTACAAAAAGATATCATTCGTTTCTCATTCCGAATTTTTTAAAGTAGAGTATTTCAACCAATTTATACAATTTAACTATTTGCCTCTTTTTTTTTTTTTAAGATTTTATTTATTTAATTGACAGAGAGAGAGAGAGTGTGAGGGGGAACATAGCAGGGGGAGTGGGAGAGGGAGAAGCAGGCCTCCGGCCGATCAGGGAGCCCGATGCGGGGCTCGATCCCAGGACCCTGGGATCATGACCTGAGCCGAAGGCAGTCGCTTAACCAACTGAGCCATCCAGGCGCCCCTTAACTATTTGCTTCTTTTGGAAATTACAGAGTTCATGTTCATGACTAAAATGGCTATGCTTCTCTTTAATCAGCAGTCTTTTACCCTATGACACTGCTCCAAGTACTATGGTAACCTTAATACTTCCCCGGGTGCCTGGTACCACCATGAGATGTCAGCTGCACAGATTCAGGGCCATACTCTTTAGGCTCTGTCCTTATTTTTCTTGCAAAGCTCTTGCCATCTCTTCACCCTACTAGAACAAGGCTGCTGTGCAGGTGGAGCTGGATACCTCACATGGAAACTGCAAGACCATCAGTGACTTTGTGCAAGGCCACAGGGGTCAGAAGTAGAGTTCTGGAAGGGCTGACAAAGAGTGGGGCCCCTAAGAATGGTCATGCTTGAGCAGTTGTAGCCATGATCTTTCAGGCTTCTGGTAGATGACACGAAGGAATTTCATCAAATTCCTCCTTATCACACTTTGATTTCTAAGCTCTCTTGGGATTCATGTCATTTGAATTTGGCAAAAGGATTCCCAGACCTCTGTCCTACTGGCCCTGTCTGTCCCCATCAAATGCCTACGTCAGCATGAATAGGAAGAATGTAACAAATTAATTCCAGTCACATTCTTGACCCGTGCATGGTTCATGAGATAGCAGGGGCAACAGAATTTCCAGCAGTTCTTTAAGATGGGAGAGGGAATTTTCTGGAACATAGCTACCATGCACCACCCCTACTATACTTTCCTTCATCTCTGGTTTTACTAGGAGACAAGGGAGGCTCAGAAAAGTTGTGCTTTTTGCCATGTCAGTGTACAGAGCCAGGGACTACGATAGGAACTGGAAGGTAGGCCTTCCTCCCTCTGCCCTTGTCTGTCTGCAGAGGGCTTGTGTCCAAACCCTGGGTGGTTCTCCAAACCCTGGCCACTGACTTTCTTCCTTTTCTGCTAGGTTGTCAGACCCCACGCCATGGACTGCTCACCTCGGGATGTACGTGCAGGGGAATGCCAAGTTCGTCTCCCCTGTGAAAAGAATTGTGGTCCATGAGTACTATAACAGTCAGACCTTTGACTATGACATTGCTCTGCTACAGCTCAGTGCGGCCTGGCCTGAGACCCTGAAACAGCTCATTCAGCCAATATGCATTCCTCCTGCTGGCCAGAAAGTGCGCAGTGGGGAGAAGTGCTGGGTAACTGGCTGGGGGCGAAGGCACGAAGCAGGTGTGTGAACGAGTAAATGGTCATGCCCTGCCCCTCCAGATAATACTCACTTGCGTTGATGTGGTGCTTTGGGGTTCACAGAGAGGGTTTTTGTATATGGTCTCATTTGAGCTTCCTGATAATTCTAAGAAGTAGAATGGAGGAAGGTGTTATTATTCCTATTTTATGATGTTCTTCCCTTACCCCCAAAAGAAGCAAGACCCACCTCACAAGGGGAAGGAGGCCTGTGAGCAAGGCAAGATTGGATAGATAGTATGGGCCCTTTTCAAACTGTACTGGGTTTTCTACTATAGAAGAGCAATTCCTCTTTACTTTTAGGTTCCCTTCCATCCAAAGAAGCGATTCCTTTTCTTAAAGAAGAGAAGGACGCCCCCCCCAACCCCCGACCCATTGTGTCAAGTCACAGGCAACTGTCTGGAGGCTTATACAAGTATGGCCATCACAAAGGCAACTCACCAGGCAGATGAGAGTCAGGGCCGAAAACCTGCCTGCCCTTAGCTCCCCGCACTGCAAATTCAGGCCCGGGGGGTTCCATCAGCCTAGAATCGGACCGCCTGGAGGGGATGCCTCCTTATAATCCCTTCACCCTAGCTGGCCTCTCTATCATTACGCACAAAGATCGGACTGGTAGGGAAGTCCCTACATCTGCTCCGTCAAGATTTTTCGTGGTCTAGGATTCAAGGTTGATTCCCAATGTGCAGCAAGAGGAAGAAGCCATAGCTTTGTGAGCACTGCCCCAGAGCTGACGCTCTTCCTTCAGCTCCCACGCCTCTCAGAGTCCCGAGCAGCCATTTCCAAGGGTTTAGGACAGACGCATTTTCTGCAAATCTTGGCCTTGTTTCGACACCCTCTAAACATTCCTTGCAGGCAGCTTCTCTAGGGCTCACTGCCAGTGTGTGGTTAATGCCCTCCCAGTGGCCTGCTGGGATCTCAGGACCCTAATGAGGGAGGGTGGCTCCCGGCTCCAACACCTGTAACCTATCAGGACTGTGTTCCGGGCTTTAATTGCATTATCCTATATCACGGGAGGGAAGAGTCTATTCAACCAGCTTTATCATGAGACATTTCTTTATAAGCATGAGTGTGAGTGTATTTATTTTTCTGAATCATTTTAGCCAGACAGGATAAAAAGGAAGTGAAAGGGCTATAACAAAACTTTTGTTTTTATGGTTCCCAGGACTCTCCCATATATCAGATTATGCCGCTCTATTTCAGGGGTGGTCCTCTCAACCAGTAAGTATTAGTAACTGTTGGGATTCACAGTCCTACCAGAAGCAAGAAGTCCATGGTGAAGGAGTATGGCTCAGTGGCTCCAATGATTGAGTCAGACCTTGGGTCTGAATCCTGCTCTTTTACCTGTGAGGTGTGTGCCATTGGGCACTCCCTCTAACCTCCTCAGCCTCTATTTCTTCATCAGCAAAATGGGGATTATAAAAGAATTTACATAAAAAATTGTTCTGAGATAATGTGAGTAGATGGTCTAATAGCACCCTGCATAAGTGTAATCGTTACCATGATTTCTACTTCCAATGTGTTTTCCAGACAATAAAGGCTCCCCTGTTTTGCAGCAAGCAGAGGTAGAGCTCATTGACCAAACCCTCTGTGTTTCCACCTATGGGATCATCACTTCACGGATGCTCTGCGCAGGGGTCATGTCAGGCAAGAGAGATGCTTGCAGGGTAAGTCATTGCACCTTTCCTTTGCCAAGAGGTTATACTTTCCATAAATGCTCTCATGTTTAACTTGCACAACACTGGGAAATAACTAGGACGGGTATTTCCCTTAATTCAGATATTAATTATAATCTAATTGCCTAAGATCAGGGAAAGATGATTAAATAATTAGGTCTATAAAACTCAGTTTTCTGGCTCCCATGTATTTTCCTCCAACATTTAGAAAATGAGGTTGGGATTTATCATTCTGCCATAATTTATTTTCTTATGACCAGAACTAAAAAACAAAGCAGTTCTCTCTCTCTCTCTCTCTCTCTCTCTCTCTCTCACACACACACACACACACACACACACAGTGTTTTAGGATGGTTAGCTGCCATTTCCTTTCTGAAATATCAGGGTTTTATTCACTTGCTCTTTGATGCATAGGCTGGGGGAAGGGAAGGAGGACTGGGAGAGGCCACAGAGGACACTCATTCACATGCCTCTGGTTAGGCCTCCTGACAGTGGTCAAGTTGGAGTTCGTCTTCGTGAGGACGTTTCTAAGTCTCAGATTCCAACCCATGCAGATAGCTGTATGATTGCCAAAAAGTGAACAGATGATTTAGAGGATGAAGAGGGCAGTGGGAGCTGTTCCCACATCTCTCCACAACCTTAGCCACCATGCCACAAAAACTCATCTTACTATAAAAATGGATTTTATCTTCTGAACTCCTGTTTTGCGGCAAGCACTAGATCCTTTGCATAAATTCATTCAAGTCTTTCTTTCACGCCCATTTTACGGAAGAGGAAACTGGGACATGGAGAGCGCAAGCAAATTACCCAAGGTCACACAGCTAGTACGTAAACGCCTGAGCCAGAATGTGAGCCCTTCTCTGTCTAATGCTAAAGCTGCTCTGTCTTGGCTGCTTCCTGAGGCTAGTCAGTTCTAGAGTCCTGTTCTACCTAGCCACTCAAGTTTACAGGTCAACTTAGACTTAGTAGAGCTGGTGTCGTGATAATTAAAATAGAAAGAGTCCAGTTTCTCTACCAGTCAGAATTCATCTAATCAGGGTTGGAATTGGGGGGTGGGACTCCGGGGGCAAATTCGGAATGCTTTTTTTTAATCTTTGCCTCTAGCTAAGTTGCAGCTTTACCTGTCTTCCAAACTAGAAAAATAAAGCCCAGGTGTTATAATGTAAAGGATGGGTACTGTAGGATTTATGTTTACACTGTGAATTATTTTTGTCTTTGCTTTGCTTTGTGGAGTTGAGGTATCAGAAGGCACTCTCAGATGAGGGTGATTTGTCCCTGATGGCTGTGGGCCAGTGAGCCTTAGGGGTTGCCTTAGAGGTGTGGTTCTTCATCATTCATTGTCAGAATCCTGAGCCAACCACTGAATTTGCATGGCCCAGAGGCAGAGGTCAACTTGCCAAGGTAACCCTGGTTCCTGAGGTTGTTGTCAGGGCTAAATGACCCAAAATAGTACTTGGCAGACAGCTCACACTAAATAAATGTTAGCCATTATTACTACTACTACCCCTACTACTATGGCTACCTCCACTACTATTGAGGTTTATTCTTTGTTTGGGATATGTGAGAGTTGTTTCCCCTACAAAAATATTCTAAAGATACTCTTGGCCTAAAGAATTACAATTCTTGTGACGAATGAAGCTTTTTGATTCTGGGAAGAATAATTCTAAAATGACATTAGAAGCTTCATATTATTTCCTGACCCTTCTCCAAACTACGTAATGGTTAGCCAAGCGAAAACTTTCCAGAACGGGAGTTTTGCTACAATCCATTAGACACATTAATGACAAAATTGATGATCACGGGAGAAAGGTACTTCCTACTTACATTATCTTCTTGTGCAGGGAGATTCAGGTGGACCTTTATCTTGTCGAAGAAAAACTGATGGAAAATGGATTTTGACTGGCATCGTTAGCTGGGGACATGGATGCGGAAGACCAAACTTTCCTGGTGTTTACACAAGAGTGTCAAACTTCGTTCCCTGGATTCATAAATATGTCCCTTCTCTTATGTAAAAGTACAAGTTGGAGTTTTGACTATGATTTCTGTGATAGATTCTTTGAAAAAGAAAGCAGTAATTATCCATAAAATGAGACCCTATTTTTTTCTCCTGTAAATTTCAGATTGCTTTCATTCGATGTTTATCGAAAGGCAGAGAAATTAATATGTATTTTATTCCAGGAAAAATTGCCTCAAGGATAGAACTGTATTCATTCTTAAGCATCAAGGGGCCATTGATTCAGAAATGGAGGAAACCTAAAGTAATGTCATGAATCAAGACTCTAAAATAAGATAAGAAATGGGTGAGATGCTCAAGAATCCATTCTTAAATTTATGTTTCTATTCAAGGTACAGATATTTATAAGGATTTAGGCAAATCTGATTTATTAAAATAAAAAATTCCACTAAAAATGCCTGATTTCAGTGTTCTAATAAAAGTAAATGCACAAAAATGTCTCTTTTATAAACGCAAATGAACCCAAGCTCAGTTATTGACAAAGGAAGTATCTATATTGTTGGTTTCCAATCCAGTTTTGTCTAACTATATCATAACAGACTTTCTTCAGCCATGACACAGGGTAATATTGTGTACAGAGAAACCAATCTACTAACCAACAAAACTGACAACCTAACTTACTTGGCTCTTTCATGCCAAGATGGCAGGATGACACGGAACTATATTCACGAAAATCATGGAATGAAGCATCATGGGAGTTCGACTGAAAGCACTTACGTGGGATTTAAGGAATTGTGATAATGCTGCTCAGCAGTTGAACGATAAGGGAATTTTTAGATGATTGTTTTGAAAGTCAAAATTTTCAGAAATATTATCATTTGGCTTCTGATTTTTTTTTTTTTTAAATAAAACTCCAGTGGCCTAGACTTACTTCTATTTTCAGGGCATTGTAATACCTAGCATAGTTGTAAACCTGTAATACATGCTCAATACATCACAGTTATTGATTTATTTGATCTTGATTTAGAAGGTTTCCTATTTGATCTCAGAATAAACTTTCCATGAACAGAGGCTAGACTTAACAATACCACTGACTAGGGGAAAACAGCAGGAAGGAGAAGAATGATATTTGTTTTCCCTGGGACAGAGTCAAAGGAGTAATAACAATGCTATTTTTAAGTAGGGTCCAGAATAATGAAAATGGTTTTGTGGGGCTTCAGAAGATCTTAATGTAACAGTAAAAGGAGAGAAAGAGAGCAAAAGGGTTCATTCTCTGGATCAGACAGAAAAGGCTGAAATGTGGATTTAATATCCCTGGAATAGTGAACAATTTCCAGTTCACAGAATATATTTTGATTTGCCAAAAGACTGTTTCCATCAGGTAAAAGGCACAACATTTTAATGATACCTTTTTGAACGGGTTCCTAAGGATTCAGTAAACCAGCTATGGCATAGTACAATTCAGAGTGCCAAGTGCACCACTTAATTCACAAAGTGGGACTTAGCTACTAAATTCACTGTGTAGAAGAACAAATTAGGCTGACAGTTCTTAAAACCAGGTTTATTTTGCCTGGGATTGCTATGACCTAGGTACAAGGTGAATTGTACTTTTTTTTTTTTTTAAAGATTTTATTTATTTGCCAGAGGGAGAGCTAGCGAGCGCAAGCAGGGGGTGTGGCAGGCAAAGGGAGAAGCAGACTTCCCGCTGAGCAAGGAGCCTGATGTGGACTTAATCCCAGGACCCTGAGATCATGACCCAAGCTGAAGGCAGACACTTAACTGACTGAGCCACCCAGGCATCTCTGAATTGTATTTTTTATTCGTGGTCAATTTTAAGGAGATTTACTATTTAAAAACTTCACCAACACCTTAAGTAAGTTTGTGATCTCAGGAGATGGAGGAGGGCTAGCTTGATCTATCAGATTCAACTCAGGGAATTTTTATTTTTTATTTTTTTAATTTTTTTAAAGATTTTATTTATTTTTTGACAGAGAGAGACACAGCGAGAGAAGGAACACAAGCAAGGGGAGTGGGAGAGGGAGAAGCAGGCTTCCTGTGGAGCAAGGAGCCCGATGTGGGGCTCGATCCCAGGACCCTGGGATCATGACCTGAGCCGAAGGCAGATGTTTAACAACTGAGCCACCCAGGTGCCCCTAACACAGGGAATTTTTCAAACCACACATACATGCTACCACTCAATGCGCTTGCTTGCTCAAATGTGATTGTACCATGTTCTTCAGCAGTGCAGGGGTGGGGAGAAGGTTCAGAAACACCAACCTAACTTACTTGGCTATTTTATGCCAACATGCCAGGATGACATGGAACTTTATTTCTTTATTCTTTAATATACTTTATTCTTGCAAAAGTGTGAATAGAGGCAGATCCAAAGATTGGATTAGTTGGCAGAGAGGAATGGTCTCCATAAACCAAGACAGGAGCACTTCTATGGGCCAGACTACTGGGGACACTTGCCCTCCTTCGCAGTGTCTTCAAATCTGCAAACTGCAACCTCACAAACCAACCTTTTTCCAATTGTTTTCTGCTTGATTGGTCTGAGAGGCTGACCCAATTGCCTATGTTCGCAGTAGTAGTGCTTGTCACCTGACAACATATGGATATATATTGTGCTTTCAAGAGGTGCAGGCCTGTTTGAAGGTAATGAGATGCTTTGGTGCTTTGGTGATGTCACTTAGATGGTGTTACTTTATTTTTCAGTTTATAAAATAATCATTTGGAAAATTATTTGCTCTCAAAAGAGAGATGAAGAAAAAGAGCAAGTTCTATGACAAGAAAAACAAAATTGAAAATCTTCTACTGGTCAGCAAGCCTTGGCAACAAGTAGATTTTAATTTTTTACCCTTATTTACATTTTAATCCTTAAGCAAACTAAAGCAATTGAGTCAATAATAATTCGAAATTATATTAAAAAGAACTATTTGTGCAAGAATAGTATACGTTAAAAAACATGTTTGAATAGCTTTATGAAAGAACAATCCCCTTTAAAAAGCTACCCCTATAGAGATTTTAAAGAAATGGCAAAAACAAACCTATATAGAATTTGGTTTCTCATCCAAAAATCTTCAACTGCCATCAAGAATTGTTTAATCTAGTTTTGGTTCTACCTCAAGGGAGAAACATTTTTTTCTTACTCATTCTGAATCCTCAGTTTAGAGTCAGACTGACTGGCAGGATGAAAAAGTCCTCAAGAAGAGATTAGGACACTTATCTACATTCTAGATCAGCTCTCTGGAGATTAAGAAATTTGCAGTTATCAGAAATCAGGAACAAGTTGCAAGTAAGACTTTAAATAGTTCAGGTAGTATTGGGAGGTGTCAGCAAGTGTCAGTGATCAAAAAAATGCAACAGGACAGGAACACAAATCAATATCAAAAGAAAATCTATTGAGTCAAGGATTAATTGCTGGCTGCTAAGGGTTGGAAGTGGGTGGGGATTACTTACAAAGATCATTACAGTCACAGAAAGTAAGGGAATATTTACTGAGACCCTGCTATTTGTCAGGTACAGGAATAAATGCTTTATTCTAATTACTTCATTTAATTGTCTTTACTGGGTAGGAATCATTTTATAATGAGGACAGAAGCTTGGGGAGCCTGGGGGGCTCAATTGGTTAAGCTTCCACCCCTCGGTTTCAGCTCAGGTCGTGAGTTCAGGTGGTGAGATCAAGCCCCACATCAAGAATTAAGATTCTCTCTCTCCTCTCTCTCTTGCTCCCACCGCACCCCACTTGGGTGCACATTCTCTCTCTCAAGAAGAAGCAGCAGCAGCTGATAGATATTGAACAATTTGCCCAAGAGCACACAGTAGTGCGAGTCTTAAATCTGTTTGTCCTCAAGACCTATATTACCATAGAGATGCCAACTGTATGCAAGGATTAGGTTTATGGAATTATAGAAATGCATCCTAATCTAGTTTAGAGATTACATAAACCCTGCTTCCCACCACTCAGAAAGCATTAGGAGATCTGGTTTAGAGTGTGTTTGTGACAGTAAACAGTAGCTTTTTGATCCTCTGGAGGGTGAAGGAAATTTTAAGCATCTATTCAAAGAGAAACCGGGCTCGGAAGACAGCTACAATTCATCCAACACAGGGAGGGAATCTCCCATTGAAACTAAGCTCTTGCAGTCAAATGAGGGAACTGTGGGAAAGGTTGTCTGGGCCTGGGTAAGGATGGGGGTCCAGGTTTGAGAGGTCTTGGTGATTCAAGTGGGGGTCTCAGGCCCTGGGTCTACCAAACCATCAGTGCTGAGAATATCATTCTATCATTCCAATTACCCAACATTTATATAGGGCACCGTGCTTGACACAGAGCTAAGCACTGGGAATTCACAGGTACTTCAGGGAGCTTAAACAGTAGAGGAGACAGATGAGACAAAAAATTACTGCTCATCCTTCCTGTTAACCATTCGGGCCACTTTACTGATTCTCAGACAGTAAAAATAAAACAGGTCCCAGTTTACAGTCCTTATTCCTGAACGCCCCTCTTCCTTCCACACAGTGCAGCTACTGTCCTTACCACCTTTAACTTTTTGTTTCCAATTTCGTATGAAAAAACCGAAGGAATAATTGGCATTTAACATGATGTTAGTTTCAGGTGTACAACGTAACGATTCGATATTTGTGTAAATGATCACCACAATAAATCTAGTTAATGTCCATCCCCACACATAGTTACAGGCTTTTTTCCTCCTGATGAGAACTTTTAAGATCTACTCTCTGAGCAACTTTCAAATCTGCAACACATATTCTAAACTACAGTCGCCATGCTGAACATTGCATCCCCATACCACCTTCTCAATGGGGCCTGAGGTGATTGCCCTATTTATCACTGTACCTCCTCTTCCCCCTAATCTTCACCACAAGACACTCCAGCCTCCCTTCCTCTGCTTTATTTTTTTCCATAGCACAAGGCATTTCAAATATTCTAGAAATGTTGTTTGATTCCCCTCATTAAATATAAGCCTCACAATGGCCGTGATTTTGTTTTAATTTAACTATCTCTTCAGACTTATCCCAAGCACCCAGAAGAATGTTTGACACATAGCAAGCACTCAGTAGTATTTGTTGAATTAAATTGGACTGAATATGATGCATTTAGCATAGGTACAATGTGTATTGGTTGCAGAGAAGAGTGTAGATAACTTCTGGTGGAGGAGGCAAGCCAGGGAAGCTTTCGTAGAAAAAGTAAGTCTCAGTTAGAAGCCAAAGATGAATGGGAATGGTCCATGCAGAAAGTGGGTAGGAAAAACATTGTAAGCAGAGGGAACATCATATACAAAGAAGGGGGGGGGTGGCAATAGAATGGGACAGGTGAGGGCCAGCCCGGAAGAGGAATCTGATCAGACAAGAAGGGTGTCCTGATTATTGAATGTCTGAGAAGGAAGACAAGATGTCAGTTATTGTAAGGAAAGGTACAGAAAGGTGCAGGCTCCCTTTCTTTTTGCACCTCATATTCATTTTCTTCTGTGAGCTCTAGGAGGCTGACCCCCAACTCTGTCACCAGTTCCCAATGGGAGTCATGGAAAGGAGAGTGGCAGGTGGGGACAGAGGTCAGAGTATTTATTCATGTCTGTTTCCTCCTTGCTGGGCTGCAGTCCTGGCAATGGCTGCACCTCGTTTGTCACTATAGATCCTGTCAGGAGGGCCCTCTTTGAAGGCTCCAGGTCTTTTTTAAAAAAGATTTTATTTATTTATTAGAGAGAGAGAGAATTTTATTAGAGAGAGAGAGAGAGAGAGAGAGAGCCCGAGGAGGTACAGGGGGTAGAGGGGGAAGGAGAGGGAGAGAATCTTCAGCAGACTCCAGGCTGAGCACGGAGCGGGAGGCTGGCTGGATCCCAGGACCCCAAGAGATCATGACCTGAGCCAAAGCCAAGAGTCGGAGACTCAACTGACTCAATCACCCAGGCGCCCGGAAGGCAGGCAGATAGAGTTCAGATGATCTGGTACCAGGCAAGAGACAACTAGAAACCCAATATTTAGGAAGTGTCTGAACCGTAGGCTTTGAAGATGTCAGACTTTTGGACGCAAGCCAGCATCTTCTGAAGTGAAACCTATTTATATGCATCCTGTCCGCACCTCAAACTGGTCTCAATACCTGTGTGTTGGGGGCAAGCCTGCTCTGAACAGAAGCTTGAGAGGATCAACACACACCATGCTTAGCAAACCTAATTCCAGTCTCCCCAAACCAGAAGTTCTGAACTATGGGTTGTGTGTGAGTGCCTAGCCTTTCCCTCAGGTTGGGTGTGTGTGTGTGTTTTGGGGGGTGAGGGGTGTCTGTGACTCCTCTTCTCAAAGGCAGATGATGATAAACGTTTGTGATTGTTTCCTACATGTTAGTCACTGCTCCTACTGCTTTACTGACACCAACTCTTTTAATCCTGGCAACAGCTCCATTCTGTAGGCACTAACACGCGGCCAACTTTCCAGGTGAGAAAGCTGGCAGGAAAGATGAAGCCCAACGTCTCACTGTAGGAACCGTGTGAAAGGGGATTAACCTGGGCAGCCTGGTCCCAGAGCCCGCCGTCCCCTCCATCACCCCATCCTGGCTCTTTGCCTGACTCTGGACTTGTACAGGGAAGGAATGTGTTCGCGTGTACTATCCACGTTCATCTGCTCGGAACCTCGCACGACGCCTGGCACGCAGGGGATGCTTCCTAGTTCCTCGCTGGTGAAATGAATGAACTTCTGCTAGGCGGGGCAAGCCCTGGCAGCAGAGGGCTGCTGGAGATGGAATGTCAACTTTCCTCCGTGGCACCGCGCTGCCGGCCCCATCCCGGCCACAGCCACCACCTGGCCGGGCCCTTGGCTCAGCTTCTGCTTTGGATCTGCGCGAACTGGGAAAGGCTGAGCCGGCAGCTCCCTGAACAAACCAGAAAAACAGCCCTCCTCTGCTCGGCTCCCGAGCCCACAGGAGGCGCGGCGGTTCTACCCCGCAGGGGCCTGGGGCGCCTCCTCAGCGCCGCCCCGCCCCGCCCCGCCCGCGGGGGGCGGAGTGCGAGCTGTCGGCAGGCCACTCTGGACTCCGCACCCTGGAGTGTGAGCGCCCTGCTTCCCTAGGGCGGCTCAGCACTCCTCTGCCCGTCCATGGAAGGGGTCAGATCCCCATCGCCGGGGGAAGACCTGGAGCTCTTGGCGCTCGGGGGGCAGCCGGACGAGCAGAAGCCTCTCAATGGAACCGTCCAGGTGATCCCTCTTTCGGTCGAGGAACCCTGCCCAGCCCAGGTAAGGCCTGCTTGGCGCTGCGGGCGGTGTCCCGGCGCCCTCCGGCCAGGACCCGGGCCTAGCACCCTCAAAGTTGCGGGGTTCCAGCCAACCGTCCGGACGTCTCAGACGGGGAGCGCTGGTGCGCCCTGGAATCTTCTGAATGGCGCGCACGCGGGAGTGCGCTTCCGCCTGAGCCAGCCAGGGCCCCTGCCACCCCTCCAATCCCCCTGACCCCCACGCAACCTGTGGAACCCTACCGTGCAGGTGTGCGGGCCCCTCTCTTCAGAGAGAATCCCCAGGGATAGAGGTGGTTTTAAAAAGCAATGTAACTAAGTTTTTTCTTTTTCAAGCGGGAGAAAGAACTAGAGTGATAGATGGAGTCTTCGCTCGCTCTTCAGAATCTCCTTGCCTTAGCTTTACTGCCTTGCTGCTTCCACCCTCCCCCTAGCCCTCCCCCTAGCCCTCACCCACTGCCCATCATCCCCTATCCCGCTACACATCCCCCAGACACACACTTTCTGTCCTTTACTGATCTGGCCATTTGATTTGGCAGGAAAAGAGACCGGGAGAGGCGCGTGAACTCGCCCTGCTCAGTTGATGGGAAGTAATGTCAAAGTTTTTGTCCCAAAGAACTAGACTATGCCTCATTTGCTTTCCCTCCTCTCAGTCTCTACAGCAAATCATGGAGGTGCTTAGGCTGAGCTCTTTTCTGATCTAGCCCTGGCAGTGATGGGAAGTTTATCCATTCTCATCAAATGCTTGTAAAACAGCAGAGACTTGGAATTCACAGCCATCTGCCTTCTGATTAACCCCTAGGATTGGCTGGAGGTTTACAGGGTGCTTGGAGCTCCCCATATATATAGCTTCAACCTGATCTTTCGAGGTCCCACTTCTCCATTCCCACCTCTTTGACTCTTCGCCTGTTGATTTAAGGGATAAGCAAGGACATCAGAAGGGGAAAGCTTTGCCTTTGCTTCGACATCGAACCCTGGAAACACTGTAAAGTCTGCTTTTCTAAGGACCTATAGGTACCCTGGAGGGTGATTTGGGACTTTCTATGTTTGAGCGAAAGATGAACACCACAGGAAAAAAAAAAAAAAGATGAACACCACAGAAGAATGAAGGTTGGATGAAGATGGTCTGTTCTCTGTGCAGTGGCCACAGCTGTGGGCTTGCTGTGTCAGTCCTCCAAGCCAGGGTCTAGGAATGGAGAGCGCAATACTTGCGTCATGTTAGGTAGACCCAGGATGTACCAACGACTCCTGGGACTGAATCCAGAGATAGGAGTTTTGGTGACAGTTTTACCACTAAAAGGTGTGCCCTGAGTCACAGTGCTAACGTCTGTAGTCAAATCGTCATGTAATGAGGTTAACCGGGCTTCTCTAGGAGGCCTGGGAATGCCTTGCTGAAAACGGATGAGTAGAAGAACATGGCGCATACATGGAGGGCATCAGTATTTTATAATTGTTTAGTACCTACCCAGGAGAGATGGCTCTTTCGTATTCTAATTACTTCCTTGTCAGCCAGCTGTACACTGATAGCCTAGACTTCCTCGTGACTTAGCCTTGTAGGTCGCCAAATAGGAAAAGCTATTGGGAGTGACAGAATGGCATGAAGGAGAAGGTGAGCACTTGGAGGGCATTCAGATATTTGAACAGGAAACATTTAAAAGGAGAAAAAAATCTCCATTTAAGGTGTTAATCATTCTCTTTGGTTACATAGAATAAGTTGAAGTGTATTTTATTTTTTTTAAAGATGTATTTATTTATTTATTGAGAGCGAGCACATGTGTACCCACAAGCAGCCGGGGGAGGGGCAGAGGGAGAGGGAAGGAGAGAATCTCAAGCAGGCTCCAAGCTCAGTTTGGGACTATTGGGAAGAAGACATCCCGCCTCATGGGTAACTTCCTAGTTGGAAGGGCGGATCTGGGAGAGTCTACAAAGGCAGTGGGGAAAGAAGTTCTTTCCCTTGCTTGTTCTGGGCTTGGAGCTTGAAGGAAATTAGCCCCATTGCTATGCATTGTTCAGAATTTAGGACAAGAATCAGCTGGATTTTCTGTGGGTGGACAAGTGGATTAAATCCCACAATGAGATTACAAAGTACAGATTTTCCTACAGTGCTAAGAAAAATTTTCTAGATGTATATAATATCTGCTCTTAATAGAGCCAAAGAGAAGAAAAGCTTCTTGTGTCTAAGAGAGAGAGTTCGCCATTGTTGCAGGACCTTAGGTCATGTATTTGGATCCCTGTCTGAAGGGGGATGTGACTATTTGGGGACCTGTTCAGAGGAAAGCCACAAAAATTCTCCAGCCATATAATGCAATCATAGAATGTAAGATGCAGTTTGCAAAAATCTCTGGAAAGCACCCTGTAGAAAAACCTGCCTGTGGCTTCTCCTCATGACCTAGAATTTGGGCACGAGACAAAGAAGATGCTAGTGAAGGAGGCAGTGTGTCCTTGTGACCTGGTTTTTAGGGGAGTCTCAGCACAGGTGGCACACACCTACTATATCAGAGGCTCTTCGCCCTCAGGGCACAGTGGAATCTCCTGGGGGAACTTCTAAAAAATACAAATTTCTTGGTTGATTCTAATGAGCAGAGAGCTGAGAAGCACTGTAGTTTATTCTTGGGGTGGGAGTAAGCTGATGGACTACTTCACAATGACTTAAAGTCTGTGAAGATTAATTTTGCAAAGGATAGTGTCTCACCCCTAGGGCTGATGGCAGGCAGCAAAGGGGCCAGGCTGTAGGTTGGCAGCTTTGGGCTGGACAGGAAGAGGCATTTCCTACAGGCGAGGGCTGTGTACTTGTGAGATGACTATCTCACAAGTCAGAAGTCAGAGTAATGGTCCCCTCACAGCACCAGGGTCCTAGTTTATTATTTCTAAGGGAAATCATAAGTGGAGGCACAAGAGGCCAAAGAGATTCACTGACCCTCATTTTGTGGCTCATTTGAGACTCCAGCCCCTTTCATTTTGTATTAATCTTATGGTCCTGGCTGCTGCTTGTGTAAGCACTGAAAATGGCATGAGGTCATTTTGTTCTCAGGAGAACTGTAAGTAGGAAGATACGTTTCTGTTCCCTGGGAAGTTGAAGATTCCTTGTCCTGGGACTTTATTCCCATGTGCCTTATTGAGCCCTTGGCTTTGGTGTCTTTGGAGCAGTTTTCAGTCTTCAGGTGAGGTGAGAGGTGGCTCTGTCCTTGGACTCTGGAAATACACTTACCTCAAGAGCATTTTCTTCTGTCCAGGTGTTTCCTTTATTGCTCCTCTCACACCCGACCCGAAGAGCCAGTGTAAAGTGTACTCAGGGGCTCCAAAGTATGACCTCCACTCTAGAATTTCTCAAAGTACCTTCTTAAAAGTTCTAGAACCTTCTACAATGTATTAAGAGCCTAATACCTGAATGAGGCACAAACCTGGGCTATAAGAATGAGGAAGTTTAAGAACTACCCCTCCTCCTATCTGGTTTCAGTTTACCTTGGAAGATAGGCTGATATCTGTTTATATTTGAACATGAAACCAGACAAAGCAGGGACAAATGTGCTGTGTGGACAGCTCATGTTCTGGGGGATCTTTCCATGGGTGACGTGGCAGGGAGGCCTCCACAAAAGGAGAGATCTGACCTGGCTCCTGGAGAGTGATGAGGCTTCAGAACAGAAGTCTCAACCCTGATAAAGCAACTGATTCACTCTGAGAGGCTCAAAATTACAGACAGGGCAGGGGGGATGGTGGTGGTGGTGCAGGGGGGGGTGGGGGGGGTGCCCGGGTGGCTCAGTCAGTTAGGCGTCTGCCTTCAGCTCAGGTCATGATCTCGGGGTCCTGGGATCAAGCCCCATGTCCAGTCTGCTTCTCCCTCTCCTTCTGCCTCTGCCCTCCTCCCACTCATGCGCTCTCTCTCCCTCAAATGAATGAATGAATGAATGAATAAATGAATAAATAAATAAAATTACGGGCTGGGGCCTATCCCCCACCTCCTCTACAGTCTGGTCCCCTATGTCCAGGTAGAGCCTAGGGGTGTTGTGGTTTAAATTCCTCCTCAGCTGATCCTGATGTGCTGCCAGGCTTGGGAACCTCTCACTGAGCAAGTCTGAACTGTCATCCTGAAGTGAACGATTTCCTTTTCTAGTGGCCATCACCACAGGCATGAGGGAAAGAAAGTCAACCAGATGCTGCTCTGTGGGACTGGAGAACACAGTAATGATGGCTCCCATGTGTGGGGTTCCTAACATTTGTATAGCAGGTGCTTCATGTCCATGATCTCTAGTCTTCACAAGAACCCTGGGAGCTGGATTTATTTTACAGTTGAGGATGTCAGGGCTGGTGAGCTTCAGTAACTTGCTGAATGAGGCAGTCACTGCCTTCGAGTGTGGGCAGCGAATGTCGATACAGAACCACATTTTGCCCCCTCGGAGTCCGTGAACTCAGTGTGGGAATTCCTGAATGGCTCGGTGGGAATGGAGCAGAGTCACGGAAGCTGGTAGGGGCCGGGGGTGGCCCTGAGCAGAGGCACCCCACGGCCGCCAGACGCGCTCGTAACCTGGGGCTCTGCACCGTGTCGCGGTGGGCTGTGGACAAAAGGGGCCAGCTATGCCATGACCCGCAGCAGGGATCCGTCCCGCCTGCTCTAACTGCATCTTGGAGACGGGCTAACGCGTCCCTTGCAGGGCCGTTCGACTGAAATGAAATGGTGTTGGCCACCAATCAAGCATGGCTGTTGTGGCCTCACGACCCCCATGGCCACCCCCTTCCTGGTGTGGCTCCCCAGCTGCCTTGCATTTCCCTTCCCAGGCCCCCCTTATTCCACAGTATGGGGTGTGGCGGCAGCCTCTTCGCTTGTTCTTGGTGTGCCCGCTCTAAACTGCACATCATTCTTCTCTTCATCTTCAGCTCTGCTCTTGTGCTCCAAAACCTTTCGCAGGTCCCCAGCACACAGCAAATTAAGTCCAGACTGCTCCGGCGGCATTGAAAACCCTTTCGAGGAGGCTCCAGGCTTTCACGGTCTCTAATCTTCACTATCGGGACTTGCTTCTGGAACCCACCACATTCCCATCAGAGGATCCTCCTGGCCAGCTAGCTCCCTTATGAATCAACACTGAGGACGCTCTCTCCTGGACTTGGAATGCCTTTCTCTGTCCATCCTTCAAAGTCCTGCTTCCCCCGCAACTTCACCTCAAAGCCCCCAGGGTATTTTCTCCCTTACTTTTTTCTGAAGATCTTATTTATTTATTTGACACAGAGAGAGATAGTGAGAGAGAGAGAGAGAGAGAGCACAGCAGGGTGAGCAGCAGGCAGAGGGAGCGGGAGAAGCAGGCAGGGAGCCCGATGTGGGACTCGATCCCAGGACCCCGGGATCATGACCTGAGCTGAAGGCAGGCAGAGGGAGAAGCAGACTCCCTGCTGATCAAGGAACCTGAGCAGGGCTCAATCCTAGGACTCTGGGATCATGACCTGAGCTGACTGCCTGAGCCACCCAGGCGCCCCCCCGCCTTCTGTGTGAGGTTCCATTCTGCTTCTTTGCAAACCTGACTCCATGGAGTATAGCCTCGAGAGGGCAGGATCCTGCTGCCTTCATTTCTGTATCACTGGCCCTTCACAAGCATTCAGAAGTGCTTCTTGAAACCAGTGACTGCCTCAGTGTCCCTCTGCTTTCCAGGTGAACAAGGAGAACCCTTGGAGCTCCTGTAATAAGAAATTGATTGGAAAGTGCAAACTGTGGATGGTCATCGCCTCTGTTTTCCTAGGTCTCATTGTAGTCATCATCATAAGCTTATGTCTTATTGGAGGTAAGAGGATTTAAACAGGACTAAGCTGATGTGTTTTAAGAACTTATTTAATGTTCATTTATGAGTTACATTGATATGGAAGATGTGCTCATTGCTATTTCATTATTTATAATATGAATTTAAAACTGGCTTGGGATTGTTGTATGGGTGGTAGCTATCCATGGCTCTTTGTTTTATTTCATTTTTTTGTTTATTTAATAAGCTCTGAAAGAAGTATGGAGACCAATGTTTTACTTTAAACTCTGCCCACCGGATCTTGAAGATTTTTTAAGTTTTAACTTACTTAAACATTAATTTATCTTTTATTGTTTCTCTACACCTACTTATTTGAAATTTTTTTCATTTGTTTCATAAAATAATTATTGTACTTCCTCTGATATACCTAGTACATTATTAGAATGATAAATAATGAACAACCCATTTGAAAACATCTTAACTTTATAGAACCATGTGTCTATATGCTGTCATTAACTATTTTGGAAATAACTTTATTATATTTGTGTTGTATGTGTTTACAAAACAAAAAGTTACACGGTGCTAACTATATACTCTACATATATTATTTTATTTATTATTTATTTATTTTTTAAAATTAAAATTTTTTAAAAGATTTTATTTATTTATTTGAGAGAGAGAGAGAAAGAGAGCACAAATAGAGGGAACAGCAGAGGGAGAGGGAGAAGCAGGCTCCCTGCGAAACAGGGAGCCTGATGCAGAGCTGGATTCCAGGACCCCGGGATCATGACCTGAGCAGATGCTTAACCGACTGAGCCACCCAGGCACCCTTTATTTTTTATTTATTATGAATATGAAAATAATACATGTTCAGTTACCCATAAAACCTATTCATATTATTAATATTTACTATATTCTTTTTCTTACTTGCATTTTTTTCTTACTTGCATTTTTAAAATAATTTGAGATCAGATTGTTATTTATTTATTTAATTTACTTACTTATTTTTTTTTTTTAGAAAGAGAGCGCAAGTGTGAGCCCTGGTGGGGTGGGCGGAGGAGCCGAGGGAGAGGTAGAGAGAGACTCCTAATTTTTTTTTTTTTAATTTTTTTCATTTATTTGTCAGAGAGAGAGCAGCAGGCTCTCTCCTGAGCAGGGAGCCCGATGCAGGACTTGATCCCAGAACCCTGGGATCATGACCTGAGCCGAAGGCAGACACTTAACCCACTGAGCCAGGTGTGGAGCCCTTCATGGTGCTCGATCTCACCACCTAAGATCATGACCTGAGTCGAAATTAAGAGTCAGATGCTTAACTGACTGAGCCACCCAGGTGCCCCAATAAGATTGTTTTTTAATCATCTTGGGGCCTACCTTTAGGATTTTTAATGCTATATTGAGGCCATTTTGCCAATTCACTAAAAATTATTTGTGAACACTTTTTTTTTAAATGACTGCATGATATAGTCTTCCATACAATTTTAAAGCTTTTTTAGGTAGTTGCTAATTTTTTATGATTATTGATATTAAGGTTTCCATGATGAATAAATATAGCACCCTCCAGGGGGCAGTCATTTCCATTTTTAAAACAAGAAAGAAGAAAATTGTTTTTATTTGTAAGTGGGGGTGATTGCAGGGATGGGGGGCGCTTTTCTGGAGTTGGGATACTCTTGAGGGTGATCTGGTCTCCACAAGGATTTGAGTTGAGTTGGATTCTTCTTAATAAACCCAATCTTGGATGAGGAACCTCTGAGTCTCTCCAGAAGGGGTCCTGGGAATTTTCTTCAGGAACTACATTTGCCCTTTACTTCCTATTCCTTTTCTTCCTCTCCTGTCTCAAGGTGTTAAAGTCCCTGAAGGAATAGGGAAATTTGATGACACCATGTTTGCTTAATTACTTAGGGCATAGTTGAGGTGGGATGGTGATCTTTTGAGGCCACAGGCTGGTTTCGAGTTAAGGAGAAGTTGATAAGAGGTACTATAACTCCTCTGACCTGCTGAGGACAAGAGTTTTGGTGTGAGCCTTCCTACTCTCTCTTCCCATCGGACTCCCATACATGGATGTCGAAACTGAAGTTGAGCTGTGCAACCTTGTCCCATCACAATTAGGTGGTGCTATCCTGAACATTGGCTAATTTGTCTGTTGGCCTCTGGGGCCTATAACAAAGGAGGATGCAGCAGATCCAGTTGGTTTAATATTCAGGTTTCTAAAGCACAAGACCCAAGAGCTGTTTTCCATTCCCAAAAATCATCGGACCTCTTCAACTGCCCAATGGCAATCTGCAGAGGAAGGAATTTCTTTTCCTTCCATCATTTCCCAAGGGACATGAGAGTTCACTGGATAATATTCAGGGAAGAGCTCTGTAACATTTGTAGTGCAAACTTCATTCTCAATGTGGTTATAAAAGTGTATTTTCAAATGTTAATGCTATAAAGAGATTTGCCCACTTTCACATTTTTTTTAATCCGAGAGATACTTTTACTTCACTTGGCACCTCAGCCCTCAGGGGTTTGGGCCTTTAGGGAGAGTCATGGTGTGGGATGGTGGGGGAAGGGGAATGCCATGGGTAAAAGGGGCGGGGCCAGGGCTCTCCTCCTTTCCTCCTTGACAGTCCCAGCCTCGCCCAGAGCAGCTCTGTAGGTACTTCTGGGATGACCGTATACAGTAATTGGCCATTGCCTCATGGCCAAGCCCCAGAGTTAGGAATCGAACTCATAGAACTTCTGAGCACTGTGGGGAAAACTCTGCTGTCTGGAAAAGCACAGTATTGGCAGAGCCAAGGGCTACACGTATGGCTGGCTTTGCTAAGAAGTGAGGTTCCTTGGGAGCTACCTTTGCCTCCTTCTTCCTGCCCTCCAGCTCCGCAGTCTCCTGTCACCGGGCTCTGTAGCATGCAGACTGAGGCTCAGAGGCAGAGACGTTTAATAACTGTGGAGCTGGAGTGCACACAGAAGTGGACAATAAACAGGTACCGACATAGAAGGGGTTGAGGAGGGGACAGTGGGGTACCCAGGGTGAGGTGTTCAGTGCAGAGGTCTACCTTGTCACTGACATTGTTAAGAATTACTGTCAACTGTGGTCTGTTTTATTATTGTTAATTTTCTACAGACTCTATACCCTTTATTGCCTGCATCTGGGGCGAGTCTCCTGCCACTTTGCCCTTGACATGCCATTGAAGTGATGACAACTTCAGGGTCATGGCTCAGCGTAAGGCATTGAGCTGGGGCTACATATGCCCTGTGCAGGAGATGCTCTGGTAGACAATGAAATCTTCTTAAAGTGGCCAATTTGGGGAGCAGAGCCCAGGGAATCCTGTTGAGTCTGGAGGCTTGGTTTTGTCTCCACTCTTCAGGGAAAAGATAATGATGGATTCTCTTCTTCTCCCTAAAGAAGTATAAATTCCTTGATGTAAATAAATGATAAAAGGGGGGAAAAAGCCTCCCCCCCCCCAAGTCATCTTCTTTCTGGCCAATTTAGAAGACCAGTTAAGCATCTTCAGGGGTTCTGCTTTTTTCACTGAGTTGCCCCAGCCAGGGAGGGGAGACACCTGAGTAACACCCTACAAATGAAACTCTCGTTGGAGTGGGCAAAGAATTTTGAATATTGTATAAGCCAAACTGTGACAAGTAGGTGGATACTTAGAGATATAGTTTAAAGGTGATCAGATTTAACACCCTAGGGACTCTTATGTGATATTCCCCAGTATTATGGGTGGGGAAAGCCTGACTTCTTTACTGTCCTTCCATACAAGTTTTTCCCTGAGTAGGAGTGCTGTGGTGCTGAGATGTAAGCAGGGACTTCACAAGCGCCGCGTGTTGAATGGATTGTTTTGTCTTTGCGTTGGGTGTAAGAGCCGCAGTTTATGCTGTCACAACCTGTTGGTAGGCAGACAGGTTGCACAAGGCAGTGCTCCCCAGTGTAGGGTGACTCATGGGAAAATCCTCGGCAGACAGCATTAGTAAGTTATAAACTAGCAAGGTCCTTGGGGGCAGGAACTTAGTAGCAAATCCATAGGCCCTGTTCCTTGAAATTTCTTTGTGTTTTCCCCTGTTTCTCTACCTTCCCAGGACCAGCCTCTTCACCTATGCTCTCCATAGGATCCTCCCCAGCTCCTCCTGACCCATGGACCTTCAGATATCTCCGTGTCTCGCCAAGCATCCTCAGGCTCTTCTCAACTTGGGCCTCTTAAAATGTGCTAACGTTGTCTGTCCTTCAAAACCTTCTTCCATCAGAATCTTGCTACTTCATTTTAGGAATTTTTTTCTCTTTCTCTTTTTTCACTGGCAAACTTCTGGAAACGGAGGTCTGCGTTTGGATCTTGCCTCCTGCTCTCTTCTAAGCCATTGGTTCCAGGATCCTGGGATCATGACCTGAGCAGAAAGCAGACACTTACCCAATTGAGTCACCCAGGCGCCCCAAGACTTAAAATATATAACATAAAATGTGAGGGAAAACTTGTTGATTAAAGAGTTATTGTATTTTTTTTCTCGTTTTATTACAATTTCCTGTACTTGGCAAGTTTTCAGCTACGAAGACTTAACTTTATTGTCAGACAAAATAATGTCAGGACTTACAGCAAGTAAGGGTGTGGGGGGATAATTCCCTGTGTTTGGGATCCTCAGGATCACTCCTAGATCTAGTGATTTGCTGGGAGAATTCATGGGACTCAGCATATAGGCAAAGAGATGATTATTGATGTGGGGAACAAAGGCAAAAGGAAATGTAGATAAAATTCCTTAAAACTTGCAGCCGGTCGACAAATACTTGACTCAGGGAGAGTAGCACATTCCTCCAGGAACTCCCAACTGTCTTTAAGTTAATGCCTTTCTAGAAGAAAAAAAAAAAAAAAACCCTAAGCTTGACAATAGCTAGGCTTCCAGGAACCCCTAAGTCCTCTTTAACATATGGAAATCCTTTTGGAAACTTCCTTTGTCTCTACCCCTCCCAACTTGAAAGTATCTAACCAGTTGTTCCTCACAACCCCCGTGAGGCTCTTTCTACCCATGGGTCCTGTCACTGTGCTTTAATAAAACACCCTTTTTGCACCGAAAACGATGTATCAAGAATTCTTTCTTGACCAATTGCACCCAGGCCCCATGTCAGATCACATCACTTGTGATGTATCATAGCAAAATGAAATAAAGCAAAATCCAGTAGGAAACCAGGCACAAACTTGAGGACACACTCAACTGCCGCAGCAATGAGATGTGACAACACACCACGTGAGAAGTGTTGTGTCCTGGGGAAGCTCAGAGGCTCAGTGCCCAGGGTTTTACTGGGGCCGGTCGTGGAGGCAGCCTCAGCCTGGCACATGCTAAAATTCCAGATCCCCGGAAGGCAAGGTGGTCAGTATCAGCCACATTGCTTGTATCAACAGGGGGTACTAACTGGGAGGGCGAGGTGGGAACCCTCCCCAGATCCAGGTTCGCAGAGGCCAGACATGGGCCAGCCTTGAGCCAGCCGCTCGGAGCCGCTCATCTCAGGCTCTGAGAACTCTGTTCTGCACGTCCCCTTGCTCCTCGTGCCTCCCAGGGAGTTCGTATCAGGATTCTTTTCACCTGCCTTTCTCTCATACACTGAGGGCCTTTTCAAAGTCCAGCCAAAGAGGCTGCTTATGTTCCGTCTGAAGCATGAGATCTGAGAGTCAAGTGTAGGGCAAGGTGAGCGCCCGGTTCCGCCACCCACGCCTTTCTCAGGGCCCGAGCTGTGGTTCCTGTGCAGGCCCAGTGGGGAGGCCGCCGGGGAGCCGGGCGAGCAGTTTTGACTTGGAGTGCCAGCTTCCAGCGCCGGGCCCCCGACCTTGTGTGTTTTCCCTTTGGCTGTAACTGCTTAAAAATCAGTTAGCTCACCATCCTTAGAGCACTAACAGCCGCGCAGAGCTCACTGTGCCAGGAATGCAAGGCCCTTGGGCCCTGGGGCTCTGAGTGCAGTTTGGTTTCCCTTCTGTAGAGTGTGTAAAAAAAAAAAAAGTGTGTCAGCATTTCTCTCCTGTGGGACAGACTGCAGAGTGGAGGCTTCCTGCCCATCTTCTGTCTTCCTGGGAGATGTCAGGACATGGCTCACGTGCTCATGTCTAGTCCCCACTCTGTTCTGGTCCATGATGTCCCTTCCTCATCAGGGTCTCTGACAGCCCGGGACTGAGGTGATTCACTCAAGTTCCTTGCTCCCAACCCCTGGCCCCCATTACCCATGGTTCACCCCCTAGACGCTCGCCCAACACCTGCCTCGACGCCTGTGGACATAGCTAAAGCTGCAGGTCCCGTTCAACCAAGAAATTCATATTCTTCCCGCACCCTCCCACTGGCTTTTCCCCCAGTTTGTATTCAGTGGCATCTGGGAGCTCTTATGGTGTAAAACAAACAATTTTTTATCATAATGGAGGCCAGCCCCTGTCTTTATTTGGTATCGCCAGGAAGACAAAGCATTTCTGCTTGTACTTGCTTACTGTGTCTAGGCTTTATCCTTGATGAATGCTCCTTGTCTTTTATAGCAGCCAGTGGAACAAATTATTATTCTAAGCATGTGTTTACTTTTACTTTTTATCCCCCCCTTTAGTAACTTACATCGATGAAGATGCAAATGAAATACTTGAGTTATCATCAAATAAAACATTCTTGGTCATGCTAAAGATTCCAGAGGAGTGTGCTACTGAGGAGGCGTTGCCTCACCTGCTCATGAAAAGGGTAATTATATCTTAAGCATTGTTTACAGAGTTCTTAACATTAGAATGTGGGTTCTTCGAGGAGTTGGCATAGAGCAATCACGTAAGTAGCTTCAGGCTTGGATTCTTTGTCTGGATTTAGGCAGACACTGATGCTCAGAATTTTCTTTTTTTTTTTTTCTTAAATTTATTTTTTTATTTTTTTATTTTTTTAAAGATTTTACTTATTTTTCAACAGAGAGAGAGAGAGACAGCGAGAGAGGTAACACAAGCAGGGGGAGTGGGAGAGGGAGAAGTAGGCTTCTCGCAAGCAGGGAGCCCGATGCAGGACTCGATCCCAGGACCCTGGGATCATGACCTGAGCTGAAGGCAGACGCCCAACGACTGAGCCACCCAGGCGCCCTGCTTAGAATTTTCTATAGTGCAAAGCCTGAGAGAGGAGCCCTGCCCTCCAGTGAAATGCATCCTGGAGGATAGTGCTCCGTCTCCTCACTCTAGTCTTACGTTTGATTCAACCTCTCATGTCATGGGGGACCTGTGATGTGCTAGACAGCGTGCTGAGAGCCACGGTCACAGAGTTTGGGCCCTCAGTGGGGGCTCAGTGCAAGTAGAGGAAGCAGTTAAATAGATAGTTCTAAACAGTGTGGTATGTTCTATTGGGGAGATGCATACAGAATATTTTGCAAGCACGAGGGAGGGTCATCTAAACTACCTGAAGGTGCAGATGGAAGCTTGGAGGGCCTCTTTCAGGAGGTGATGCTCAGGGTGAGTCTTGAAATATGAGGTAGGAGTGTTCTAGATAATACTAGGGGATCTGCCCCACAGTGTCCTGCTGCCTCTTGTGGACCGTGCGGTGGGGACTTGCAGGGGTGAGGCATGAAGGTTTTCCTACTCTTTGGTAAGGCACTGAAACGTTTTCATCTTGTTGACTTGGTCAACTTTTCATGTTAGTCCTTGAGAGTGGTGGTGGAGAAACACTGGAAGCTGAGAGCTCAGTTAGAAGGTACTGCAGTAGTCCCGTTGATAGATGTGGAGGCCTTGACCCGGGGCAGTGGCAGGGGGGGTAAGGAAGATTCGAGAGAGATTTAAGAGGTCTTCTCACTCGACGGGACTTTATGGCTAATTGGCTGTGGGGATGAGGGAGAATACGACTCCAGGCTCCTGGTTGGGTGGCCGAGTGGGTGGATGGTGGCTTTGTTCTTGGAGCAGGAAATGCAGGAGAATGTCCTTTGGGCACGAAGAGGGCATGCAGCGTCACCATGAGGGCTGGTTGGGTTCACAGCCAGATCCAGAGAAGTATTTGATAAGAGAGAAGCAAGACCAGCCTGCCATCCATTACACCCTTCTCTGCAGTTGATAGGTGGAACGGGGTGAGTCACCTTCATTTGGTTTCCATCTGATTCCTACGAAAGCTTTCCCAGGAGGCGATTCCATCTCGGTCACCCCGGAGTTAATTTCTGGGCACCCAAGGGCATGTTATTTGATTGCTCTTTCGGGCCACAGGGGTTTGTGCTCTGGGATGATTATCTGGGCTTCTCTTCCTCCTTCTTTTCCTTGTTTAAATCTTACCTGCAAGCCCCTTTTCCTCTTTTTCTTTCACCTGCTTCCAGAGCAAGTTGCTGAGTGAATAGCCTCTTGCCTTTTTCCTCTTGATTGTTTTATTTGTCAAGGGGTTTCGCATTTGCTGAGCAGAAATGAGATGATGCAGCATCCACACATGTCACATGTTACAGATCGAATTCTTTATGTCAAAGGGAAGTGGATGTTAATCATTCACCTCAGAGCCTTATCTCTTGCACAGAGCCAGACATGAGCAGATCCTGCAGGTATGTTTATCTCATTGCTATGTAGTGGCAAAGGGGCAGGGACTGGCATGATCCCCGGGGCAAGTGCACAGGCCTGTTCGAGTTGGTTCCTTCCCTGATAAGTGGGAATTGCTATACTTTTACTGTATACCCACAGGTGCACATGAGATGCATATAAAGAACTCTGTAAAACACTTTTTTTTTTTTTTAAGAATGGTCTGGTTTACATGATAAAAGTTAAGGCACAGCAAGGTGAAAAAGCTACTGCCCCCTGGTGTCCCAACCAAGTATGTTCAGGAACAAAACTGAGACCTTAGAGGTATTAGTCTTACTGTCAGGTCAAGAGCCCCTTTCTTTCATTCACTCAGGCCAACTTCTAGAAGTTTCCAGATATGGAAGGCAAATGGGAGTGGAGAGTGAAACACCACGTCCTCGCTTTTGCTTTATTGTCTTGCTTTTCTAAACAGTTTTCCTAGCCCCTCTCTTATCCCACTGCCAGAATTTTCTTCTCTTCCCGCTGGGGCCTTCGCTCTGCTTCGGCCAGCCGGTTAGCTGCGTGTTGTGTTACCCTGGCCCGTGTCCCTGATGCAGGCGTTAACAACGGCAGGTCTGCTAACACGGAACATACCTCCCTGTCTCGAATTAGCGGCTCTGCCCAACCCCGGGAGTCAGCTCACCGGGTGCCAAGCTCAGCGTGCACCCAGCTTCATAGGCACAGTGTGAGACTCCAGGGCCAGGGGTGAGAAGCCCCCAATTTCACTTCTTTGGGCCCATAGTAGTGCGGTTAACTGCTCCCAGATTTGTGGACATGTCCCAACGACATCAGGGGGCCGTGTCACCAAAAAGAATCAGAGTGGACACTAAAGGTGATCTGGTACACCGTTCCAGCTCTTAATGGAAAATTTTAGCTTAGTTTTTTTTTTCTGAGAGACGACTCTGTGCCAAAGAATACTAGGCCCTAAGGATTAAAAAGGAAGGAGAGGAGGGTGCCTGGGTGGCTCAGCCGGTTAAGCGGCTGCCTTCGGCTCAGGTCATGATCCCGGGGTCCTGGGATCGAGTCCCGCATCGGGCTCCCCGCTCAGCGGGCAGCCTGCTTCTCCCTCTCCCTCTGCCTGCCTCTCTGCCTACTTGTTCTCTCTCTCTCTATGTCAAATAAATAAATAAAATATTAAAAAAAAAAGGGAAGGAGAGGAGAGCGGGAACAGAGAGGGTTGGAAAGACACCATCCGTGCCATAACATGTTTGTTTATGTGCGTATGTGTGTATGTGTATGTATGTGTGTACACATGTATGTGTGTGTATGGGTGTGCGTGCATGTGCGCGCATGTGTGTGGGTGTGGGTGTGCGTGCATGTGCATACGCATGTGCGCGCGCATGTGTGCACATGTGTACGCATGTTTGTGTACCTGTGTGCATGCATGTGTATGTGTGTGCCTATGTGTGTACGTGTGTATGCATGCATGCGCGCGTGCGCGTGTTTGTGTGTGTATGTAAGGAAGTGCTTGGAAAAATAAAACCCCGTCCATAACATCGTCCTCCTCCTTATTGTTCAGAGCAGCCCTGTGAGAGCCACTTTTTTATTCCTGCATTGGCCTCTGGCAGCATTCTTTCTCGGGGGCTCAAAAACTATAAGATGACTCATTTTCCTCCAAGGTTCTTATCACCTTATGCTTCTTTCCTCTTTGCTATTCAGGACACTTTCTTGCTTCATCCTCAAATGTAAAGAAAGTGGGTTTTAGTGTCTGTCACCCCTAGGACTGCATTCCTTATGAGCAGAGCGACCTCAGGCAGGTTTCATACCCTTTCCGCGTGCTGTTTTCTCTATTAGTAAGAAGGGAAGGGTGGTAATGCCGCTTATGTCAGGTTCTTATAAAGCTCAGAAAAGAGATACAAGATTGGAATCGTACACACTGTAGGTACTCTGATCCCCTCTGCTCCACCTTGAAGGGACTGAATTGTCACCAGGTGAATTAAGTGGGAGCGTATTGTAGAAATGTAGGCTCCTTGAGATTCTGTTCGGAACTGGGTGGGAGACAAAATGAGCTGAGCTACCCTCCGGGCACTGCTCTTTAGGGTGTGTCTGCTGCTTGCTACTGGGTGAGGTGAGGAGGCACTGAGCCATCATGGGTGCAGCTGGGCCACTCACCTCAGCACCAAGCTGCCACTGGATGCCACTCAGCCTTCCAAAAACACTTCAAGGCTGACTTCAGGCTAGACAGGAATAGGCCTGATGGTGGGCTCCCTCCAGCCCTAGAGCTCGGTCCAGGGTAGAGAGCGCAGCCAGATCCAGGCAGTCCTCCCGATTTATGCTAGAAGCTGTCTGCAAAAGGGCAAGGCATTTAACCTTCAAATGCCAATTTCACAAAAGTGCAATGTAAGTACATTCAGCTACCCATCCTCAAGCCCTACTAGGCTAGGATTCCCATCTCTGAAACATGATGAAAAGGTTAATCAAATACAAGGAGAAGATAATGGTAATGTAAAAGCAGCTAGTGTCGGGGCACCTGGGTGGCTCAGTCGTTAAGCATCTGCCTTTGGCTCAGGTCATGATCCCAGGGTCCTGGGATCGAGCCCCGCATCCGGGGTCCCTGCTCAGCAGGAAGCCTGCTTCTCCCTCTCCCACTCCCCCTGCTTGTGCTCTCTCTCACTGTATCTCTCTCTGTCAAATAAATAAAATCTTAAAAAAAATTAAAAAAAAAGCAGCTAGTGTCCAGAGTATAACACCCGACACCTCAGATACAAAAGTTAGAGATACAGCCAAGAAATAGACAACTCAAGAGAAAGACAGGAAACCAAGAGGCACATCAAAGGTGCAAAATCCTAAAGGAGTTCATAAACACATGTGAAAAGATACTCAACCCTACTTGTAATAATGCAAATTGAAACAATGTAAGCAATTTTATACCCCTTAGTTTGGCAATAATTTTTTTTAAAACTCTGGTAACAGGAAGTGACAGCAAGGCTGTGGGAAATGGAACACTGCCAAGTGCTGAGATGGAGAGCAATTTGGCAGGATTTAGGTGGGTTGGAGATGCACCCACTCTTGGACCCAGCAATTCCATTTCTCTGCACATACTCAGGGGAAACTTTTACATGTATCAGAAGAGAGGCACCGAAATGTTCCAGGAAGATTCCTTGGGCAGTTTGTGATAAGGGAAAATTGCAAACGCTGCACGTCACCAGCATGGGGCAATGGAAAAGTTGGTGTAGTCATTTAATCGGATCTCTGCAGGAGTTAGAAGTCAGCTTAAATGACCTCCATCTCGATGTACCATTATGGGGTAAATATCAAATGCAATTTTGGATGAAAAAAAAATAAGTCACAGAAGACTGTGTGGAATATGCCACCTTTTATTTGAATAAAAACAAAGTAATTATGAGTTGTTATGATTATACAAGGAAGTATTACATTTATAAAAACCTGCATGAAAAGGATACATGCCAACTTCAGGACAATGGTTAGTGCTGGGGGCAGGAGGGAGGAAAAATAGTGTGTAGGAGTAGATTTAGCTTTGTTTTGTTTGTTCGAGTGAAGGGCTGAACTAAAATGTGTAGCTGTGAAACCTGGGTAGTGAGCACACAGCTGTCATTTTTGGTGTGTGATTGCAGTCTTTGATGCATGAAATAAGAACTCTGCAATTACACACCAGCCCCACTCGGTCCCTTCATCCAGGGGAAAGTGCCACACCTGGGGCTTCCACGGCCGTGTCTCCTTACAGTGAAGCTCCGCAGAAAGGAGAGAACAAGCCCTTGTCTGGTGATGTGCTGGGTCCTGAGTGGCCTCTTCTGCCGCCTTCCCAGCCGCTTCAGTGTCGTCTCCTTCCCATAGGTCCTCGGGGTCCGTGGGGGCTCCGGCTGCTGATCATGCTCACCATGAAGGACTCAGGTGTCCACACAACATGTGAGAGATGTTGAAAATCCCAGCCTGGTCACCTGCTCCTTAGAAATGAGGTTCTTTTAAATGAGTGTTGAGTTTGGGTTTGGGTAGGTGGGGTCCACACCTTCCTATTTCTCAATCCAGAGCCTCTGGATAAGTGAATTCCGAGCTAGCATGGAATTTCTGTCTACTAGTAGTTTTGCTTTGTCAGGTGATACACAATATGATCCATCTGTAATGCGCGTGGTTGTTTAATTTGTTCCTATTTGTTTTAGCTCACAGATGTGTACACTTCATCCCCGTCACTGAGTCGTTATTTTACTTCAGTGGAAATGATGGACTTCAGGTAAGAATGTGGAACGTTCCACGTTGGTCTCTTTCTCTGGGAGGCGACACCCATCACCATTTATCTAGAAGGACCTTTGAGTCTCAAAGGACAAAGGGAACCGATGATAGATAGAATCATAGACTGTTGGCTTGGAAGGGTCTTTGGACACCCACTAGCTCAACTCCATGATTTCACAAAGGAGCAAAGTGAAGCCCAGATTAATTATATGCCTCAACAAGGTCACACAGAAGAGAGGAAAAACCAGTCCCAGGTAAACCATTCCTGTTTAACAGCAGATGCTCAAAATAAGCTAGGGGTAGGACTAGAAATGGATCTCAGAGGGTGGCCGCGTGGCTCTGTCAGTTAGGCGTCGGACTCTTCATCTCAGCTCACGTCTCCATTATCTTGATCTCAGGGTCGTGAATTCAAGTCCCACACTGGGCTCCACGCTGGACATGGAGGCTACTTAAAAAGAAAAAACCAGATCTCAGATAGTGATGTGCTGTAAATGATATAATCCGTATACTAGCTTTTGCTTTTGAGGAACATAATTAATATAAGAGTTCATGCTCCTTGTATAATATTAAAAATATAAAGACATGTAATACAGGAAAAGTCTACCTTCGCCCTTCCACCCCAGCCTACTACCCTTGGATATTGCATGTTCCAGTCGATTCCATACACATAGTGTATTTCCTCCCTTCTACTGAATGGACTGCCATCCACGGTTTGGTATGATTTCTTCTATCTGTGTACTTACCACATATACTTTATGTACTAAACATGGATAGCCTATACATACACATACAGTTTTTCTTTTTACATTTCTTAATCTTAAATATATTTGTCTCCATTTACAGAACTTAGATAAGAGGTGTACATGTGACTCTCTTTTTGTATTGCTAGGACAAGATTTAGGTGACAAAGCTGTATTATCCACTATTCCTAAGATAGCTCTGGACCGTGACCATCACAGATAGTATTGTGCTGAAATCCCCCTCTCCAGCTATACATTTCCCAGACCATAATCTTCGTACATCTGAGAGAGGAAGCATGTAAAGCACGTGGTAGCACAGCGGGATGGGACCAAAAGGGACCTGACGTCTGAAACTGCCTCCAGTGGTGGGTTGCCTTGGCAACGACACTCTTCCTCCTTCTTTATGGACCCCCCCACTGTGCATGTTACCTTATGGTGACCTCTCTGACATTGCTCATTTTAATCACAAATTACTGGTATTAAAATGCCAATAGAAAAAAGCCCAACACATTTTCCTCCATGTACTTGCCCCAACTTGCAATTTCAAGACAGCTGAGAAAGGGAAGGCATTCAATCGGAAGGGTCTTTCCAAGAATCCAGCCCCAGATTATGGGTCTAGAGGAGGTGGGATTGCATAATGGGTTGGGGTCGACCTTGGGGAAAAAAACATCAGAAAGTTGAGTCAAGCATGGCTAGAAATTTCAAGACTTGATGTTAGAGAATTTGTTTTTAAAAGTTATTTGAGGGGCACCTGGGTGGCTCAGTCAGTTAAGCAGCGGCCTTCGGCTCAGGTCATGATCCCCGGGTCCTGGGATTGAGCCCCACCTCGGGCTCCCTGCTCCGTGGGAAGCCTGCTTCTCCCTCCCTCACTCCCCCTGCTTGCGTTGCCCCTCTTGCTATGTCTCTCTCTGTCAAATAAATAAATAAAATCTTAAGAAAGAAAGAGAGAGAGAGAGAGAGAGAAAGAAAAGAAAGAAAAAAGAAAGAAAGAAAGAGGTGCAGGCAGAGTTTTAACAATGTTGAGTTGAGAAACAAAAGCCATTGCCCCCCAAAATGTGCCGCCGCTAGTGGGCAGGAGACAGCCAGACCCCTGACAGCTGGGTTTGTGTCTCCAGGGGATACTGACCTCGGTCCTGCCCCGGCCATGCCCCTGCAGGAACCTAAGAAAATGCCCATTGGTTTATCACCTCCCGGGCCCACTCTAATGGTGGGCAGTGGAGGCAAAGCGCGCAGGCTCTCTGTTTTCCTGAAAATCCCTCCTTTCCCCCTCAAAATCTAGCCATAAGGTAAACTCCCCCGGTGGGTGACTGGACACGGTGGGACTAGGTTGAACTAGTGGGACTGAGTTAGGCAGGGCAACCCTCTCACCATCCAGAAGTCAGCTTCTGGTCATTGGCAAAGCCAGCCTGAGCCTTTGCCCACCTGTGGGAGTGCAGGGTGGCTGCGCGTCTAGACATTGACCGTGGATAGCCATAATTGGAAGGTGGAGCACAGGGGACAAAGAAGGACACCTGCAAACTTGGGTGGCCGGCTAAAAGTGTGAATGTGCATTTTCTAGCCATTTTCTGTAGCAGCATCCATAACCCGAGAGAGTTTCTCCAGAGTCTTGATGGTATATTGCTCATTTGCATGGCAGGGTTTGGCACAGGGCTTGGCTGTCGCAGAGTTCATAAACGGCCACATTAATGCAAGAATCTTGGCCTATGTGACCTCTGGCCACAAGAGGGAGCTCGTTTCCTGTCCTTAGCAGGGACAGCGGTCTGAGTCTGGCTCCTGGAAGTGTGTCCAGTCTGTAAAAAAACACTGCAGAGCAGGGTCTCACATGTGGCCACCTCTTAATTATTTTATTACTGGCTCTTGATCTGGGCCTTCTTGAACCAAAGTAACAGGATAGCTTTGAAACACCTAAATGCTGAGCTAGCATTTAAGGAGCAGTATAAGCTACTAATGAACTGAGGATAGCCCTATGATTATTTTCATTTTGGAAATGGAAAAATATGTGCTGGGAAGATGAAAACTCCTTTTCCTTAGGTGTCTTTACTGTGAGTTGCAAAGCTGGGAGCCTCAGGAGGTGGAAATGGGACAGAACAGGTTTCTCAGCCTAGAGACAAATGGGGGGTGCGGTTCGTGGTGCTACACGGGGCTGTGTGTGGGAGTTCAGGAGTTCTGCAACGAGCGGGTTGCAGGGAGCTCTGCGTCCTACCTTAAATATTTTATAGGTCAAGGAATGAACTGGTTGAACCCAGTAGCTTGTCGGGGCAAGGAGAGGGTGGATGGAGTGTGGGAACGTGGAGCAGGGAATACAAGAGGAGTACGTGGCTTCCCTGCCCCAGGGGATAAAAGGCTGGCATTGGAGCCTACGGTGGGCCAGCCTTGGGTCTTCCCTGACAATAGCTGGGTCATGACTCTCCCTTCAGTGGCCTCTTCCAGTGATCTCCTAGAGGATGGGCTTTAGGTGCCAGGAAGAGGTTAGGGTCACCTCAACTTTTTGTGAGGAAACTACAGAAGAGGGTTCTTCTAGAACAGTGTGCCCTTTGCTATTTTGTCCTGGAAGAACGTGAGGAACTATAAATATGGTCCCGCTAAAGCCAATTTCCTGAGTTGCAGTGGGATTCTGTTGATACGTGTTGCTGTCTCGGTTTGGTGTGTCTTTCAGCAATGAAAATGCCACAATAGCCTACCACCTGCAATTTGGGGTTCCTTCAGAAGGTGACGGCTTTATGAAGTACAGGATGAGTAAGGAGTTGGTGCACGGCGTGTTGCTACAGAATCTGCATGATCGGGGAGTGCCTGGCTGTGAGACCTTGGGACTGGATCCAGCGTCCCTCTTGCTCTACGGTAAGTGGAGGAAGTCAGGAAGGCAGAGTTGTGGTGAGCCAGACTGAGGGCAGCTGCTTGGGGTCTGATTTCTGCGCTGGTGATGTTCGCGCTCCGTGGAGGTTGGTCCCTGCCTTCCCCGAGCAGACAGAGTATTTGGGATAAAACAATTAAATTGTTTCCTTGTTGTCGTTCACCCGCATTTGAAGCCCCGTATCCCACTTTGCAATATTATTAGTAAGCTCCGTGGAAAGGCCGCGGTTTCATAAGAGAAGCAAGTACTGAATTTGAAACTAATAATGATCCCAACATGGGGAACCTATCTCTTTTTCCCTTGAAGGCCACTTTGCCTGTTACATTAATAGAGAGGCAAAACAGTCTGTGAGTATAATACACTCACTTACCTACTTTTGAAACCAAGAGTGCGATGAGAAAACTGGCATGTTATTTAATGAGCCTGGAGGTGGGCGCCTGGGTGGCTCAGATGGTTGGGTGTCTGCTGTCGGCTCGGGTCATGATCCCAGGGTCCTGGGATCGAGTCCCGCGTCAGGCTCCCTGCTCGGCGGGAAGCCTGCTTCTCCCTCTGCCCCTCTCTCTCTCTCTCTCTCTCTCTCTGTTTCTCATGAATAAAGAAATAAAATCTTAAAAAAAAAAAGATTTAATGAGCCTGGAGGACACCCCACTTGTCAGAATCTGAGAACTTTTAAGACTTTGCACAAAACCCGGTGACAGGCCTTGGAGAGGTGCCTCCCTTGCATCTGCACGAGAACTTCGGCCGGGCCTCTGGTCCCATGCCCCACTCTGATTCCTCTCCGGGCGAGGCATGGGCTCTTGTTAGCCCCGATGCCGGCCATCTCTGATAGTCCATCACCCACGATCCATCAGAAATACTTTCCGCACACTAGTAGTAGTAAATAGTAGTTGAATGAATGAAAAAGGCCAATCAGGAGATGCGTTAGCAGCAGGCACAGTGCCAGCCAGCCTCGCATTAGAAGATAGAACAGAGAGATTATAAAGCACCCCTGTTGCTACATAGTATGAGAAGGGGTGTTTATTATAATGATGCTTATTTCTTGATGATGGGAAGTGAAAGTAGGCCAATCCTTGTCTAAGAAGGCAAAGAGTGTTATAAAGCAGTTCTGAAAGCTTTTTTTTTCCCATATAGAAAGGATGACATTCAGAAGGTCAGATCTTGGCTCCCTGGGAATGAATAGTTTCCTCACAGAGCATCTGAATAAATTGCGTCTGTGGGCCAGACAGAGGGCGTACATGTGGAGAGTGAAGAGGCTATACCCCCCTCTACAGGAATTTGAGGAAGAAAGAAAAGAAAGGAAGGAAGGAAAGAGGGAGGGAGGGAAGGAAGGAAGGAAAGAGGGAGGGAGGGATGGAAGAAGGAAGGGAGGGAGGGAGGGAGGAAGGAAGGAAGGAGAGAGAGAAAAAGAAGAAAAGAAAGCAAGCAAGCCCTTCGAACCCCTCCTGTGTAAAGAGGTGAGAGAGGGGAGGTGCACCTGCCTGAGCTGTGTGTGGCGGCCGCTGTGTGTTGTGACTGGTCGTGATTTTCTGAGCCCCCTCTGTAGTACAGTGGTCACCAGCTTCTTCCAAATGTTGGTGAGGAAGGTAGAGGAGGATGGTGAAAAAAAGTTGAGGAGATGATTGGGTTGGGAAGGCCGTACAGAGTAGGGCAAAGGGCAAGTGGCCTGTGAGCCTGGGGAGAGCTTGAGAAGACCTTGAGCAGACCTTGAGCAGATGGCCTTGGAGACACTTGCCCAGGGCCAGCCTCTGCATCAGGCCCCACGGATGCAGCGCGGAGCTAAGCGGGAGCTTGTACTGTTCCTCTGAGACATTTGGGCTGTGGGGGACAGGGTGTTTCTATGACCCTATGTCCACTTTCTAGAACATGCAGGTGCAGTATTTGTGCCATTTGATATTTTCAGGAATATGAGTATCAGTCAAATGGAAGAGGACACAGTGACCATTTGGGGAGTGAGGAAGGAAGAAGAGAGACCTAGAAAAAAGGCGGGCAGGCCAAGGGAGGGGACGAGCTCAGGCAGGGATAAGTAGAGGCCCTTGGGAGGGGCCCAGTGAGACCCAGCCAGTTTTCCATGTTCATGGACACTGTGAGCCTGACGGTTAAACCTCCCCTCCCCCCATGACCCCCTGTGATCATCGGGGCCATTTGTGGTGAGCCGGGCAGCTGGTTTCCTACAGAGATAATGTTCCAGTTCTCAAAGAACAATGATTCTTTTTTTTTTTTTTAATTTGAATTTTAGTTAGTTAACCAGTCAATATTGGTTTCAGGAGTAGAATTCAATGATTCCTCGCTTACATACAACACCCAGTGCTTATCACAAGTGCCCTCCTGAAGACCCATCACCCATTAGCCCATCCCCCCCCATCAACCCTCTGTTTGTTTTCTGTCATTAAGAGTCTCTTATGGTTTGCTTCCCTCTCTCCTTTTTTTCCTCCCTCCTTCCCATATGTTCATCTGTTTTTTTTTCTTAAATTCCACATATGAGTGAGATCATATGGTATTTGTCTTTCTCCGACAGACTTGTTTCACTTGGCATGATGCACTCTAGCTCCATCCATGTCATTGCAAATGGCAAGATTTCATTCTTTTTTATGGTTGACTATTCCATTGTGTGTGTGTGTGTGTGTGTGTGTGTGTGTGTGTGTGTGTACATACACCACAGCTTTATCCCTTCATCCATCGATGGACATTTGGACTCTCTCCATCGTTTGGCTGTTGTTGGTAATAAAAGAGCAATGACTTAAAAATTCTTTTCTCCACGTAATGAGAACTTTCAGGATTGCCTCTCTTAGCAACTTTCAAATGCACCATACAGCAATGGTACCTCTAGCCCTTGTGTTGTACGTTACATCCACAGAACTTACATATTTTATAACTGGAAGTTTGTGCCTTTTGACCACCTTCACCCAAGCCCCCCACCCGCTGCCCCACAACCAGTCCGTTCTCTTTTTCTAGAGTCCACATGTGAGCTGATGCAACATTTGTCTTTCTCCGTCTGACTGATTTCACGCGGCATGATGCCCTCGAGGGTCAGGGAATTGTTGTAATAGCTCTCACCTCCCGCCTTCCCTGGTTTTGGAGCTACTTCACCTTATGGATGTTTGGGGGCGCTGGGGATGAGGAGGAGAAATCTGCTTTACAAATGTAAAATGGCAGTCTGAGTTACTTTAGACATCTTGACCTGAGTTCGTTATTTTGTATTGTTTTCTCACAGGGGAAGGAGTCAGCTAGTACACTAAATGAGAAACAGAGGCAAAGACCAGATTTATGTGAGAGAAAAGAGGAAAAACCTGTAGGCAGTGAGAACGGTGAATCTTGTTTGCACATTTTTGTGGTAAACCGATGAGCTGGCTGCTGGCAGAGGGGCCGATGTGTGAGTTCCGTCCTTGAAAGGACTGCTTGGTATCAAGGAAAATCATTTGAGTTGTTTTATAGATTTTCCAGAAACTCAAGGAACGTTTGGCCAAGGAGCACTAATTCTCCTGTGGGCGCAATTCTGCGGCCCCACCGCACCCCTGGGGGTATTTGGCGATGTCTGGAGACATTTGTAGTTGTCAAGACTGGGTGTGTACGTGAGATAACTAGCATCTCGTGGGTGGAGGGCAGGGATGCTTCTGCACATCGTGCAATGCCCAGGACAGCTTCTCTGCGACAGAGAATTATCCAGCCCATAATGTCAACTGCGAGGACCCTGTGGTAGCACGTGGGCTGTCTGTGTGGTGTCCCCAGGTCCTTGCACAGACATCTCCTTGGTCACACCAGGTCCACACCATTTCTTTCAGCAGACCTTCTCACAAGCTACCGTAGACGTTTTAACAAACTGAAAATTTAGAGGTCAGTAGTGAGATTATGAAGAAGGACTGAATATTTAAATGTCCTCAGCACTCAGCAGGCCTCATCAAAATGTTATTTATCATGAGCTATGCCAAAACAAATGAGCATTGTGTTATTTGCTTTCTGAAAAGTGTTCAGAGGTGTGTGTGTGGGGGGGGGGTGGGGGTGTGTGTGCATTGACTGAAAAGAAAACTTCCTCTGTTAGGAATTTACAAACATTTCAATTTTACAGAAGAGTTTATATTCAAACCCAATGAAATAAAATGAAAGCATAAATCTTTAAAATAATCATGATTTTAAAAAAATTAGTGACTTCCGTTTGCCTGTATTCTCTTTTCAGAATGAAGGGGAGGATGTCGGTGTGTATCTGAAGGCAGAGCTCCACTGAGTTTGGGGATGAGAGAATTCACTTTGTTTTCCAGAGAAGATCCTGCGAATTACCATGGAAGGCCTGGCAGTGACTTGGGGGTGGGGGGGAGACTTCTCCTGATTCAGCATTTATGAAGTCTGGGCTCTGTGTCCCGCAGAACAGCCCCTGTGAACCACCCCCGTGGGGTCTACTCTTGGCAAAGGCAGGAAGCCTGAGGGAGCTGGGGTGATGGGGTAGGTGGGTGGGCCTTGCAGTGCGGGGGTCACTGCTATTCTTGGAGCTTGAGTTGCCTCCGCCCACACGTGCACACTTTCTCTTTAGTGCAAAGGTGACCTTTCAGGCAGGATCCTGTCAGCCTGTGCTGGTGGAAAGAGTGGGCAGGTACGAGGTGAGGGACAACTGAGCCAATCACTCGCTGAAGTCCTCCCACTCCTGTCATGCTATTTGATCTACCTCTTAGCAAGACTGTGAGGAAGTCACTTTACCAGACCACAGCAGCAAAGTTCTGTGGCTAATTCTATGACCTGTAGCTGCCTACCCCAGCCTCAGGCACATCATCCAGTATCACTGGGTCATGTGTAGCTACAGAATAAGAGGTGTGCTTTATTTCACATCTCCTCATTGCTCCAGTGACTCCTGAACACCGCTTTTGGAAACGGGGGTCCCTGTGTGTTTTGAGTTTTGAACACAACTGCTGTTTGGGATGGTTTTTGCACTTAACAGTTTCTCAGACTTCCCTCAGTGGATCGTTAAGGCTGCTTACCATGTGCACGCTGGTCCTTGGCTTTTTATTGTCCCATGTGACTAGGCTTCCTCTAAAACTCAGTGTCTTCACACACTGATTGAAAAGGATTTGAAACAGGAAGAACCACTCTCTGTTTGAAATAACCCGTTGGAGGCTTGATGCCAATTTGTTAGCAGGCCAGGGGGAATGTCAGCGACTGTATTGATCATCTATAGACATGGAATTGCCTAGCATGAGGAAGCAGAGGATTTGTTTCGTTGGGAAAATTGTTTTGCTGGAAATGTTCCAAGAGAGAGTGTTGTGGTCCTATCATGAGACATTCTTAGCCCTGGGATCTCAGTTAATGGGCCGTGGGTGGACGTCAGTGTGAGGGGCTGCCGTGCACGGGGGAGGTGTCCAGCTGTGAGTCTCAGGCTAGATTTGCCCCGGTCTTTTTGTGATCCAGGACTCTGGATAATGTGAACTTGTTTTCTTATTTAACTGGAGGGTACGTTTATTGTAACCTGCTGTCTCATTTTGAGGCCAGTTCCTCAAACTATCCAAATAGGTGTGTTTCCCTTCTTCCTCTTTATTTTTTACATGTCAAATGTAAACCGTAACGTGTGTCTACTTTTGAGAACGTAATGAATAACTTTCATGGGGAAGGATTTAAAACTATTGGCAATAAATTATTCCTGGCGTGGGCGTGGTCACAGTCACGCTTGTTTCACAGGTGTTGTGTCTCGGGGGCATGATGGGGCTGGCATTTTCCTGCGGTGAATGGTGCTGGAACTGATTTTTCATTTCCCGGAGGGCAGTTTCCCCTCCTGAGTAAGACTGAGCTGGAGGGGCTGGAGTGGGCTAGGTCCTCCTCTGTTGCAGGGAGAGCAGGGAGGGGCCCCCTCTCCCTTCTGCTTCCTTCCAGGGTGCTCTCCCGGCAGGCCCAGGTGTCTGAAGGGCCGGGCTGGAAGGAAGGGCCAGGACAGTGGGCTTTTCCCTTCTCCTTTGGAAAGCACTAAGACGCAACTACCAAGTCATACAGAAGACTTTCCATAGGTTTGACTCGGCTCCAGTGGTGTGGGAAGAACTGAACTTTGTGAATTAAGTATTTTGAGGTGTCTGGGAAAAAATATGGCACTCAGGTATACACTGTTCTGCCAGAGGAGATGAACTTACTGGTCGCCACGCATCTTCACGATAAGCATAATGCCTGATGCATAATAAGGTCTCAACAATTATCTGTGACATCACTGAAGGATTTGAGAAGAGGCACTGGTCTTTTCTGGAAGTCACTTAGATGCAGGCAGAAAGGGTACAGCCAGAGTACTGGAGTGTGCCCCCCTCCCATCCCCAATGAAAATTCTGTCCATGCATCCAATTCTTTTCTACCTTTTTTTTTTAAAGATTTTATTTATTTATTTGTTTGTTTGTTTAAGAGAGAGAGAGAGAGCTCACAAGCAGGGGGGGAAGGGCAGAGGGAGAGGGAGAAGCAGGCTCCCTGCTGAACAAGGAGCCCGAAGCGGGACTCGATCCCAGGACCCTGGGGACATGACCTGAGTGGAAGGCAGACACCTAACTGACTGAGCCACCTGGGTGTCCCTCTTTTCTACCTTTCAATTTAACTTAGCTCTAGATTTGTTTAATGATGTGTTTGGCAGAAGACTCCAGGAGATATGGGCGAAGAGGAGGACGATAATAAGAAAAGAAGCTGCTGGTCTCGTTGGGCAGTGTGGCTCTGCACAGACCAGCTAGGAAACAGCAAGACAAAACAGCCTGTTGTGAACATGGGGACAGACTTTGGGTTGTGGGTAGTCAGAGAAGAGAGCAGTCAGTGTCGTCTAGTTGGAGAAGGCCTTGCCTAAGAGGGACGATACAGCTGAACCTGCAGCTGGGGTGGGATTGGAATAGACAGATTTGCTTTCCTTTACACATGTTTGTGTCTGATTAGGATGAGGTTCACGTTCTCATTCATTCATTCATTCATTCATTCATTTTTTTTAAGTAGGCTCCATGCCCAGTGTGGAGCCCAATGTGGGGCTCGATCTCATAACCCTGAGATCAAGACCTGAGCTGATAGCAAGAGTTGGATGCTTAACCGACTGAGCCACCAGCTGCCCCTCTTTTCCCTCTTAGCTGTGGGCTCTGCATGGACCCCTGCCCCGTTCAGAGTCTCATCAGTGCTGAGAAACATGAGAGAAATCTCAGTAAGTCTTCCCTCCCCTGCTCCCCATTATGGTTTCCTTGCCTTACAGTCCGCTCCTTCACATTGCCCTGTGTTGCTGGCGGTGGTGTCCACAGGCAGTCCCCTCATCTCATACTTAGGAAAGCAAGGTCTGGAGAGGTGAATGGATGAGCCTGGAGTTCCCCAGTCTTGGGGAGCAATGTCCAGCCCACTAGGCAACCTCAGACCGTCAAGAGCCTCTGACTTTGGCAGGCTCCCTAGGGTCATGTTCAGTTCAGGCTTGACTGAATCCACGAAGAGTGTGCTCTCACAGGTGGTGAGAGGGGAAGGGATGAGTTAAGAGATGTTACCATCAGACTGTAGAAGACCCTCTGGGATGATCATGACCACCCAGGGCTCCCCCGAAGGCCTTGCAAAAGCACCCTCTGTAGGAAAGTGGGAAGAACTTACACTGACCCATTCAACAGGTGGCAGAACTGAGGTACGCTCAGATCCAGTGACTTTCAAGGTGCCTTCTGAACACAAGAGGCTGGAAAAAGGACAGAGTCAGATACGTGTAAACGGAATCTCCTTTTGTCTGAAGGCTCCTGTAGCATTCCAGGGACTCACCTGTCCTGTTCTACCTACATGTTTCCATCCCATTCCTGAGAATATTCGAAGCACTTGGCACCCAAGGTTGTCTGAAAAATGTCAGCACTTGAGTTTATTTGTTATCAACGGTAGATTGTCCTGACCTAGCTTTGCCCTTTTCTTGTACCTCTCTTCTGTTCTGAATAAGAATTTGTTCACAGGCTAAAGGGCTATTTGTAGACGCTACTATGAACGTAAAACGGAAACCACAAAGCCTGCGTCCGTGAACTGGCCGAGTACAGGTGTAAGGAAAGCGTGGGGGAGGGGAGTTCCCTGATGATGTCTGTGCTCTGAGGGAGCAGTTTAAATCCTCAGCCTCCATTTCTTATCAAGAGCGCAGAAATTCTTTCATTGATGGGTGACAGCCCTGACCACGTGAAATTGTATAAAATATTGTGTGAATGTGTATTTTCTGTGAAGAGGGTTACATGGCTTTCATCAAAGTCCTGAAATCTCTGGAAAAGAGGACTAGCATTATATACAGACAAAGCACTCCTGAAGGGCTCTCCTGCTCAAAAATCATTCCCTTCCATCATCCCTCTGAATTTCATTATAAGAACAAATTTCATTGGCGAAGCATTTATACTTAATATATTGCTGGTAAGAGGCATATACTATTTGGGACAAATAATGCTTTCATAGGAGAAGACTCAAACTAACATAACTTATATTGTACTGAAGATATTTAAACTGGTCAACTTTAGCAATGGTCCAATGCCCAAATGACAAATTCCAGTATAAAACCAGCAATTCCATTTCTAACCCACTGGAAGATCACTGGATGACCCTGATCATCAAGCACATCCACACATGTTTTTCTCCATATGTCATGAAGGTTTTTGTCCTTTTTGCTCTTTAATATCATTTATTCAAGGTCTGCGGTAAATGAATTACATACATTAGATGCAACCCTCCTCCTCATGGGTGATAAAGCCAAATTTTCAAGTTACATGCTCAAGGTCACAGAGGGAGGAAGGGATAGAGCCAGGATCTGAATCATTGATTATCTGACTCTAGCGTCCACACTCTTTCCCTAAGTGAATCCTGGCCAAGGGTCAAGGTTAGGGTTCCATAGCGTTCCATGGCTGAAAATGGGAAATTAGCAGAGGACAAGATATCCAGATGTGACTGGCTCTTAGCTCAAGACCACTGACTGCCTGAAGTCTCAGCAAACGTGTGTTGACACGTCCAACCTCATGTCACTGGATTTCTCCTCCCTGGTATTTAGTGCATTTTATTTTTTAATTTTTTTTTAATTTTTTTTTAAAGATTTTATTTATTTATTTGAGAGAGAGAGAATGAGAGATAGAGAGCACGAGAGGTAAGAGGGTCAGAGGGAGAAGCAGACTCCCTGCTGAGCAGGGAGCCCGATGTGGGACTCGATCCCGGGACTCCAGGATCATGACCTGAGCCGAAGGCAGTCGCTTAACCAACTGAGCCACCCAGGCGCCCTATATTTAGTGCATTTTAAAGAACAGTTATTTAACTTTAGGTACCTTGGGGGACAAAACAGTAATTAAACATAATTTTATATACTACTTTGTCAACAAACCTTTACTATTTTAACGTCCCTAAAATTAGGACAATGGCCACAGGTTAAAAAAAAAAACAGGAAGTTGAGAACACAGGTGTGAATATAGAAATAGTCTAATTTGCTAATTGTTCTTGGCCTCACTCATATCATTTGTGGTTTAATATTTTCATGCCAGTTTATTGGTACCAGCTCTTATGAGTTACAATACCCAAACACATTTCTATAAAGTTTATCTCCCAAGTATCATCGTTTAGGTCTGGGGTCTACAAATTTTTTTTTCTGAAGAGGGCAAAAAAATATTTTTGGCTTTGCAGGACCGTCAGTGTGTGTCACGACTACTCAACTCTTCTGTGGCTGAGGAGCCATAGACAGTATGAACATGTATACAGTATAAATGAATAAGCATGGCTGTGTTTCAATAACATTTTATTTATATATAAAAAAAGACAGTAGGTCAGATTTGGCCTGCAGGTCACAGTTTGCTGACCTCTGTTTTAGGGGATAGATGGAATTCTAGGAATAATGAAGAAAAAATTAGGAAAAATAATCAGAACATACAGAGAAAGGCTCATTAGAGAAGGGGTATGTGTGTGGAGATGTGTGTGTATTATTTTTCTCATGTGGACTTTTTTCATATTTTATACATGACGTATTAGTTCATCCACACACACACCACACAGTTGAGTAGAGGCTCTTCTAGGTAATATGTTGGAAGAGTGCTGAATTGGAAACCAGGAAATCAGGCTCTGGATAAAGTTCTGTCACTAACTTGCAATGTACATTGCGTTACTTCTCTGAGCAAAACGGATAATGGGATTAGAGTGTCTCCATAGGTCTTTCTACTCTACCATTCTCTAATGCTGTGATTTTCTTGTTAAGATTTCTAGGGAGAAATATGAGGTTAAAAAATATGGACTAAAATTTTATTAAAAATTATATAAAAACCTGATGTAGAACTTACTGATTCAACTCACATAACCAACAAAACCACAAGGGTCAACGAGTCAAAGGACACAATGCAAAGGACACGGTTAAGTGGCACAGGGTGAGAGGAACACACAGGTTGCCACCTGGAAGGCTTGGAGTGAGGGGTTGGTCCTTCAAATGTGTGGAACCAGTGGAACCCCTCGGCACACTTAGTACGATGGATAAAGTTTCCTTGTGACTCCAGGAAACAATCATGTGGACATTTTATGGAGAAGAATCTGGACAAAGGAGCAGACCCTTTGTGATACTCATAGCTGTAGGTGACCAAGAATCCCCTCCCTCCATTGAGCTAATTGGTCCTTTTCCAAAGCTATTTGGAATCAAAGATGGCCACTCCGTTCTCAAAGAGCGGTGTTCGGGATAGGTGGTTGGTCTTTGGATGATGAATATTGAGCTGGATCTAAGAGGCCCTGTGGTTGGCAAACCGGATTCTGCAGAGACCCCTGTAACAAAGGCTGTTGTGTGTGTGGAGGGGGGTAAGCCTGAAGGGCTCTAGACCCCACACCTGCTTCAACCAGAGCCCCACACCCCCAGTTTTTATTTACTGGTATTAGACAAGTGCTGGTCCAACTATTTCATTATAAATAGGAAACCTGAGTCTTTGACGGTAGCAGAGGTACATGTGGCTGTTGCAGGGAGTGGAAGGAGATTCTACTAGGGACTACAAGTTCATATTCATCTTCTGGGGAAGACAAATGCCTTGGGGAGGAAGGCACCCGGAGAAGTGCGTATGAAGTCTCGGTTTCTCCCAAGGACTTCCTGGATGTCTTGGTCTTAGGGGAAACGTTCTCATAGAACCCCTCACTGGAGATCCCTGATAGCCTTCTCCCAAGGACGACATGATTAATGTGGGTGTAGCAGAGATCCTCCGAGGAGCTCTGATCAGCACTGTCCTGCTGGTCAAAGAAGAACCTTATCAAGAGTGAGACTCTTGCCATTCCCTTTATATACTCCAGGCTCAACACAGACCCAACCCTGGTCAAAATCTGTCTTCCATGACCATCTCTCCTCCACCCCCTGGCTGTTTTTCCTAATGGCGACCCCCACCCCAACCACTAGCCCAGGCATCCAGAGAGCTCATGCTGTCCAGAGTATTCAGCCTGCCCAGGCATGTCCTCTCTGCCCCATGTTCCAGAGTGACCCCTGACTATCCCAAGTCATATATATAATTCCCAAGTCTCAGACCCCGAGGGCAGCACATTTTTATATAAGAGAACAATCTGAGGCCACCTTGGCATGACAGCTTATGGTATTTAACCACTCATCCTAGAGATTTTTGCATTATTAAAAAGGGAAACCACTCAAAAGAAGCTCCCAGGCAGTGGAATCTCAGGAGATAAAAAGCAAAGCAGCAAAATACAAGAGGGAGAACCTTGGATCTGGGACTGAGGCTTGGTTTTGAATCATGCCCCTGACTTCTTGTCAGCGTCTGGCCTGGGGATTTGGTCCTTCAAATATGTGGAACCAGTGGAACCCCTTGGCACACTTAGCCTCTCTGTTTTCTCATTTGTACAACAGGGGAAATAATAGTGCCAGTCTTATAGGATCGCCATAACAGTGACGTGAGACACTCCAGGCAAAGCTCTCAGCACACTGCCTGGCATCAACAAAGGGCTCCATATATATTAGCTCCTTTCAGTAAGATGTACAACAGAGGTGGCTGACGTTGCTGCCACCAGGCCCCACACAGGGCCCTGGGCCGACAAGCACTGGCATCTAAAGTCTTTCTTTCATTTCAAGGTTTGAAGTGGTCTTGGAGGCCAACTTCTGCCATCTGGGGTATCTGCATTGCTACCAGCATCTCAGAAAAGGGTTCAGAGGTGTTTGCATTACCTGCACAGGAGCAGATGACATTCCTTTATCTGGAGAAAGAAAATACAATCAATTTCAGGTCATGGAGAGATTTTAGAGAGGATGGGGAGTGGGGGGAAGGGGTGGACACTGGGACATAAGCAGTCAGAGAGCCAAACAGTGGTCCATCAGGCTATCCTGACCTGTGACACACCCCTGGGGAATGACAGGACCATCTAAAGAAACAGCAGAGCTGTTTGGGGCTGAGTGGAGGGAGACATATTCGGTGGGGTCTTGGAAGGGAAATCACAATTCCTCTCTCTCCCTCACCCCTCCCTCCCTCATACAAAATTCATTGCATACCTACCTTGTACCAGGCACGGGGGAGACAAAGAAAAATCAGAAACAGTTCCTGTCCTCAAGGGGCTCACAGGCTAGCATAGGAGGCAGACAAGGGCCCCTGAGGATCTACGATGCAAAGGAGGACTGTCGTGTCTACTGCAGGTGACAGGGGATGATAGTAGTGGGGGGGCTGGTGCTCAGGAAAAGCTTGACGGAAGGAAATTCTTAAATTGAGCATTCCCATTCCTGAATTTGCTAGCAGATACACACAAAACCTGGCCAGATTTTCAAAAGCCAGTTTATTTAAAAGCAACTGGCTTTGGCCACTCAGCAAAGAGGCAAACGGATGCACTCGCTACCCCCTCGCAAACACACAGGCTCGATAAGCCAACGTGAGCTTTCACACGGAAGCCGCAGGATGCCCTCCTAACACAGGAGGTGGGTGTGCCCCTGCAGCTCATCTTATTATATTATGGATTTACCTTCCCTCAGGACTGACATCCCAGATTCTCACATCTCCATAAATTCCCATGGCCATCTAGGATGTCCCTGATTATCACTGCAAGGAACGTCTGTGAGTTTTTGCATTAGAGGTCTTATCTCCACCTTGTTTTGCTCTGATGGAGATTGGGGTTTCCTGGGCCCCACCATTCCGCGGGGTGATGCTAGGGGTGGGAGGGCCGTATTATTCACACATACACTTTATGGAGCTAGTTTGCAAGACTCAGAGTGAATGAATTAGGCTCTGCTCTTTAAACCCAGGAAGGCAGAGGCAAAACTCCATCACTTTTCTTCTTTAGAAATACAATGGCCTGTCCTCAGGCCTATACTTCCTTTCTCTCTTTCTTGCATGTGATGCTATTCACCACCCTCTCCTTCTCGAATTTCTTCTCCTTAGCTGCAGTCCTCTTCTGTCTCCAAAGACCATTGCCTCACCCCCTAAGTGAACCTCCAGCATCTCTTCTTGCCAGGCGCTAGTGCAATGTGTTCTCTGCACAGCAACCCAGGCAGTGTCTTTTCATGCAAAGGGCATCATACCAGCCCCTTGTTTAAAGCCCCTCAATAGTTCTGCAGTTTTCAAGACAAAAACTCCAATCCTAAGCTTGCCTACAAGGTCCCGCCCCTCCTTGTTGCTCTCGGTGACCCTCTACCTTTCCAGTTATTGTTCCCAGTTCACCCGTCTGGCCTCCAGACCTCACGTTGGGATACGGAGATCAGTAGCCAGTTCCTGCTTCGATGAGCTCACAGTCTTGTGGAGAGAGACACAAGCAACTGGATGAGTGACACAGACCCACACGTAAGTGTTACACTGGAAGGATGACGCCCAAGGAGCTTGGGAAGCACAGAGAAGGGGCGGTGTGGAAATATAAGTCTGTCCAAAGTAGAAAAGATGAGAAAGCAATGACTTACTCGTCTTTGAGGAATCTGGCTTTGCTTTACAAATGCATACTTTTTTCCTGAAAAAAGAAAAGGAAGGAAAAGTTTTCAATATTCAGAAACTCTCAAAGGAAATGACACTGGACTCTAAAACCTTATCTTTAACTCTTTCATTTGTTAAAGTTATACCTCCTTTAGCGTAGAGGAAAACGAAGATAGATAAAAGGAAAAATGAAAGATAAGACCAAGTAGAAATCTCCACCTCTGTGTGTGTGTGTGTGTGTGTGTGTGTGTGTGTGTGTCTCTCTCTCTCTCTCTTCTCCCTTTTCCCTTTTCTATGGGTTGAGGTAGAATTGATTTATAAATGGAGAACTATGGTGATGTCATAGTTAACTATTTGGGGATATTTTTTTCTAACAAAATATCAATTTCTTTTATATCATGTGACATAAGGAGCCAAGGTTATTTCCAATTCCAACCCCAAGCCTGATCTCTGACCTCCAAGCAAGCAAGCAAGCAAATGTGGTCCATGTGAGCACAGGGGTAACTACTCTGTAGAGACGAGTCCCCCAGAGGAACACAGTCTAAATATAATGGAAGCTCATTATCATCTCAGGAGACAATGACATGTGTGCCAAGCAGCATGACCATATGTCCCACTTGGCTTAGGGAGTCTGGGTAATGTCCTTATCAGTCACTTAGGGACCCCAAACTATTTGTAGCATGCCTTTCACTCTCAATGCCTTCCCAGGGTGTCAGAGGACTTATATGATCACCCTGGCTGTGAGTTTTCTGTGCAAGGACCAGGAACGTGTGCTTCCACACATGGAGTCTAGCACTTACAGTGTGAGGAGGGGTCTTTCCCTCTACAGTGGCCACTTTCAGCCTTGCTTCTGAGGCTTTCTGGTTCAAGGAGCGCCATCAAGACTATTGTTCCTATTTCTCACCAGGCTCGAATTGTTACTTCCCTGACTGACTCTCAGATGACTGTGTCCGGGGAGTCAGAGGCTTCCCCTGTGGCCACAGACAGTGGGCAGTTACAGGTGATTTACAGTAAATACCACATTGAAACCACACTCAGTGAAATAACTCTTGAAAACAATTCTCCACTCACCACGGAAGGCAGAAACACCCTTCGGCAACGTAGCAGTCCCAGCATCTAAAATAACCATGAGATGACACAAGTCACCATGTTGGTTTCTGCAGCTTGATTAGGGTGACTCCTTCTCTTTGCCAGTTCTGTGAAAAACCTTTTTTTCTCTCCCAACCCCCAAGACAGTATTTATTCTAGACGATTGGACACATCTATTATGTTAGAATGATTTCTTCCTCCCAGAACATGAACTGCCCCTTTGGAAATATGAAGACGATGCGTATCACCTCCTAATCAGGGAAGGAACTTTCTGCTGTTGATAGGCATCATCTCCATATTTCCAAAGGGGCAGTTCATATCCCGGGAGGGAGGAGTCATTCTAGCATGATAGATGTGTCCAAGTCACCTAGAAGAGCTTGCTCATCCCCAATTTCAATGATTTACTTGGTCTCTTGTGATGAAGGACACACAAGAGTCATCTCCAGGAAATCATGGTATCAGTGTGCGGACATTTTAGAAATTTCTTTCTGGTACAGGTTAGGCAATATTTATAGCGAATTCTACTGTACTCTGAAGTTCTCCTATTTAAACTATAATTATAAATGTATACCACATTATAATTGTTAGGTTGAAAAAACCCCAAAACAACACTGGCTCAAAATGGTGTCACTTGGACTGAGTTCCCAAAGTGGTGCTTAAACATAATTGAATTGCAGTTTCAACCTCCTCCATCAATGTAGTCTTAACCCATCAGCCGGGAATTCTTCAATTTGTGCCATTAAGTCTGTCACCTGGCCTTCTCCATCCCCACAAAAAGATGAGATAATCTGCATGATAAGACACCTTGCTTTTCCCCTTAGAAAGTAGTAGCCTCACCTGGGATAATCTTTTTCTTCTGCTAATAACTTTCTTTTCTCCACCCTCCTTCTATATATAACTCCTTTGAGAGCCTCTCTACCTACTAGATGGGGTGTTGCTGATTCGTGAATCATTTAATAAAGACAAGTAGATCTTCCCATTTACTTTGTTGAATTTTGTTATTTAACAGTTCATTTGTTTACATCCTACACTAGAGATTCATAAAGTCGGGGACCGTATAGATTTATTTTGTTCATCGCCGGCATAGATCACCAGCATGTGGCAGAGTGGCTGGTAAATCTATTTTCAATAAATATTTGATAGATGAACGAGTAGCCAAGAACAGAGTAACTCCAACTGGCTCAGGTCATCAAATCTGCCTCCTTGACCCAAGGGACAGGTAAATTAACAGGACTTGGGATCTCTTTTATGGGAGGCAGATCGTTCTGCAGTCAGACATCCAGGCTGACGTCTATCATGCTGGGCATCTTTCTGAACTTGAGTCATAGTCAGCTACCTATGTAGTTGAATGTGAAAGCCCTGCATGTCCTGGTAACACTATGTTAAAAGGGTCTGTAAAAGTACCATCCGGACATATCCCCCACAAAGTGAGCTTCCCAGGGAGTTCCCTTGCAAAGGGTGCTGGAGGAGATGCTGTCGGCACCAGCATGGCAGAGTGTTCTGACAGCAACTGGGGGTCCCTGTACCCCCAGAGTTTGACGGCTGAAAGGCATGGCTCCTCTTCATGCGACTTTCAGCCGTTGTTTCTATCTCCTGTTTCTGTGGCTGAAGAAACGCCCGAAGGAAACCACTGAACTTCGCCAGTGCTAAGAAACTGGGTTCCCTAAGGAGATTTGGTTCCCTAAGGAGATTTGGGTGATGAGAAAAGACAGCCGATTTTGAGTTACTGACGGGACGAGGATCTTTGGAAAACTTGAGCCATGGTTTCTTTGTCGTAAAACGAAGATGCTTACACTGCTTACCTCATGGAGTTGTAAGGGTCACATAAAGTTAAATATGGGCAAAAGCTATTTTCAAGCTTGTTATTTCCCCCACTCAATTTTTCTGTAATGTATTCTTGCATTTCAGCCTGGATGTTTTGGTTTGGGGTAGGTTCTGCAGGAGACCGGATGCATCTCTGGGACGCCACACTCTGTGCCGGCAATTCCAGGTTCCTGTCTCTTACATAAAGCTTCCCTGGCCCCCTAGTCTACCCAGTCTCTCCCTTGTTATAATGCCCATGACCCTTCTGGTCTGGTTCATTATTTGGAGTATATGCTTTAACACACGTCCAGGGATATCCCCCAAATAGATGATCCTTAGCTTGCCCTGAAGACATGTACTGTAAAAATACCGTCCAGACATATCCTCCCCCAGTGATACAGTACAGATCCCTGTTGGGGGATTCTTTGGGTGTCCAGCTCCTAATGCAAGCTTTGGCTCAGTGGTTGCTTTTTAATTTAATTGATATTCTTTCAAGAGCTTCTCCTGAAACCATGGGAAAAGGGCAGGTAAGTCTATAGGTCACAGAACAACTGGCTTTGCTACTTTTTGGAATTCTTGGACCCTGAGACCCTAGTTCCATATTTGAGTGATTCCCTGGCACTCAAAAGGACTGGTCAGAAAGGGTTCATGAGGAAATCTTGGTCTAACAGCATCAGGGTGATTGCAAGTGTCTCTCTCCACAAACCTTTTAACGATCATATGGGAGATGTAGTCACCTCAGCAATAGAAACTTAAAGAGTCTAAAATGGAATGGTCAGGATGGAGCTGAGCACAAAGGTACTTGAGCTAAATGATCAGAGGCAGCAGGGGTTGCACGTCTCCTGTCCAAAGGTTCAAAGTGTTTTGTCTTTTGTCTTGTCTTCACATTTACCATGATTACAGCTGCTGCTGGGCGAGGCAGGGTGCTCCGTTGTGGAGCATGTGAAGTCCAGTACCTGACAGACTTTACTCTTCATGGGCAAAGGCTGGGAGAAGGTTTGTTGGATTTGTTCTCACCTGGATGTTCTCTGTTCGAAGCTTTGGTTTTCCAGAGTCCAGGGTATTTCTTGAGTGTTCTGCTGCCACCTAAAACCCAACATATCAGGAATGAGCTAAGTTCTTCCTTTCTGGGCTTCCCTCCCTGATTACCAATTTTTCCAACTTTTGCCATTTCTGCCATTTGTGTATCACCCCGGCATCACCTCAGCTTCAGCCTGTTCCCCTCAGATCTGTTCACAGCTTCTCTTTAACATACATGGCAACCTTTTATCTGACACTTCCTCATTGCCATGGCAACAACCCACCCACCGACATTCTCCGACAAACTCCACACACCACCGGCCCTAAATCATTTGTTCCCATGCGGCTGGGATTGCTCATGATGACCATGAGGCTATCAGCATATGGAGAGGCCTATCCACTTGGCGCAGTCTTCGGGATGGCGCACGGGGATGGGGAAGGGTACTGGCTTGTCTCAGGTAAGTCATCAGCTTTTACAGCACCAAGGCAGAGAACATGGGATAAGAGGAGAAGAAAGGATTAAAGAAAGAAAATAAATCTGTTCCTTGTGCGGGTTGGGTTTCTGTATAACCATTTTTTTTCACTTGTGGGGATTTGAGGGTATAGAGAAAAAAGAAACTAAAAATTAACTACTACTGGGGCGCCTGGGTGGCTCAGTCGGTTGGGTGTCTGCCTTTGGCTCAGGTCATGATCCTGGGGTCCTGGGATCGAGCCCTGAATCAGGCTCTCTGCTGGGCGGGGAGCTTGCTTCTCCTCTCCCTCTGCCTGCCACTCTGCCTACTTGTACTCGCTGTCTCTGTCTATCAAATACATAAATAAAATCTTTAAAAAAAATAAAAATTAAGTACTACTTACTATATGCTTATTACTTTCTCTCATCTTCTCTCTCTCTCTACACACACACACACACACACACTCCACTTACTAAATGTATATAACACACACATTTTATATGTTATATTTCATTTAATCTCAGAATAAATCCATGAGATAGATGTTATGATTCTATTTTTTACCAATGAGAAAACTGAGGCCAAAAATGTTAGGTAACTTGTCCGAGGACCACCAATCAGTAAGACTCTGAGCTCCTCTTGTAGAGGACTAGGTGACACACTGCTCAGTGTGTGTGTGTGTGTGTGTGTGTGGGCGGGGGGGATCTCCATGGCTTTTGTAACAAATCTGATCTGGAGAACCATGGTGGGGCTGTGCTGACTGGATGATAAATGGGAGATAGGGGTGAAGTTGAAAATCAGATCCCAGGAACTAAAAGCCTTTGAAAATTATACTAAGGGAAATATTTTATTTTATTTTATTTTTAAATCTTTTTTTTTAGATTATTTATTTATTTATTTGACAGAGAGAGACAGCTAGAGCAGGAACACAAGCAGGGGGAGTGGGAGAGGGAGATGCAGGCTTCCCACAGAGCGGAGAGCCCAATGCAGGGCTTGATCCCAGGACTCCGTGATCATGACCTGAGCCGAAGGCAGACGCTTAACCAACTGAGCCATTGGGGCACCCTAAGGGAAACATTTTAAATCAGCATGGAAATGAAGATGCTGAGCCAACTGATCAACTATTTTGGAAAAAATATATATATGTGCGTGTGTGTGGGTGGGGTGTGTGTGTGTGTATGTGTATGCGTATTTGACACCATATAGTGAATGTATGGGTCTACATGTAAAGCAATAAAACAACAACAAAAAAATGATACTGTGAATGTGTCTTATCTTAAGATGGGGAAAAATTTTAAGCATTAATTGGTAGAAACCTAAGAGCTTTCTAGATTTAATTCAATTATGTTTAAGAAATAGTAAACAAAACATAAAAAGTTTGCATGGCACAAGATATACAGACTAGAAAAACTATTTTTTTGTAATATGAGAAAGGGCTAATTTCTTCAAACTGAGAATAGCTTGTACTATCAGTAAAACAAAGTAGACCAAAATCCAAAACAAAAAATAGGCAAAAGACATTACTGGCTCTTCACAGACAAAGAAATACAAATGACTGATAAATATAGACATTAAAATAAGGAAGATGTATCTAATGTTGTCAACAGTTATAACTGTGAGTTACCATTTTTTTCTTTATACTTCATGTATTTTTCACTGTTTCTACAACTAATATGTATTAAAGTCCTAATCCTTCACCCTCACACCAAAATTCTAAAAACAAAACAAAACAAAAAAACTACAAATGTCACATCAATCATGACTTTCTCAGTCACATTATATCTGTATTTTGTTTTATTTTTCTTCTCAAGACAGTGATTTCTTCACGTTTCCAATCATTCATCAAACTCATTTTGAGTGCCTACTATTTGTCAGAAATAATGCTAGGAAACAGGAATTCAAACATGACTAAGAAACAGTCCCCATTTGAGGAACTCACACATAGATATGAGAATAGGGATTTATAAGCTGATAACATGGCCGAGCTGCAGATGGCTCAAGGCCTGAGGAACCAGGGAGGAGTTTCAGAAAACACTGGGTTTCAGGGAGGGGCAGGACACATCCCATGGGCTGACCAAGCCTCTTTTTGGCAGGTGGCATTTTGAGTCCCGTGTCTTAGCTCCCAGTGGCAGGAACTGGGACTCGGGATGCCAAACGTAATCCTTAGAAGTATTCCCCTTTCCTTGTCCCAGCGAGTTCATTCTTCCTAGACCACCTCACTAGGGATTCTCTTTGTTTTGGGTGGTACTAATTTTTACAATGACTGCTTTGATGTTAATGAAGATGATGGTCCCTCAAAATAATATCTTATTATTATTGAACCTTACTGTGTGTAAGGCACTGTGCTAGCATCACACGCACTAGAAACTTCCAAGGTAGGTATTGTATTATTACTTCCTCTTAAAATTAGGAAACCAAAGTCTAGAAAAAGCCAAATTCTTGACCGATTTTAATGACCGCTGCTTACCCATTGCAGGGAATGTGCACCGGGTGAGCCCTCCCTGTGGGCAGAAGCTTGCTATTTATTTTGAACTAAAATAGTAATTAAAAGAGTAGTGGTGTCTTTGAGCTCCTTGCAGGCATTAAGAACTCGGGAGACTGTCCTACCCACCCCCATCCCCTGCCAGCCCTCAGAAAATTGTTGCATTTCTTAAGTCATGGTTTACGGCATTGACCTCCCTTGATAAAGTCCTTCTGCCTTTTAGGGGTTCTCCACCAGCTGCTTGCTCACTCTGATTCTGGGGAGAAGGCCAGCACTATAAGGAGTTGAACTTAGTGTCTGACCCTCAGTAGGCACTTAATTTTTTTTCAGTTCTTTACCCTGTTCCCTCCCCTTGCCCAAAGACCTCTTTTTTTTTTTTTCTTGATGGCTCTGTCCCACGTCCGCTGCTTTCCTCTGGGGAGACTGGACTCACCTGTTTTCCCTCAGCGGAGAGTTCCCCATTCTCTCAGTTCTCTTGGTGACTTCCCCTCAGCCAGCCTGGTGCTCTAAAGGGGGCAGCTCCTGACCCAGTGTGCGTTGCTCTGGCTACCAGTGCCAGAGAGCTGAAAGGAGAAGAGTACCTCCCCACAAAGGAAGGAGGACCCCAGGGGGAGGAGAGTCTGAGGTGCACGCACGCACAACTTCCTAAAATGTCAGAGCCCGTAAACGGGAGCAAATTTCGCCACTCAGAGATACGCCTCTTTGGCATATTATTTTAAGTTGGTTACTTTAAAGAAACTTCAGATATAAAATGGGCTCTGAAAATCAAGTAGAAATTACCCTACTGTAAGAGACTTTTGCATTGACAAGGGAAATCTCCATGTGTAAGGGTATCAGGAAAAGGGAGCTCTAAGTCTCTAGAAACTGTTACTGATGCAGAAGGCAATTAAATCTGCATAACAGCATGACCCTTGCTTACTGTGCTTTTTCCTCTCACAACGGACCCTCCATCCCCAACGTCTTTTGTCTTTAACTGAAGATGGTTTTTAAGGTGATGGCTTCAGCCCTTTGGGGGAATTGCTTAGTTTCCCTGAGTCTCTCCCTTACATACAGGAGATAGACATGTTATTAAGCTTTTGTTTCTCTCCTGTTAATTTGTTTCATGTCAATTTAATTCATAGGCCAGCCAGAATAGAGGAAAATGTTTCCTTCCCAACTCCTGAGGGAACCAGGCTACTGGCCTTAACCAGAAGCCATTGGTCAAGGAGAGCGTTCAGCTTCTGGGGAAGCCCCATCTGCAATTACAGACAGGCCATGGAGTTTTTCACTTCAGATTCCTAAATTTATTCAACCACTTCATAGTCTTGGAAAAGTCAGAGGGGGAATTTTGTTTTAAAACAAAAAAAAAGGTTAGCAGTGCCTGGGTGGCTCAGTTGGTTAAGCGGCTGCCTTCGGCTCAGGTCATGATCCCAGGGTCCTGGGATCAAGCCCCGCATCGGGCTCCCTGCTCAGCAGAGAGCCTGCTTCTCCCTCTCCTGCTCCCCCTGCTTGTGCTCTCTCTCTCTCTCTCACTATCTCTCTCTTTGTGTCAAATAAATAAAAATAAATAAAATCTTTAAAAACAAAAAACAAAAAAGGTTAAAACAAGTTAAGTCAACCCAATGACCAATAGAAATTATTAACAAAGCATATATCTGATAAAAAGATTTTATCCAGAATATATAAAGAACTCTCAAAACTCACTAAGAAAACAAACAGCCAATAACAAAATGGCCAAAATATTTCAACAGACATTTCAACAGAGAAAATATACAGATGGTAAATACATACATGAAAAAAATGTTCAATACCATAGTCATTAGGGAAATGTAAATCAAACCACAATGTAATACCTTTATACACATTTGCTAAAAAACAGGCCAGTCACGTGATTTTGAAGAGTTAATTGGCTTTATAAGAGACTCAGGACTTGGGCAGTATCCCATCCAGCAAGTAGAGAGATGCTCTGAGGGGCTGTATAAAATGGAAGGTTTTTATAGGAGGGTGGGGCAGGAAAGTTATTAGCAAAATAAAAGAAAGAATTGTTCCAGTCAAAGTCACTTTCCCTTAGAGGGACGATGGACAGGGGGTCTTATTAAGTGGATTACCTCATCTTCCTTTCCGGGATGAAGAGGATCACTGATGTTGATCAGAAAATTCCCGACTCACCAGTTAAGACTTAAATTTCTGGAGGAGATTGAAATTGCACTTAGTTAGGTATTAAGCCCCCATTTGGTGACTTAGCCTAAGTAAAGCCATTGTGGGTCTGTGGTTGTCTTATTTACACCTATTAGAATGGCTAACATTGAAAACAACAGAAGAACTGATGACACCAAGCGCTGGTGAGGGAACGCAGGGCTTGCTGCATGCATTGCTGATGGGAATGCAAACTTGTTTAGCCTCTTTGAAAACCAGCATGGTAGTTTCTTATAAGCATAGCCTCATCATACAATTTAGCAATCCCAAGTGAAATAAAACATAAGATCTCTAGGAACCTGCATGCAATAGCTGCTTTACTCAGAATTGCTCCTCAAACCCTGGAAATAACCCAAATGATTTCCAAGGGGTGAACAGCTAGACAAACTGTTGCATCCCTCCAAGACTGACCGATAATAAAAAGGAATGGACTACAAATTCATGCAACAACACAGATGAATCTCAAATGCATCACACGAAGTGAAAGAAGCCAGACTTAAAGGCTACCTTTATATGACATTCTGTCCAAGGCAAAATGGTAGGGACAGAAAATATATCAGCAGTGGCCAGGAGCAAGGGGTGGGGGAGGGATTGACCTTCAAGGGGCAGGAGGGAATTTTTCTGTTCTTTTGTATCTTGTGGTGGTGCAACATGACTGCATGCGTGTCTCATAATCGAAATAGCTGTCTACCAAAAAGGGTGCATTTTACTGTATGTAAATTATGTCTCAACGGAAAAAAAAAGAGGTTATAAAAACAAAGAAATGAACTCGGGGACAGGGAACCATCGATTTTTGGTATTATCCTTATATTTGATGGCTGGTTCCAGCTTGATCACTCATTCGTTTCTTCATTTCTTTAACGAGTATATGTTGAACACCTACTATACGCTGGGCACGGCGGGTTCAACATGGAGCAAAGCACATACAGGCTTGCCCTCATGGAGTTCTGTGAAATGAGATAAGACAAAATGCAAGCTACTTTCTTGCCTGTCCTTGAGTAATGCAGAGGTCACACTTGCCACAGTCAGGAGCAGCATGGGGAGGGTACTAGTTCTGCAGCCACCCTTGGTAGCTGCTCCCCAGGCTTCAGTCTGTCTCTGTGGAGCATTTCCAGGAGGGCTTCACTACCAGCTGGCAGACAGATAACAGTCCCTGCAGGGGAGGAGAAAACATTCTGACCTGAGGAGGAGCCGTAAGGAAAGGAGGGCAATGCCAGTCTAGGGGCACTGGAGGCTCAAAGCAAAATACATGAGTATTTCTAACATTTTAGTACTCTAAGGGCAAATACAAATTTAAAAGATAAGAAGTTTAATTCTCTCTGCTGAAAATGAGGGTGGAGACTTTCTCTCTGGCTCTTTTCTTAAAGCTTTTCCATTAGAAAACTTGTAAGTTCTTTCTATCTTTGAAAGGCAAGTAACTCTTGTAAAGGTTGAATAAGCAACCCAGGAATGAAGTTTCCTTCAGGATCTGGGAGCTTTCTCTTTGAAATGTAATCATCAAGGAAGATTGTGCCCAACTTCCCAGTCCCCCTACCCCTGGGGAATAGCCGCAGAAATTCAGCTGGCCTGGGGACTCCAAACTGCAAGCTACTTCCATGGAAAAAAGAGGAAATGCTCTCTTAAGGACAATTAGCAAATATGTTACCAAATGAATTTAGGGTGAGTTGTGTGTGGCAGGTGGTACAGTCAAATCCTCTTATTTGAGGACTAGGCACTGTTTATCTTGAGAGAATGCATGCAATGGATTGTATCTGCTTGGTTAGATAAAAGGGCACAATTCCATTGTCTTTACAATCTCCGTAGTGAATCACTTGTGGCTTGCTGCACATTCTGGTTCCGTGCTTATTCAATAATAAAACTTTTTTTTTCTACTTTTATGGAAAGATTTTTCTGGGATGGCAGGAGATTTTTTCATTATATTTCTCCAACAGTATCACCATCCAATGTTTTCATTAATCCCTCGGGTAATTAACTCTAGGAAAGATGTTAGGGTGGCAGATTTTCTTGCCCGGGGAATATCTAAAATTCAGGAAACCCTTTCCTCAGCGAATTAAGTGAAGCAGTGAAGTAAGAAAGAAAATTCTTAACAAAGCATATATTGAAAATTAGGGGTGTCCACTGAATGCAGGTCTAAGAAATCTAGGGCTGCACTAATCTGTTTCTCCCATTCTTCTCTGTCAAAACCACTTTCTTTTCCAGGCTGACCAACTGCAATACATTTTAGGGAATGTCTTCCAAGTTATCTAACGCATTCTTTTCTGTGTGTAAGAAATCTGGGGTAACAGTCAATGGTCTGCCATTCTGTGTATGAAGAAAGTGGTGTGTGTGTGTGTGTGTGTGAGTGAGAGAGAGAGAGAGAGAGAGAAAGAGAGAGAGAGAGAAAATGAAGTAGTCTTGACACATTGTTATAACTAACCTTTCTCTTCCCCATTATCTTCAGGAAAAAAATGAAAAAAAAATTTCAATTCAATCTAAAAGTCCCTCTCCTCAATGGCATCTGTGCCTTTCACCCTGCCTAGAGGGCAGCAGAAGGGAACCATAATTTTTCAGTATTATGGAGAAAACAAAATGGCCAAGGACATTTAGCCAGTGAGTAGGACTATTGCTGACTCCTCATCAGTATGAATTAAGATATCCCAGACTCTGGGTGGAACAGTTTGAGCAAACAGTCTGGAGACTGTCCCATGGGTGGCTTACTTAGTTCCAATGTTGAGCAAAGCCAAAGGGTCAATGCCTCAGGGGTGAGGGTTGGAAATCAATATGCCACTGCTAGGGATCACTTCTAACCTTCAAGGGGCACTTTTACTCAGGCCACTAGATGGAGAAGCTGAGCTGAGTAAAAGTGTTAGCTACCCATCATGAAAATTTCCTGTGATTGTGTGAGGTAGCAGTGAAGAGCAGGACATTGATAGAAAATACACACATTTATTGCTGTGAAAAGGACTCTGGACTAAATAATCTACCTTCACTTCACAAATGGAAGTATAGCAGCACACATTCCCACAAAAAGAAGCCAAAATAACAAAGCTTTGAATCAGATCCTCCTTTTTAGCCTCCTCAGTGCTGACCCCAGTGCCTAATACATGAGAAACTATAGGAATTGAAGTGGAAATAGAAGCCTGGATCTTTGTAAACAGATGATGGTGAAATCAGTGGAAGGTTGAGTTGAAATCTTCAAATTTACTTTCCTATCCTTTGGCATTACTGCAGACACTTGATGACAAATGCAAACTGTTTTGCTGTATCTCAAGATCATAGGCTAATATCAAAATAACTATTTGTTGAGAACTTCCTATAATCCATGAACTGTTTAAATGTTTTAGATATAATTTCTCATTTGTTTATGCAAGAATTCTTTTTAAGATTTTATTTATTTGTCAGAGAGAGAGAGAGAGAGAGTGATACAGGCAGGCAGAGGGAGAAACAGACTCCCCGCTGAGCAGGGAGCCCGATGTGGGGTTCAGTCCCAGGACCCTGGGATCATGACCTGAGCCAAAGGCAGACGCTTAACCGGCTGAGCCACCCAGGCATCCCTCGTGCAAGAATTCTATGGGATAAATACTATTTCCTCTATTTTAGAGATGAGGACACCCAGCCTCATACAAGCCAAGTGACTTGCTCAAGGACACCACTTAATAAGAAAGAGAGCTAGAATCTGAGTTCAAAAGGAGGGTGGACCCTTTCTGTCTATTCATTGCTCTATTCAGTAAGTACTTGTGGAAAGATGAACTTAGCTTTGAACTCTGGTCTGTAACACTCCAACGTGTCTGGGAAGACTGAAACATACTTTCATGTTTGGGGTGTATTATGCTTCCCAATTCTTATGTGGCTTTTCAAACACCTGGCTGGCTTCAGCTGCTAAGGCAGGTTAGAGGCCTTTCAGATAAAGAGTGATTCTTCGAGCTTCTTCAGTCTCAAAGAACTGGATGGGATAAATCTGGCTCTAGCTTACTCCTTTGTAGACTCTTGTGGCTAGCGAAGGGAGCTGGGAGAGATATTTATGCGAAAGGAAAATCCTTATGGATCATTTTATGGTAGGAAAAGAACTGGTTTATTTAAGAGTTCTTGTAGAGTCAGGAATCTAATAGCTTAGCTAAGTTTTCCCTATTCTACTTCCTTCCCAAAGGTCTTACGGAGAGGGTAAAGACTTCATGGAGTGATATTGTTGAGAGGTATTCCTGAGGGTAATTTTCCAACTGTTTACTTTGTGGTGCAGAGTATGAGCTGATGAGGAGTCCTGGCTAATATCAGAGAGTTAGTCATGTGTTTGAAACTCTGGCTATTCATTGCTGATATTCCCCACTAATGTGTACTTGGTTTGAAACAGAAGGTAATAGCAGAGTTTCAGTACCTCCCTAAGTGAACTTTGGGACTAGAATTTTGCTTTCTGGTGGAGGGATATTCACATATAGCTCTGCTGACTTTCCAGGAGTAATAACAACACAGAGGGTTATTTTTAATGGTAAGAGGACTATTTGGCAACAAAATGGGAATTTGTTCAGCTCACTGAGAGGGCTCTTACAAATCTAATGGCAGGTGGAAACTATAGCACTTTCCTGTCACTGTTTGAGCCACGAATGACCCTTGGGAAGAATATTCCTTCATTTGCAATGTTTTCGGTTTCTCATTAGTGAGACTGACATAGAACATACATGATTAAGAATCTGGGGGGGAAATTACAAACTGGGCTTAAGCACCATAAAAGTTAAAAGCTAAATTAAAAAGAAATCCAAGAATCAAAGGATCAAGGAAAGCCTTTTTTTTTTTTTTAGATTTTATTTATTTGAGAAAGATAGATAGAGATAGTGAGAGAGAGAGCACAAGTGAGGAGGAGAGGGAGAAGCAGGCTCCCCACCGAGCAGGGAGCCCGATGCGGGACTCGATCCCAGGACCCTGGGATCATGACCTGAGCCGAAGGCAGACGCTTAACCGACTGAGCCACCCAGGCGCCCTCAAGGAAAGCCTTTTATCTAAAAATTTTAAAAGCAGACATTCTGGACTTTGTAAGCAAATAAAGGGGTTTCCACTGAAGAGTCAAGTGTAAGTGAGCTCTAAGTGTCCTCCTCTGGTCAAAGTCAGCGCATTACTTTATTTCAGATGAGGGAAAAGTCCTGGCAGCAATCACCCAGATCCTGCTGATGGGTGGGTATATACCATGCCTGGCTCTGGAATTACTTCATATCTCAGTACCTTGCTCAGGGTTCTTTCCCCATGTGAAAATGATTACACTCCAGAACACAAACCTGGCCAAAAACTGACCATGACTAATATTTGTGGAGTGTATCCTCTTCTCCGGTGCTTTAGATTTCCAAAATGAAGTCTAGGGAATTTACTCCACAAATTATACTGAATGTGCTTAAAGGATTTGAAAACCGGTGTCATTACATCTAGCTGTGATTTTTTTTTTTTTAAAGATCGATTTATTTCTTTGACAGAGAGAGAGACAGCTAGAGAGGGAACACAAGCAGGGGGAGTGGGAGAGGGAGAAGCAGGCTTCCCGCCGAGCAGGGAGCCCGATGCGGGGCTCGATCCCAGGACCCTGGGACCATGACCTGAGCCAAAGGCAGACACCAAACAACTGAGCCACCCAGGTGCCCCACATCTAGCTGTGATTTTGAGTAATTTATCCGAATTCCCTAAATCCCATTATTTCCCCTGTAAAATGAGGCAATGATAGTACCCACTTCCTAAAGTTCCTGGGTTGATTGCCAGAGCTAATGAGGGCAAAAGACTCAGAAGAGAGTGTGGTGCATACTGAGCTCACTGTAAGTGACAAGCTACTGGTGGAGAACTTTTTCCCCACCTGGTGTCTTGTTCGGGATTGAGGGCTTTACTCCCCATTACCCCAACACTCATAACTTGTCACCAACTCATTCATTCTGCCAAGGTCGAGTGGCTTATTGATGAATTTGGAAGCAGAATCTGGGCATTCTTTGTCACCCCTTTCTTCCTGATTTCTTTTAAGACTGAATTTGACTCTACAAATCTTGCATTGTTTATTGTTCTCAGCTATGCAGTAAACTTAATGATAAATGCCTACAATGGTCAATACATCCAATTCTGGGGGTCAGAAGGCAACCATGTTCTTTATGTCAGTTCAGTTACTAATAAAGGCGTGTGCATGAGTGTGTGTGGGGGTGTATGTGTGGGTTGTTTAGTCTCTAACTGCCTCAAACCTTTGTTTTAATTTTCATTAACACTCAGGAGAAAAAGGGTACTCATTAATGGGGTTCCCTCAAACACTAAAACAGCTGCTAGTCAATTATCATTAGAATAAAAACTGGTTGAGTTCAGTTTTGGAGAGAGGTGATAGTAGCTTGATTTGACTTTTGCAACATAAACAAACCAAATTGTTTTCTCTGCAAGGACCTTTTGTGAATGGAGTCTCTATACTTGGCTTCTGAAAATGTGCCTACCACCACTTGTAGAAGACAAAGTTTAATATTCAGATTTCCAATCCCCAGGTGGAAGCATGGTCCTGAAGACATATATTTAAATTTTTATTAATTTTTCAGATATTTATTTAGGACTTACCATATTGGAGAGACATATGGTATAATAGCCAATCACAGGCTTGTTCCCAAATCTCTGTTCTGCCTATTACTAGTTGTGAGATATTTGGCAAATTATTCACACTCTTTCAGTTTACACATTTGTAAATTGGAAATAATAGTATCTGCCTTATATGCTTGTGAAGATTAAGTCAGTCTGTAAGTGCGTAGTGTTTGTTAGACACTATGGAAAGCATGCAATAACCCTTAACTGGTTAAGACTGTTTTTTTAAAAAGATTTATCTATTTATTTGAGAGAGAAAGAGAGAGAGAGAGAGAGAGAGCAGGGGAAGGGGCAGAGGGAGAGAGAGAGTAGAAAAATCTTAGGCAGACTCCCTGCTGAGCATAGAGCCCAGTGCAGGGCTCGATCCCATAACCATGAGATCATGACCTGAGCCGAAATCAAGAGCTGGATGCTGAACCGACTGAGCCACCCAGGTGCCCCTGGTTAAGACTATTTTAAAAAATGATGTGCCAGGGCATCTGGGTGGCCCAGTTGGTTGAGCATCTGACTTTTCATTTCAGCTCAGGTCATAATCTCAGGATTGTGAGATCAAGCCCTGCACTAGGCTCCATGATGAGTGTGGAGAGTGCTTGGGATTCTCTCTCTCTCTCTCCCTGCCCCCCCCCCCCCCCCCCCCCCACCTCTATCTCTCAAAAAAAAAAAAAAAAAAACATGATATGCCAGGCATTGGGCTCATTGTCGTAATGAGATGATGAACAAAATGGATGGACCCTGGAAGTCTCATTTAGGACTGAGTTACATTGTTTAAGTGTAAATCAGTTTCCATTCTTTACTATTTTATTCACTGAGTGGTTCCAAGATGGGTGAAGTGCAATGAATGACAAAAATCAATACGTGGTTTAAGATCAACATTTAAACTACATTTTAATAGCGTTTTATTTTTCATAAAGTGAATCAAACCATTTGTGCTCTAAGAGCACTATGCAAACTATCTTAGGTGGCCTAAGCTTATTTTCTGGCTCTAAAACGGAAACTTACTCTCTGATTTTTCTGAGATGTTTTCGATATTTACCATAAAAGAGATTTTAAATCAAGAAAATATTCCAAAAAATATATTTTAGATGGAATGGTTGCAAGGTCCAGACATCTTTCCTTGTGGCACCAAGATCATCCATATGGGATCCAGCTTGAAGTCGCTTCCTTTTGATGCAGGGAAATGAGTTTCAAAAACAGGAGGCGACTCGTGACAGTAGTGCCCATATGTGCATCAGTCTTCAAAAGTGTTGTCAACCATTCCTAATAGAAAAGTAGAGAGGGGGAAAGAAAAACAAATGCAAAAGAGCTTTGGAGTTTTTCAATATTGACTTATAACCCCGAGCAGGATGTACTAGAGGGTCAGTTTTCATTCTTACAGGAAATACCTCCTGGTCATTATTGCTGAGGCAGAGGAAGGACGTCGAGTGGGTGAGTGAGTGTGAGTCAGTCATCTTTCCCAAAGTGGTGGTGGCGTGATTTAAACTGCGGGTCCGAGTCTGAGAAGCCCCTGGGGCCTACTGAACGGGACAGGGGTAGTTTATGGACTATTAGGAGGAGCACGTTCCACTGTGGGAAACCCAGATGGCGTCTCAGCTCTAGCTGCTACCACTCCTTTTCACCGCATGGGGATGGCTGAGTGTAAAGGGAGGCAGAAAGGAACAGACAAGTTCCACACTATTTATATTTGAATAATGCTTAGGAGTTTTACAATCATGTTTTCCATTACAAGAGCAATAAAACCATGGAAAATAAGATAAGAGGTAAACACACCTGTCCCTACTCTCACCTTTCTTTTTTTTTTAAAGATTTTATTTATTTATTTATTTGAGAGAGTGAGAATGAGAGAGAGAGAGAGAGAGCACATGAGAGGGGGGAGGGTCAGAGGGAGAAGCAGACTCCCCGCCGAGCAGGGACCCCCCGATGTGGGACTCGATCCCGGGACTCCAGGATCATGACCTGAGCCAAACGCAGTCGCTTAACCAACTGGGCCACCCAGGCGCCCTGCTTTTTGTTTTTAGATTTTATTTATTTATTGGAGAGAGAGAGACAGAGATAGTGAGAGAGAGAGAGAGAGAGAGAGCAGGAGCAGGGAGGAAAAGGAGAAGATTCCCTGCTGAGCAAGGAGTCCAATGTGGGGCTCGATCCCAGGACCCTGGGATCATGACCTGAGCCAAAGGCAGACGCTTAACCGACTGAGCCACCCAGGCACCCTACTCTCACCTTTCTAACACCTGGTTGAATCATTTGGGTTTATCTTTTCTGGCCTCTTTTTTTGTTTTGTTTTTTAAGATTTTATTTATTTGAGAGAGAGGGAGAGAGCACAAGCAGGGGGAGAGGCAGAGGAAGAAGGAGAAGGAGTCTCCCACTGAGCAGGAAGCCCGACGCGGGGCTCGTTCCCAGGCCCCTGGGATCATGACCTGAGCGGAAGGCAGACACTTAACTGACTGAGCCACCCAGGCGCCCCCGACCTCTTTTCATGTTAAGAAAGTTGTATGTACAGGTTTGCCTTCCTTTTTATATTTTACATCGGACTATATGCCCAATCTTTTTAAAGGTTGTATGATATTTCCTCTAACAGGTGGTCAGTAGTGAAATTACGTACTTTCTTACTATTGGACACTTGGACTCTTTTTAATGTTTGCCATTAGAAATGGTGCACAGGACAGTTTGTACATATGTCTACTTTACTACTTTGGATTACTCTTTTTGGATTGATTCCCAGAAGCAAATTCATGGAGTCAAAGTATATGAGCATTTTTATGACTTTTGTTTCAAATTCCGTTTAATCATCTACCAGCAAAATATAAGAAAACAAGTATCACTCTATTTTCATCTATTTCAAGGAAAATAGATGTTACCATGGAATAAAAATTTTAATTTTAAAAAGTCAACGTTAATACTTCATTGTTGTTTAACTTGGCACTTCTTATCTTCCCCCCTATTCTGGCAATTGTCTTTTTCCTGAATTGGCTGTTCTTAAATTTGCCTATTGGAGTCATAGTGTTTTCCTTATCATTTTGTATACATTTTTTTATCCCGTGAAGATTTTGACTTTATTACAAGTAATTCTTTTTTTTTTAAGATTTTATTTATTTATTTGAGATAGAGAGCACGAGAGGGAAGAGGGGCAGAGGGAGAAGCAGACTCCCTGCTGAGCAGGGAGCCCGTTGTGGGACTCGATCCCAGGACTCCAGGATCATGACCTGAGCCGAAGGCAGTCGCTTAACCAAGTGAGCCACCCAGGCGCCCTATTACAAGTAATTCTTAAAAATACTTTTTCATAGTTTATTGTTACCCTTTGAATCTATTTTTAAATATGGTCTTCGTCATAGGAAGTAGCATGCAAGAGTTAACATTTTTTAAATGGAGACACAAAGATTTATGGGAAGGTCATTTTTTTAACCCAGTGATATACTTTATGTAACATAGTCACACACACACACACACACACACACACACACACACACACACACACACACACCCATGGATGCTACGTTTTGAGCAACCAAAGGCCACCCTGGCTTACTCATTTTCCCTAGAAGCCTTGGTCTCCTGTGTCCCCTATTCCAAACACCCTCTTCCTTCTCCACAAAGAGTTTATGTTCGCCTGCAGCTGTTTCTGTTTTGTATTCCTTGAGCTTCAGTTGGCACTATCCACAGTGTATCTCAAATGGCTATTCAACTGCCTTCTGATCGGTTTTGCCTCCTTAACTAGAACAGAAACTCTTGAAAATTGAAGTCGTTGCTTATTACCTGTTTATACCTTTGTTACTTGTTTATATCTTCCACAGTACATGGCAGCCTGAAAAATGACCATGCTGCATGTGAGATTAAGTAGCAGAATAGAGAGGGAAACCATGAGTCTATTTCAGAATTCTAGATAAAGGAATCTTATTTTAGAGTTAATTTTCCAAATTAGAATTTAGAAATAGTATCATTAGAGGAATCAACAGGCTAGTGGAAAGTCATCATATCACAAATAATGACTAGCGGAAAGGGGTATAATTCATATTGTCACACCAAAGGGCACATGAACTTCTGGCTTCAGCCTGTATCTCCAGGGACAGGTGTGATCCAGATCGTGTTGAGGAAAACTGAGGCAGCTTACCAGATTTTCACTGAAGTCTTATTTAGGCGACCGTGTAGATGTCCATTTTTTCCTTGATACTATCAAGTAACCCTGTAGGCTGTTGAATCTAGAAATTGAGATAGGAGATAGGAGTCAAATTCTGAGACTGTTAATAAGGATTAGATTTATAAAGCAGGGCAGGTGTCAAATCTGGTCTAGGGAGCAGGGAACTGAGGACTGGGACTTCTAGCAACAGCAGCACTGTGTACTCCCATCCTGGGAACCAAAACACTTTGTAAAGAGCTGCTGGGTGCTGCAGTGGGCCTTTATACTATGTGAAGGTAAAGCCACAGTTCTGGGGTGGTGGCAGGAGGAGGGGTTGGGGGAGCATGAAGGGAGCTGGCCCAGAAACATAGCCAGGATCTAACATTAAGGAGAAAAAGCATTTACTAAATAACACAATTTGACAATTGTCTTTATAAGACTCAGTAGCTGATGTTTCTACCATTTAATGAAATGTCTCTCGCTTCTCTATATTAACAACCTCATGCAATCAGGTTTTTTTAAATTATGAAAAAGCAGCAATTTGGGGAATATGTACAGGGAGAGCATTGGCTTCCCTGCCTCCTCATTCTTCAAAATATGCTATTAAGCTGACTGCTACAAGCTTGGCAGCTCGTCCAGCCTAAGGGGAAAGATAGGCTACCCAGTGGCCCCTAGAAGCCATCTATTATTTTATCTTAAGTGTTCTCCTCATCTTCTTCATTTTTTAAATTGTAATTTCCCTTTGTTACTTCCTAGTCTTCAGCAGCAACTGTGTTTGGGAGAATTAGAGGAGGTACCTGTATCCGTATTTTTTAGAAAATTAGTATCTGGGGGGCATGAGAAGTTTGGAGAAGTAGTTTATAACGTGAAGAAGGGGTTAGAAGAGAATAATAGAAATTATGTGTATGGATTGTTTGTTATGTGCCAAGCACTAAGCAGTGTACTTTTCATTTCTTTAATCTGCACAGCAGCACTACACGAGGTCCGTATGGTTACTGTCTCAGTTTTGTAGTTGCAGAAAATGATGCTGAAATAGGTTACAAAATCTGTCCAAGCTCACATGGCTAAGAAGTGATGGAACCAGGAAGCAAACCAGGAGTCCCATGCCAGAGCCCATACTCTCAGCCCCTCTGTTATTGAGTCAGTAGTTCTAGGCAACAAGGAACAACCAGGGAAGGTTGAGGAAAAACATCCCCAGAAAGACTCCAAAATGTTTAGGGAGGGGGTGAATTTCTTGCCTTTATGCTGGATGGGAAGTGGGTGTTAAAGACAAGTGTTGGCCTCGTGAAGACCGGACAGACATGAGAGAAACACCTTCAACTTCCCCCAGCAGAACCTGTAATCACCTTTCTTGCAACATACGCTTGTTGAGAGGTTCAGGGGAGAAGGAACGTGTGTTCTCAGAGTTTTATGTCTAGTGCTGATAGAGCAAATGGACTTGACGTAAAACATATTTTTAACGACCAAGGACACAATTTTCTGGCTTGTGTATTTGTAGCAGACATCACTCAGATCGTGGGTATTATAATCAGCACCTCCTGGAGTAATATGACCAGCTCGGCACAAACTAGATTTAAAAATAAATTCTCCACCTCATCTGGAACTCCCCAGGATTCAGTCTACAAGCAAGCTGGTGTAGATGTAGTGCGGTACTTCCATCCTATTTCTCTGTGCCCTACTTTCATGTCCAGGGCCCTGTAGTGTTTCATAACCGTTGCCAAGTTGGCCCAGGGTTTTGAAGATCCCAAGATCCCTAAGTGGCCTATCCAAGTTCATAGGGGACTATGAAATTAACCAATATTTATGAGATTTTCTGGATAACTTAGGTTAGCCTGGGGCAGAGTAGATTAGTACATTCATTGTTGAGCTCCTGCTTTGTGACAGGCATTGTGAATAATTGAGCAAACTGCCTCCAGGTTGGAAGATCCCAGATGCGTAGTTGAGGTAGCAATGAAGGCTTCAGACCAGTCAAAATTTCTGCCCAAGGCAGAGAAGTGGGAGGGGCTCATGTACACGACAACCCTAGCCAGCCACCCCAGTAGTGCGTGGTGGCGCATGTGATTCAAAATAAATATCCTGGTATCTTCTGAACTTTGTTTTTCTCTGTCATTTATCAATATTTACCTAAAAATATAAATGCAATTTCCACTATACCCTAAGAGACAGTGTTCATATCAATATCTACAAAATGATTAACAGGTAAACTCCTTCAGATTAAGAGAAACATATTGATAATTTCCATACATTCCAGACTCTCTTTTCCCCAAATTAAAGCTTTTAAAAAGACTCTGCTTTAAATTTACCTCAATATTTGTGTCAAATTGAAGGTCTTCTTTATAGAGTCTGCTTGCAGCTGGTTCAAGAAAGACTGTGTTAGTTTAAGCATTGGAACAAAGCTCTGTTTCTATTAGTTCAACTGTCACATTAGGCCAGGTTCAAATCATTCACACTCAGGGCCTCTGATCTGAAATTGGTGGTAATCTCAATTGGTGGGAAGAAGGGTCACATTTAAAAAAAAAGGCTTAAAAGTCTTTTATTATAAAGATTATGTGACAAATGTGCAGGAAGTTTGGAAAGAAAGAAAAAATGAGCTATTGTCCCATCATCCCGAATACATTTATGTTAAGGTGTGTTGAGAATGAAAGCCAGGCCTGTGGGTAATTGGAACAGTCCAATAGTACAACAGTATTTCCATTATTACTGCTACATAAAATATGTTAATTTGGGGGAAGAGCTAAAAGTTGTCTCATTGGGGCACCTGGGTTGCTCAGTCAATTGAACCTCCAAATCTTTGTTTCGGCTCAGGTCATGATCTCAGGGTTGTAAGATCGAGCCCCAAGTTGGGCTCTGCCCTCAGTGGGGAGTCTGTTTGAGATTCTCTCTCTCTCCCTCTCCCCCCTACCCCTCTGCCTACCCCAGCTCTCTCTAAAATAAATAAATAAAATCTTGAAAAATAAAAATTCCCGCATTAATTTTTCCATGGTATTTTGATAATTATGCATGTTTATTCTTATAAATGAAATGTAGAATAATTCCTACTACAACATGGATATTCTCAATCTGGATTCCCCCATCAGATATCAAATATGGCAATTAAAATGCTTTTCCAGTACTCTAGGTAGAATCCATTCAATAGTTTCCAAATATATATATGGCTATTTTATAAATATATAAAATTTTATAAATGGAAATTAAGGTCCCAATTACTCAAAGAACTCTAACTCACATGATACTGGAAGAGATGCTTTACGCGAAGGTACATACTTTCTAGTGTTCCATCTGAAGTTTTTCACATCAACCAAAGTTTGAACAATCATTACCTTTGTAAAATCTTCAGTGCCTTGTACCTGAAGTTTGACAGAATGTAAGTTAATTTCTGAGTATATATCATACAATAAATGTTTCTCTGGTAAGCTACTATCTCAGGACCTCTCTAAATATCATGTAAATATCTAAATTTACGTGAAAAGTAAACATGTCTCTATTAGATAGACATCTTAAAATACCTGACTATGTTGGTTTTTTGAAAGTCAACATTCCATGTACTTTCATTGATTTTTAAGTGTTTTGCTCATTTCTCTTACAAATGAGAAAAATGATTAAGAGTTCATCATTAATGATCCTTTAAAATATCACCGAGAGAGATTATCTATGTGGCAAAAGAAAGTTTAAAAAACAGTAGACTTCAAGAAATCCTTCGGCATGTGGTTGTTTTCGATATGCTTTGAATCACATTGGTACCCAAATCTACAGTAAGCAGGGCTTTCTGCCTATGAGAGTAGACGGAGTTGCCCAGGTTTTAAGTTGCCTTGAGAATCTCTTGCTTGGGCATCTAACTTCCCAATCAGCACCCACAGTAGAGCTCTGTTATACTGTACCCAAGGATAGCGGTAGGGAGCACCATAGTTAAGTGTAATGTCTTACTTCCTTTCAGTGGCATCTGTTCAGAAAATTTTTCTTATGACCCTTTCTCATCTTGGGATTCCTCTTATCCCCACCTCATGTTTTTCTCCTGTCCCAAATCTACCTCCTAAGTACTTCTATCATAGCTGTACACGTTTCATGAACATATATGTGTTTCTTTTCACTTGGATGAGACATCTTTTGAGGGTAAGTCGCAAATCTCATTTGTCCTGATCACTTTAGCGTCTAGCACGGTTTCCGCCATACATTCATTGCTTTAAAAATATATGCCTAATTTAATTGACTCTAGGTCCCTCTTTCAATTTACTTTTTGTAGCTATATTTTGTATGTCCCCTGATTCCTCCTGACATGTGCCTCTCTTCCTCTACCCCAACACACACACACATGCACACACACAGAGTCGGCCTTCTTTCTTTCTTCATATGCACAGCTTCTCATTTTGATTGCCAGGAAGACTCAACAGCTTAAACATGGGAAGTCTTTCATCTTATATTCACTTTCAGAGTGGCTGAGCAAATACCCCTGATACTCAGTTCAGCATGGGTCTGGCAAAACTTTTCTAGAGTACTGTTGATACAGTCCAGGGAAAGTGGTCCTTCTGCAATGTGTAAATGAACTTACAGGCCCCCTGTTGCTATTTATAATTGCACCAAAATCTAACGAAGGCCCAAATGTACAGCTCGGTCTGCTTCATTGACATTGAACAGGAATATCTTGGTGTTTGGACTACTTAGAGCCAAAGCAATCAGTGACCTGGGTGTATGTGGTGTGTGTGCTTATGGAATGGTAGGGGAAACGCAGAGGATGGGAAGGTGGAAAAGTGACAATTTTTCTAATGTTCATACATATATGGCATATTGACTGGAAGGCATGAATCAACATTTCTATACCTGATAGCACGTTATAGGAATTAAGGAAGGTGCCTTATAAGCTTTTCGTAACTGACAATCTTCTATAGCTCCATTGATGAGGATGACATAGATCACAGTTTCATCATAGATATCAGTTTTGGAGTTCTTTGGTATATCTTTTACACAAACATTACAGAGTTTTAACTGCATCTTGTAGTTCCAATCCTATAAGGAAAACAATTTCATAGTCTACTGTTTATAAAGTTTAACATCAATCCCTAAAGAGTTAATTGATAACACTACTTTAATACAATTCCATTCAGAGAGAAGGATGAGTTTATATATAAACACCTCTTACCTCATAAGATAAACGTTCCCTCATTTTTTTGGCGGTAATAGAAAGTCCAAGTTTTAGCCACATTTTATATTCAATGTGAGGACAACATTGTTTAAAAGCTTCATACAAGTGATTTTTAGGAATAAAACATGTCTGAAAAATGGAGGATATAAATTTAATATTTCCTTCTGCACACCTATAGTTTAAGGATATAAGATTTTCTCATTTACATATAACATTAAAGCTAAGAATTTAAATTCTGTAAGATTCATGTTGTTGCCTGGACATCTAATAAGATGTGTATAGTAGTAAATATTTGTGTGATCTTATCATAAATTAAATATTAAAAGGTCACATCCTCCAATGAGACATTATTATTCTTACAGATTCTGCAAAAGTAGAAAACAACATATCAAAAATAATTGAAACTTTTAAACTAAAGATATATTTCTGAAAATACATAATTTTAGGGGAGCAAACTTTTTAGATAACAATAAATGCTAGTGCTAACAATGAGCAGGCTATTGGCTAAGAGGAATAAGCTGCTACGAATATACAAGATGCTGTGTATGTTGGTTTTTATTTCTCATGGGTAAGTATGTATGAGTGCGATTGCTGGGTAATATGATAATTGTGTGTTTAACTTTATAAGAAAATTGCCAGTCTGCTGTTAGAAGGGTTGTAACATTTTACACTCTCATCAGCCATGATGGAAATTTCAGCTGCTTCACATCCTTGCCAATATCTGCTACTCATTATTTTTATTTTTCGCCAATGTAGTAGGTGTGTGGTGATACCTCATTATGATTTTAATCTGCATTTCTCTGAGAGCTAATGATATCAGGCATCTTCCTCATGTGCTTTTTGGTCATTTGTATATTCTTTTGTGAAATGTTTGTTCAAATCCTTTGCCCGATTTTTAATTTGGTGTTTTGTCTTCTTATATTTGAGCTGTAAGAATTCTTTATAGGTTCCATTGTCAAGTAATTTTTCAGATAAAGATATTGTGATACGTTTCCATTGTCTGTGGTTTGCTTTTTCCATGTTCTTTGTGGTGTCTTTAAAAAGCAGAAGATTTTAAGTTTAGTGACATTCAATTTATCAGTATTTCCTTTTATAGTTAGTGCTTTTTGTGTCCTGGCTTAGAAATCTTTGCCTATCTCAAGATTTGTGTTTCCGTTTAGAATTTTTATAGCTCTAATTTTTATGTTTAGGTCTATCATCATTCCAAGTCAATTTTTGTGCACAATGTATGGGGCCAAGGCTCATAGCTCCCATATAGATATTTGGGATTTTCAGGATCATTTGTTGAAAATACTATTATTGATTATTATTATATTAATATTAATTATTATATATTATATATTAATAACATTATTAATAACATTACTATTAATATCAATATCATATATACACAATATATGAATCTATTTCTGGATTCTCTTCCCTGTTCCACTATTTTATATTATCTTAAGTTAATATCATTTTGTCTTGATTATAATAGATTTATAATAAGGCTTCAAGTCAGACAGTATATGTCATCTAACATTATTCTTTTTAAATTTTAATTCCAGTGTAGTTAATGCACAGTGTTATATTAATTTCAGGTGTACAATACAGTGATTCAGTAATTCCACATGTTACTCCAGTGCTCATCAAGATAAGTGTACTCCTAATTCTCGTCACCTATTTCACCCATCTCCCCACCCCCTTTCCCTCTGGTGTCCATCTGTTGATTCTCTATAGTTAAGAGTCTGTTTTTGGTTTGTCTTTTTTCTTTGTTCATTTGTTTTGTTTCTTCAATTCCATATATGAGTGAAATCATATGGTATTTGTCTTTCTCTGACTTATTTCACTCAGCATTATACCCTCTAGATCCTTCCATGTTGTTGCAAATGGCCAGATTTCATTCTTTTTTATGGAAGAATAAGATTCCATTACATATATGTATATATACATATATATACATGTAATGTGTGTGTATATACACACATATATATATGTATATATACACACATTTTCTTTATCCATTCATCTATTGGTGGACACTTGGGCTGCTTCCGTAATTTGGCTATTGTGAATAATGCTGTAGTAAACATAAGGGTGCATATATCCCTTCAAATTACTGTTTTCAAATTCTTTGGGTAAATACCCACTAGTGTGATTACAGGATCTTAGGGTAGTTCTAGTCTTAATTTTTTGAGGCACCTCCATTCTGTCTTCCACTGTAGCTGCACCAGTTTATATCTCTATCAATAGTGCATGAGGGTTCCTTTTCCTCCACATCCTTGCCAACACTTGTTTCTTGAGTTTTTGATTTTAGCCATTCTGATGGGTGTGAGGTGATATCTTATTGTGGTTTTGATTCATGTTTCCCTGATAATAAGTGATGATGAGCATCCTTTCATGTGTTTGTTGGCCATTTGTATTCTTCTAGGAGAAATGTCTGTTTACGTCTTCTGCCCATTTTTTAACTGGATTATTATCATTATTTTTTGGTGTTGAGTTGTATAAGTTCTTTATATAGTTTGGATACTAACCTTTTATCAAATATGTCATTTGCTAATATCTTCTCGCATTCAATAGGTTATCTTTTAGTTTTTTTGGTTGTTTCCTCTGCTGGGTAGAAGCTTTTTATTTTGATATAGTCCCAATAGTTTATTTTTGTTTTTGTTTCCCTTGCCCCAGGAGACATAATTAGAAAGATGTTGTTATGGTTGATGTCAGAGAAACTACGATCTGTTCTCTGTTCCAGGATTTTCATTTTTTTATTCATTTATTTTTTAGGTAAGCTCTATGCACAATGTGGGGCTTGAACTCATGGTCCCAAGATCGAGAGTCACATGCTCTACTGACTAAGCCAGCCAGGCACCCCTATTTTAAGATTTTTATAGTTTCAGGTCTCCCATTTAGGTCCTTAATCCATTTTGAGTTTATTTTTGTGTATGGTGTAAAAAAGTAGTCCACTTTCACTTCTTTGCATGTAACTGCCCTGTTTTCCCAACATCTTTTTTGAAGAGACTGTCTTTTTCCCATTGTATACTCTTGTCTCCTTTGTCAAAGATTAGTTGGCCATATAATTGTGGGTTTATTTCTGGATTTTCTATTCTGTTCCATTGATTTATGTTTCTTTTCTTTTCTTTTTTAAAATATTTTATTTATTTATTTCACAGAGAGAGACACAGAGAGAGACGCAGGGAACACAAGCAGGGGGAGTGGGAGAGGGAGAGGCAGGCTTCCCGCCGAGCAGGGAGCCTGATGCGGGGCTCGATCCCAGAACCCTGAGATCATGACCTGAGCCGAAGGCAGACGCTTAACTACTGAGCCACTCAGGTGCCCCTGATTTGTTTCTATTTTTGTGCCATGCTGTTTTTATTTACTACAGCTTTGTAATATAAAGTGAAATCTGGAATTGTGATACCTACAGCTTTGTTTTTCTTTTTAAAGATTGCTTTGGCTATATTAGCCTGGTGATGGGTATTAAAGAGGGCATGTATTGAATGGAGCACTGGGTGTTGTACGCAAACAATGAATCATGGAACACTACATCAAAAACTAATGATGTAATGTATAGTGATTAACATAACATAATAAAATAAGGTAAAAAAAAAGATTGCTTTGGTCTTTTTGTGGTTCCATACACATATTAGGATTGTTTGTTCTAGTTCTGTGAAAAATGCTGTTGTTATTTTGATAGGGATTACATTAAATCTGTAGATTACTTTGGGTAGTATGGACACTTTTAACAATATTGGTTTTTCCAACCTATGAGCAATGGGACATCTAATTTCTTTCATCAAGGTTTTATAGTTTTCAGAGTACAGATCTTTCACCTCCTTGATTTATTCCTAGGTACTTTACTATTTGTGGTGCAATTGGAAATGACATTGCTTTCTTAATTTATTTCTGCTGCTTCATTATTAGTGTATAAAGATGCAGTGGATTTCTATACATTGATCTCATATCCTGCAACCTTACTGAATTCATTTATCAGTTCTAGTATTTTTTTTTTGGTGGTCTTTAGTTTTCTTTATATAATATCATGTCAAAGAGTGAAAGTTTTACTTCTTCCTTACCAATTTAGATGAGTTTTATTTCTTTTTCTTGTCCGATTGCTGTGGGTAAGACTTGCAGTACTATGTTGAATAAAAGCAGTGAGAGTGGACATCCTTGTCTTGTTTCTTACCTTAGGGGAAAAGCTCTCAGCTTTTCACCATTGAGTATGATGGTAGCTGTGGGTTTTTTACATACAGCCTTTATTTTGTTGAGGCATGTGCCCTCTAAATCTACTTTGTTGAGGGTTTTTATCATGAATGGATGTTGTACTTTGTCAAATGCCTTTTCTGCATCCTTTGAAATGATCATATGGTTCTTATCCTTTCTCTTATTGATGTGATGCGTCACATTGACTGATTTGTAAATATTGACCTTTGCATCCTGGGAATAAATGTCATTCAATAATGGTGAATGATTTTTTTTAATGTATTGTTGGATTCTGTTTGCTAATATATTGTTGATGAATTTTGCATCTATGGGTAGGTATCTTAATGTTCATCAGAGATATTGGCCTATAGTTCTCTTTTTTGTAGTGTCTTTACCTGGTTTTGGTAACAGGGTAATGCTGACCTCAAAGAATGAATCTGGAAGCTTTCCTTCCTCTTTGGTTTTGGAATAGTTTGAGAAGAGTAAGTATTAACTCTTCTTTAAATGTCTGGTTGAATTCACCTGTGAGGCCGTCTGGTCCTGGACTTCTGTTTGTTGGAGTTATTTGATGCTTGTTCAATTTCATTGCTGGTAATTGGTCTGTTCAAATTTTCTATTTCTTCCTGATTCAGTTTTGGGAGGTTATATGTTTCTAGGAATTTATTCATTTCTTCTGGGTTGTCCAATTTGTTGGCATAAAATTTTTCATAATGTTATTTTACAATCCTTTGTATTTCTGTGGGGTCAGTTATTTCTCCTCTTTCATTTCTGATTTTGCTTATTTGAATCCTCTCTCTCTCTTTCTCTCTCTCTCTCTTCTTTTTATGCATTTGGCTAAAGGTTTATCAATTTTGTTGATCTTTTCAAAGAACCAGCTTTGCAGCATCATATCCAGAGGTACATGATGCCCAGTTGTCCAACTTTTAGTGATGCTACAATTGTTTTTTAGGTGGTGCCAGCTAGGTCTTTCATTATAAAGTTTCCCATTAACACTGTGCACAGTAGTTTTAGCATTAATTGATGGCTGTTGCCTAGATCCATTATTTCATTGAGATGGCAAAATGAAGATATTCTAATTCTCTGTTTCTACATTTGTTAGCTGGAATTCTGTATAGAAGAATATTTCTTCTTTTTTTTTTTTTTTTTTTTTTGGTTACCTTGAAAGAGTTCATAGAAGAAAGGCAGGATAAATGTTGAATTCTTTCTATTTAAAAAAAATCCATTTTTAGAGTAGTAAGTTAATATCCCAACAATCTTATTGGAAATTAAACAAATTTTGGTATCATCATCAACTTATGGATTTTTATATATTATGGGGTTCAATTGTTTGCAGTCATTGTTCTTTTTGAGTTTAAATTAGGCCAGTGATAGCCCCTGTTGCTTTGAGAATTTTGTCCTCATTGTACCTGGGGAAACTTCCAACCACTTTGCTCAACTTTTTTATTAATAGATATTAGTTCTCTGACTTTTTCCCTTCCTTACCCCCCAAATTATGGTATTGATAGCTAAAATATGTCCTCTAATTTCCCCATGAGAGACCTCATTTGATCAGTTTTTCTGGTTAAATTTTTCAATATGGTAGGTTAACTTTTGCAAGCCATTTTGCCAGGACAGTATACTGGATAAATATAATCTGGTAACAAGTTTTATTCCTTTACTATTCCTATTTTTTAATAAAATTATCATGAGACTGTAAACATATGCTAAATACAGAAATAACCTTAAATTTGATACTAGATATTTAATAAGATACTGCAATAGACCATATGGTGATGTTTTCTGACCTCCACTACAGTTTTGCAGGTAGCAGAGCACATCATGGGTTCGTTAGTTAAACAGTTTAGCTCTCCTATTATTTCCCCACTGATCGCAAAGTCTGTGTACATTAGCTGATAATCTTTTTCCTCTGACTCCCAGAGCATTTGGTCAATTCCAAAACCAGGTTTTGATCTTTGAAGCTGTTTAGGAATGAAGAAAGAGAAAAAAAATATGCCAGTTAATTACCAAAACTCTCTAATTTTTTACTTTTTTCCTTTGGTTTTAGCAATTTTAATATGTAGATATTGTTTTGAGGATACTTCTTACTTATACCTTTTAAGGCGATTTTATTAAATTAGCAAAAGCATTCCTAGATCCTGCGATATTTCTGAATCCTTCTACTCAGCCAACATATACCTGCCTTAGAAAGGCTAAATGCCCAATTCAGATAAACATAAGATGAAAACAACTTATAATATTCCATCTTAAAGATGATCCTTTGCATGGTTTCTTGTTGTCTATGGGAAAGTAATGCTTAAAATGTGGTAGGTAATGTTAACCACTGTGTTTGAACAAGAAAATTGGATGGTAGCTGTTGTCCTAAAAGAGGAACAGTGCAGTTCTTAACATAGAAAATTATGAATTCTCAATTTTATAGAATTTTTAACTAATGTTCCCAAGTACATTTATGAATAACTTTGACTTACCTTTATCATACCTGATATTATTATATAAATTCCTTTGGGCTCATCACCTTCTTCAAATATATCATTTCCACAATCAAATGTTACAACTTTGGCTCTTTCCTTAAAAATATCACCAAATATATAAGATACAAACACTATATTAGCAGTGGTTGAGGATGTTGAAGTTTACATCTTTTTTTTAAAAGATTTTATTTATTTATTTATTTATTTGAGAGAGAGAATGAGAGAGAGAGAGAGAGAGAGCATGAGAGGGGGGAGGGTCAGAGGGAGAAGCAGACTCCCCGCTGAGCAGGGAGCCTGATGTGGGACTTGATCCCGGGACTCCAGGATCATGACCCAAGCCAAAGGCAGTCGCTTAACCAACTGAGCCACCCAGGCACCCCTGAAGTTTACATCTTAATAAAAGTTTTTACATTTTAGAATATCAGTCAGTAAGATCCAACTTATTGTGTTAGTCATAAATTTGCAAGAGAAAATAGGAATTATGAATATCAAAGAGAAGAAGGGGATATTCATAGATCTTCGTAACTTCAGATGGGATATTTATACATGGATTAGAAAAGAACTAATCTAATATAAGAGTAAGAATGTAGTGGAGAGATAAAAATATTTCATCTGGATGAAAATAATCAGAACAGATTCAGGCTAATGGCATATATACGTCTCACACATAGTTATGCTCTAAATGGCTGATGAAGTAAGTAAAAAATTCATTCATTCAAAATATTCTAAGCAGGTGGAAAAATATGCACCTGCTCCTTTGGCACCAAGTAGATATAGAAAAAGAATGTTATTAGAACAAGTTAGACCTATTTAATTGTTTATTCTACAGTCTTTGAGCATCTTCTCTGTAATAAGCAAAGTGCAAGGGGCTGGGTATTCAAAAGATGGATAAGCTAAAGGATATAGCACAGAAGAGGGATGTAAATGTAATTGTAATGCAATGTACTTAATGCTATAATGAAACTGTATAATGGATACAATGGCGACACCTTTGGTCCTCCAAACTCAGGATGGACCACAGAATGGTCTTCTACTGGTGGGGTGTTTGCCCCCAAAGCCTACTTTTCTAAGTTACCTTTGGTAGGGATGTTTCCAGGATCTTTCCAGAGAAGCAAGATTTGGGGAAAAACAAGTAAAAACAAAGGACATTTCAAGAAAAGTAAATAGCACCTCCAGAGGAAGGGAATTAGAAAACAGTGAAAAGGGTTTGGGGTACCATGTAAGGTTGAGTATAAATAGAGTATGAGGTAGATGATGATGGAAATGTAGACAGGAAGCAGATTGGGAAAGGACTTTTCAGGTCACTTAAAGGGATTTTGATTTTATCCCATAGACAATAAAAGACTTTTAAAGAGTTTTAAGCTGGAGAGAATCAGAGTCTTCGTTAAAAAAAAAAATCATTTGTTGGTACATTATAGATGGTATTACCAGAAAATAAAAATATTACCTGAATGAAGTTTATATGGTCTTTGTCTTTATCTAGCCATGGAATATGGTAGAGTGCTTCTTCAACAGTAAGGGGCTTGATAACAGGTTGAAAATCAAGTATCTCTCTTTTTTTGGCCATTATTAACTAAAACCACAAAATTTAAGAAAGAAGATGAACAAAACTGGTGTTCACAGAATGCTTAAGAAATTATGGCTTTGTACTATTTCCTTTACTTGCTCTTCTGAGATTTTTGTTCTTCTGTGGAAACTTTCAACTTCTCCCCACTGATAGCATTTTTCTGTTATCATCATTCTGAAGTCATAGATTAAACATTTAAAAGTAAACTTTTTTTACTAAATTAAAGTAGATAAGCAAAAAGTGCACAGATTATAAATGTCTGCTCAAAGAACATATACAATGTGAAAAGATCTGGGTAACCAGCACCCAGATTAAGAGATAAAACATTTACTGCACCTAAAATCCTCTCTTATATTCTCTTCTAGTCATTTCTTCTATCCAAAGATGACCTCTCTTCTATCAGAGTTTAGCTTTGTTTGGTTTTGAGATTTATCTGCATGAAATCAATGAGTATGTACTTGTTTGTGTCTGGTTTTATTTGCTCAGTAGTATGTTTGTGAGATTCATCTCTAATATTGCAGGGAGCAATATTAGAAGTTCATTCCTGTCATTTTCATTGTTGTAGAGGATTATGTTGTATGAATATACCACAGTTTTGTCTACTATTGATCAACATTTTGGGTGTGCCAGTTTTGGCCTTTGTAATGCTGCTATGTTTGTTTGCTGTACATATGTATACATTTCTGTGGATATATGGTTCTGTAATCTAATTGCTATGTCATATGTGTATGTTCAAATTTAGTAGATTCTGCCTAACAATTCCAAAGTGATTGCATTAATTTACACTCTTATTCTAACGTTCCAGTTATTCTACATTATTGCCTACAGTTAGTTAAAAAAATCAAGTATTCTGATGGTTGTGTATTGGTATTTCATTTGGTTTTAATTTGTATTAGGCTTTTGACAATGAAATTTAGTACCTTTTGTTATGTATTAGTCATCTGAATATCCTCTGTTGGGAGGTGTCTACTCAATCTGTAGGACTCCTTTTAGCATTTCTTTCAGGGCAGATCTAGTGGTAATAAACTCCCTCCACTTTTGTTTATCTGGGAATGTCTTAATTTCTCATTTCTGCAGGACAGTTTTGCTGGACATAGGATTTTTGGTTGATAGGTTTTTTTTTTCTCTTTTAGCACTTTGAATATATCAGTTCACTTTCTTCTGGTCTACAAAGTATCTGATGAGAAATCTGATAATAATCTTATTGAGGATTGCTTATATGGGATGAGTTGCTATTGCTGATTCAAAATTTTCTTTTTGTCTTTTTGACAGTTTGATTATAATGTGTCTCGGTGTGCGTCTCTCTCAGGTCATCCTACTTGGAATTTATTGAACTTCTTGGATGTTAATATTTATGTCTTTCATCTAAGTTGGGAAATTTTTGGCCATTATTTCTTCAAATATTCTCTGTCTCTCTCGCTCCCTTCTCTTTGTGGAATTCCCACAGTGTATATGTTGGTCCACTTGATTAGATCTCATGGGTCCCATAGATTTTGTTCTCTTTTCTTCAATCTTTTTACTTCTGTTACTCAAATAGGATAATTTCCATTGTTTTATCTTTAAGGTGACTGATCTTTCTACCTGCTCAAATGTGCCTTTCAGTTCTCGCCACATAGATGTTATATATTTTATGTTAGGTTCACACTGAAGGATTTAGAGTTTTTAATCAATACTGTGAATAGAATATTTTTCTACATTTTCTTTAGTTGGGGAAGAATTTTGAATTTTGACATTATTTCTTAATACCCTATGATTTATCTTATTAATCTTATGGATTTTAATTTATTTTCCAAGGATTTTAAATTAAACAATCAACATATAATAACTTTTTTCCTCTTTCCAAAAATTTTATCTCTCAATTTCCTTTCTTTTTTTTTCTTGACCTGGCTAAGACTTCCAGCACAGCACTCAATATTTGGAATGGCACTGTTCATTCTTCTTTCATTCCTGACTTTAATTGGAATACTTATAAATGTTTTGACATCCAATACAATGTTTCAAATTTTTAATAGAAACTCTTTATTTAGTTAAGGATGCTACTTCTCTTATTAGCCTTGTAAGAATTTTAAAAAATATTTTGAATAATAAATTTTGTCAATTTTTTTCTTTCTTTTTAAATCTCTTAATAAGTTATATAGCTATTTGGGGATCTAAAACATTCTTAGTTATAGTATACTAAACTTTTAATATACTAATAGATTCAATTAGCTACCATTATGTTTTAAAAGTTTTGTATATGTATTCACAAACATAATAGCTTTTGGGTTTTTTTTCTTATACTATTCCCAATTTGGAGAGTAAATTTTGTACTTACAGAATTAGTCGGGATCCTCTATTTTTTTATATGTCATGGTACCATTTAAATAACTTAGAGAAAGGAAATGTAGTGAATTTTTACCCTATAATTGAATACTCTTATAAATCATGGGGTTCTATGGGAAAAGTTGTCTCAGTGTCAAAGATAATTCCTAGAAAAATACTAATATCCACTGTAGCCTAGGAAGAGAAATAGTTTCATCATACCATCGGTTTGGGAGCAAAGCATAGAAAGAGATGGTCCCTTGCTGTGGCAAGAAAGGGAAAGAGAAATTGAGCATTGGAGCTCTTGGAAGGAAATACTCTATGGTAGGTGCTTATCTTTAGATAATTATTTTAAGTTAGATATTCATATCTCAGAGATGGCTTATATTGAAAAATCAAAAGTAGGTTTGAAAATCATGAATAACTATATATCAAGTAAGTATATTTGCCTTAAAAATATGCTACCTTACCTTATTAATTTCAGAACCTTCAATTTTATGAATAATTCCTTTTGACCTAAAAACCTTAACAATTTCTCTAGCCAAATTGAGCATGACATTAATCTCCTCCTTTGTTTTCATAGTAACAACGATTTCTGGGTGATCATACTCTAAGTAGCCTGAAAAATAATATTTTCGGATAAAATAAGAATATTATTTAAATATTTCATGTAGACAGTAAGCTAGTATTTCCACTTTAAATCCATGAAATACAACTCCCAACACAGAGAAATATATCTCTCCCTGATGAGTCCTCCAGTCGTTGCAGAGTTCAGCTTGCCATTTTCTTGCCAGTTTATACCTAAGCCCATGAGGAAGGACAGACAGTCCTAGTCCTAGGATTAACAATTACACTGATACACCTGCATGGGACACTGAGAAGCTCTTCTGGGCTCTAGGTCTAGAGTTTATGTCCTACTTTTCTATTCTGTTTGAATTAGGATTAGCACTTAGATATGGCTTCTGATTAAGTCCTCTCATTCCTCTTGGGTCATTGTCCACCTAACATTCTTGTGCATCTAGATGACTCATCCATCTGTGCTCTTCTGCCTGACTTATCTGGATTCCTGAATGCCCACGAGAGTTGCATTCACTTAGATTCTACATTTTGGCTTTTCCTTCGTGATGGCTTCATGTCTGGCTTGATAACTATCTGCCATGCAAATCTCTCAAGTCTTGTTTGATCTCAGACTTGCTGTGCCCTTTTGCTGCCCACCACCTAGTACCAAACCCCCTTCTTCTCCTCCCACATGAACACTATACTAGAGGAGTGTGTCTGTCCCACTCCCAGGATTTATCCTGTGCTAGGAGCATGACGTGGCATGATTCAGAGAATAAACTGTTGTCATGTTTAGGCATAGAAGCTCCCAGTGGTCTATCAGAGATCTGTGAGATCTTCTAATTTCAACTTATAAATCCTAAATCCTCAGATGGTAGCTCTGTGGCAAGTGAAGGGAAAAAAAATAACTTTTTTCCTTGTTTTGCTCAGCAAGGTATGTGTACTTTTGGTTTGGAAGAAAATAGAATTTATAAGGTGATAATAGCATGTGTAAACATGTAATGCTAATGTGTTTCCTTTAAAGAGAAATTAGAAGGTCTTCATTGAGGTATAAGGCAGGAAGAAAAAGTGTAGAGAGGTAATATTACACTAAACCCATCCAAACCAAAGATATGATCATATCGATTAAAGTTATATACTTTATTACTAGTAATAAATAGGTTTCCTCAAAGATCAGTTCAGTTGTCAAAATAATTGCCTTTCTGGAGTAATGATAATAAGAAATGGTTGTGTTTAATCTTTAGGGCGAGGGGTACATACCCAGCTCTTTCATAGCGTGTCCTGTATTCTTCATAATCCTCCTTAATAACATCTACAAAATAAAAGAAGAGTTATCCCCATTGGAGAACAAGCTGTTATAAAATATCTTTACATTTGCTACTGATGGATTTTTTTTTTTACCTAACTAATAACTTCAAAGAAAAAATATGATGGGGAGCTTTTCAGGGATTAGAATTGAATTTTGCGCAATAAATTTTATTTTGCTCCAGCAATTTGTGGAGAGAATAAAAAGTGGCTTCAATCTTAAATGAGGTAGAAGGTTTGGCCAAACTGTGTGAGAGCAGAAATGAGGACTAAAACTGGACATCTTAGAGATTCAGGTCCTTTTGTTTTCCCTACTGTGTATCCTCAAATTCCAGTGCCAAATATTCTTTTCCAGGTTAGAACAGGTAACAAAATTCAGGAAAACAGTTTTAAAGTTACAGGTGGTGAAGAAAGGAAACACTGCTTTTTGTGTTCTACTACATATCACATGTTCAATTTTCTCAACTACAGAGCTTTGGGCATATTAAATGGCATTCACATGTTCTACATTGCCTTGAAAGGTAAATATTTCACACAGTTGACAAACTTGTGAGAACAACCACCTCGGTCAAAAAAGTGAAAATCTAAAACTTAGGCCCTAGAATTCTCTTCACTGTTTACTAGCCATGTGACTTTGAGAATAACCATTCAAGCTCTCTTGGCTCTTTTTTGTTCCTTATCTGTGTAATGAAGAAATTAGACAAGGTTTCCTTCTAGATGAGTTATTCTTACTTTTTCCATTTGCCAGATCCCCATCCTTTGCTTCTTTTACTATTTATTGTGGGAAAATCAGGCAGGGAGTGAGGAAGGGAGCCTTTGGGAATTATGAGGAAGCTCCCTTTGCTTAACACTGCCATTATGTCTCATCCTCCAATATTTCCTATTTAGTGCACCTGTAGCTGACAGATCCTGGAACTTGCATCGGGAGGGAGCTGATGACCACTGCACATATATTTCATGATAGCCTCCACAAGAACCAAAAGGTGGGTTGCAAAAACCTCATGATTTGTTACTGTGGCACAGACATTTAAGCAAGGAAGATTTTGAGTAATACAAATGTAGACTAGTTTAAGTTTTTACAGAAATTACTTAGCGAATCGAGTCAAAATCCCCATCTACATATATAGATAGAAGACATAATGGGTGAGGGCAACTGAGGGACTGGAGGAATAAACCCTTTCCTTACTATTGAAAGTTTTCTCACCTGTTTAACTTGCTTAGAACTTGAAATCTGATCAATTATAGTCATTATGTCTGCTTCACCTTGGACATATCCTTTTAGTATAGCATACTTAAAGGACAGCTGGTGACTCATCTTTTGATCTATTATTTGCAGCAACTTTGGGGTTATGAGCTGGAAAAAAACAGAACTACTATTTAATATAAATTGTATACATTTAGATAATTATATATTGATTAGTTGAACTAAAGTAGATAATAATAAGAAATAACATGCTTTCAACAATAATTATAGTAACCTGTCAAGGCTTTTAGTTATTTTATTCATGGTAGTTTTATAACTTCATGACCAGAGTGATTTCCTCATAATTAATAATGTTGGACACATATGTGAAGTTATGAATTTACTCTTTACTTATGTCCCTTATAGAGAATTGGATGCTAATTTTAACTCGTTTAAATTCTTGGAAAACAATGCAATTAATCTTCTGGGATTAAGTCATAAATGTCTATAAAGTACTGTCACTTTTACCTGTGAAATCTCCTACTAACCTTCTTCTTAGAAGGTTTATTTGGGGGTTGGAACCCACCACAATTATATTTCTTGTTTCATCCCAAGCATAAGTGCAAAAGAGAGTATGTACAGAATGCTAACAAGATTAAAAAAAAAATGACATCCTTTATTAGGTGATACTTAAACTGAATCTTGAAGAATGACCATAAGCTAGCACTTTGAGGATTAATGGCAGCTGGTTGGAGGGCAGAGTATGGAGATTATGGAGCATAGACAGGAAAACACAGCAAATATATAATTTGGATATTCATAAAATAATGTTATAAAATTTAATTTGTGAAAGGGTTATAAAATTTAAAATACAAACATCACCTCAATAGAAAGTGGAAGTCATAAAATTACTAAACTGATTTTAGTTCATATTTCATGAAGCAGTCAGTAGAAATTTGAAATTGAATGATTTAATAGTTCTTTACCTTCAAAATACGTAGTATGCGAAGAAATCGAACAATTTTTATAAATATTACTGTTAGAATAAAATCAAGAGTAAAAGTAATGGAATTTGTCTCAATAAGAATTATATCTATGATGCCAACTGATGTAATTGCTAACTCAAATAGGTTCCAGGTATGTAAAAAATATTCCTTCCTCATTGCAGCCATCTGTTGATTAAAAAAATAGGTTATCTTGTTTTTGCTTTTACTGCAACATTTTCCACAATAACTGAAACATCACTAGTTAGATTTTTTCTGATCTACCTTAAGACTACTTGTCTGAAATACTAGTAAGTAATCATATTAATTTAAAATTAAAATGCTTGAAATATTGAAGCATAGTAAGAGAGTGGGAAGTATTAAAGATGATTGTAGATGCTAGTCTGGGAAATTGGGTTTCCAGTGGAATTTTGAGGGAAAAGTAGGCTTAGAGAAGATAAATTTTTTAGAATGTGCTGTTTGAGATGTTTGTATAGTATTTTGTTGGAGAGATCCCGTCCTCAGTTGTCTATATGATCTGAGGTTCTTGGTAAGATATGAGCTGGGAACATGAATTTGGAAGTTATTAGACAATAAATGGTAGTTGATGTCAGGGAAGTGGGAGAGATAGCATGGCCTATGAACTTCTTTCTTCTTTACGTCCATGTCTCCTGTTTCATTTTACATATCCTCCACACCAATCTAACATCTCTCCAATATCCGTGCTGACCAATCCATCCCAAGCTCCAGTCACTGGGAGTGATGTTCCTTGCGGGTGTCATGGTGTTGCTTCTAAGTTCTCCCTTGTTTTTGTCCATCATGTTATGTACTCACATACTCATTCTCCACTTTTTGATTCATATAACACAATACTATTATCAGTTTGTGGGAGTACATTTCCTCATTTTACAACTACCTTTATATTAGATTTAAAAATCAGATCATGAAATGTTTTTCAAGTATAAAGGAGTCTCTATAACTCTACCTATCGATCTGTTTATCTAGTATTAAAAAAATAAAATGAACACTGCCCTGCTAAGTTTATGAACACTGCCAATATCTTTGAAACTCCCTTTGACACATACCATTTTAAAATTTATTTTTACAAATACAAAATCAATTCTTAAAGTATGGATGTTTTCTACTGAGTTGCCTTAAAAATTTACCTTTAAAAATTAAAGTTTGTGAAGTGAGAAAGAATTTCATACACTCCTTTAGAAAATTGTGTTTAGGTAGTGTTGAAAAATGAAGTCAGGGACTCTCTCTGTGAGACATATAACATGTTCACACGTACACAGATACACACACACACACACACACAATTTCAGATTACCTTAAGTAGGGACTCCATTATATAGAATGCAAGAAAAGAGTAGTTGCAATATCTTAATTCATGCTCATAGATATCACTTAACTCAGGTATCCAAGAAATTATAATGGGAAACATATTCATTAGTATCACAAGATATCCAATGTACTCAAATTCATCAGTAAATACAATTTTATGGCATACACGAAGAATGCAATGTCTACAAAAAAAAGTTTTATCTGATAAAATAATTACACTGAATTATTTTCATTATATGTTCAGTTCTGTTCCAGTCATCTATAATACACAGCCCAGCTTAGTTCTGGGTAGGAGCAATCCCTACCAAATACTTTCTGGCATCCTGCTTCAGATATTGTCCTTTTAATTTCCTCCTCTGCTAAATGTCTGGAGGCTTGTTTCCCCTCTTCTTTCCCCCCATCTTCCTCAACTCGCAACCATTTTTAGTTTTAATAGAAATACTTTTGGTCATGAGATGGGGATAATTCAAACTGGAAATATTAAAAAAATAATAAAACAAAGGGAATCTCTTCCACCTGCCAGGCATGATTACTATTAACAGTTTGAATATTGGTCCAATCTTTTTGTTTATGTAATCATTGTCTGTAAACACAAAAGAAATTATATCATACATATTGCTCTGTAAACTTTTTTTCTTTTTCTTAACAATGTATCATGAGCATCTTTCCTTGTTGGGCATAAAATCTGTAAAAAAAAATCCCAGGATGTGTGGTAATGGACCAGTATGCATCCACAGTTTATCAAAATATTTAAATCAAAATGGATGGAAGTCCTAAATGTGAGACAGGAAGCCATTAAAATCCTAGAGGAGAATATAGGCAGCAACCTCTGTGACCTCGGCTACAACTTCTTAATAGACACATCTCTGGAGGCAAGGGAAACAAAAGCAAAAATGAACTATTGGGACTTCATCATGATAAAAATTCTGCACAGCAAGGGAACAATCAAACTAAAAGGCAGCCTATGGAATGGGAGAAGATATTTGCAAATGACTTATCTGATAAAGGGTTAGTATCCAAAATCTATAAAGAAGTTATCAAACTCAACACCCCAAAAACAAATAATCCAGTTAAGAAATGGGCAGAAGGTGGCTCAGTTGGTTAAGCGTCTGCCTTCGGCTCAGGTCATGATCCCTGGGTCCTGGTATTGAGCCCCGCATCAGGCTCCCTGCTCAGTGGGGAGCCTTCTTCTCCCTCTCCCTCTGCCTGCCTCTCTGCCTACTTGTGCTCTCTATCTCTCCATCAAATAAATAAATAAAATCTTAAAAAAAAAAGAAATGGGCAGAAGACATGAAAAGACATTTTTCCAAAAAAGACATACAGATGGCTAACAGACACATGAAAAGATGCTCAACATCACTCATCATCAGGGAACTACAAATCGAAACCATGATGAGATACCACCTCACACCAGTCAGAATAACTAAAATTAACAACTCAGGGAACAACAGATGTTGGCAAGGATGGAGGTTGTGGAGAAAGGGGAACCCGCTTACACTGTTGGTGGGAATGCAAACTGGTGCAGCCACTCTGGAAAACAGGATGGAGGTTCCTTAGAAAGTTAAAAATAGAACTACCCTATGATCTGGCAATTGCACTACTAGGTACTTGCCCAAAAGATACAAAAGTACAGATTCGAAGGGGCACATGCACCATGATGTGGTATCATGCAGTATTTGTCTTTCTCCGGTTTATTTCACTTAGCATAATGCCTTCAGCATCCATCCACATTGTTGCAAATGGCAGGAATTCCTTCTTTCTCATGGGAATAATACTCTCTTGTGTATATATACACCATATTTCTTTATTCGGTCATCTGTTGATGGACAATTAGTTTATTTTCATGTCTTAGGTACTGTGAATATGTTGCATTGAACATGGGAGAGCAAATATCTCTTTGATACCCTGTTTTCATTTCCTTTGGATGTATACCTGGATGTGGGATTGCTAGATCATGCAGTAGTTCTTTTTTTTTTTTTTTGAAGAATCTCCAAACTGCTCTCCGTAGGGGCTGTACCAATTTTCATACTTGCCAACAGTGCACAAGGGTTTCCTTTTTTCTACATCTTTGCCAACACATATTATCTCTTGTCTTTTTGTTGATAGGGATTCTAGTAGGTGTGAGGTGATATTTCATTGTGTTTTGATTTGCATTTCCCTGATATTAGTGACATTAAGCACCTTTTCATGTATTCTTTGAACATTTGTATGTCTTCTTTGAGAAAATGTCTCTTTGGTTTCTCTGACCATTATTTAATTGTGATGGTTTTTGTTTGTTTGTTTGTTTGTTTGTTTGTTTTTACTATTGAGTTGTATGAGTTCCTTATACACATATTAGATATTAACACCTTCCCAGATATATGATTTGCAACTATTTTCTCCCACTCCACAGCTTGCCTTTTCATTTTGTTGATTTTTTTTTTTCCTGTGTAGAAGCTTTTCAGTTTTGACGTAGTCCTACTTGTTTATTTTTGCTTTTGTTGCCTTTGCAAAGGTGTCAAATCCAAAAGTCATTGCCAAGAATGCTATCATGGAGTTTTCTTCTGGGAGTTTTATGGTTTCAGGTCTTAGTTTACTCCATTTCAAATTGATTTTTGTGTATGGTGTAAGATAGTGGTCTAGTTTCATTATTTTTCATGTGGCTGTCCAGTTTTCCCAACATCATTTACTGAAGAGACTATCCTTTCTACATTGTATTTCATTGACTCCTTTGTCATAAATTAATTGACTACATACCCATGGGCTTATTCCTGGGCTCTCTATTCTGTCGTGTTGATCTATGTGTCTGTTTTTATGCCAATACCATACTATTTGTTTACTACAGCTTTTTAATATAGTTTGAAATCAAGAAGTGTGATACCTCCAGTTTTATTTTTTATTCTCAATATTGTTTTGGCTATTCAGGATCTTTTGTGATTCCATACAAATATTAGGATTTTTAAAAATTTTTGTAAAAAATGTTATTGGAATTTTGGTAAGAATTGCATTGGATCTATAGATTGCTTTGTGTAGTACGGCCATCTTAACAACATTAATTCTTCCAATTCACGAGCACAGGATATCTTCCCATTTATTTGTATCTTCTTCAATTTCTTTCATCAGTGTCTTATAGTAATCAGTGTACAGGTCTTTTGCCTCCTTGGTTAAATTTATTCCTAGGTATTTTATTCATTTTGATGCAATTATAAATGGGATTTTCTTAATTTCCTTCTTTTGTTATTAGTGTATAGAAATGCTGCTGATGTTTGTATATTGATTTTGTATCCTGTAACTTTACTGAATTTGTTTATTAGTTCTACCTTTTTCTGGTGGAGTTCTTAGGGTTTTCTGTATATATCATGACATCTGCAAAAGATGTCAGTTTTAGTCATTTCTTTCTGATTTGGATGACTTTTTTTTCTTGCCAAATTACTCTGGCTAGAACTTCCAATACTATGTTTAATAAAAATGATGAGAGTGGGCCTCCTTATCTTGTTCCTGATCTTAGAAGAAAAGCTTTCAGCCTTCACCTTTTCACTGTTGAATATGATGTTAGCTGTGTGATTGTCACATATGGCCTTTGTTGAGGTACACCCCTTCTTTATCCAGTTTGTTGAGAGTCATCGTTTCTCGGCCTTTTGGCTAAGATCAAGTGCAGTTTGTTGAGTCATAATTTATATTTACCCCTTTTTATCTTGTGTATCCATTATTGTAGTTATATTAATTTTTTTAATACTTTTGACTTTTTGCTAGATACTTTGACCTTTATGCTAGATTTTAATGTGATTTACCACCATTGTTACAATATTAGAGTAGCTTGAATTTTATTTTATTTATTTTTTTAAGATTTTATTTATTTATTCATGAGAGACAGAGAGAGAGGCAGAGGCAGAGGGAGAAGCAGGCTCCCTGCTAAGCAGAGAGCCTGATGTGGGACTCGATCCCAGAACCCTGGGATCATGGCCTGAGCTGAAATGCTTCACAGACTAAGCCACCCAGGCTCCCTAGAGTAGCCTGAATTTTATTATATATTTATCTTTACCAGTGAGATTTATGCTTTCATATGTTTTTCTGTTACTAATAGGAGTTATGTCCTCTGGATGGCGATCACAAAAATCAGGGTGCCAAACTCTTGCACAAGTTCATTTCAGGTAGACGCTGTCCTTGCAAGCTCATTAAGAACTGTTTCATTGTCTGCTCTAGTCTTCTGGATTTTGTGGACATAAGCCCAACTAGCTCTCAGAGCAGGTGTTTTGGGGGCCCATCTCTCAAGTGGAAGTCTTAAAAGTTGGAGCACTAGATGTTGGATCCAAACCCTTTACTTCTCATGGGGAAGCTGGGGGCCATGAGTTCCCTTCTGATCACATGCCTCAATGCCAGGGGGTGAGTTTTACGCTGAAAGTGTGTCTCAGTCTTCCCTATCTGTTTCAGTGTAGGTATTCTCTCATTAGTCTGACGTGTAGGAATCACTCAGCTAGTTTCTGGATTTCTTTGAGAGGGAAGTGATCTATATGTGCTGTAGATTTGGTGTGTTGATGAAAGAGTTAAGTTCAGGAGCCTCCGACCTCATTATCTTGGACTAGAATACAGACTGCTTTTCTTTATTTCTTTCAGGAATAAAGTCATATCTGGCACAGCATTGCACTTGATGTTACCTTTTGCTTAAATTTGTAATTGACTATACTTTGACTTGTTTATGCCAGATAGATGAATTGAAAGGGATATAATGGGGATTGCTTACAATTCCTTTAAATCTTTAATGTTGGCGTTAATTTCTTTACTCCTGGAATACTATATTGCTTCTTATGACTATTTTAGCCAGGGTTCCACTTGGTCACTTGGACCTTCCTGCCATCATAATTCTTATTCTATAGGTCAGCAAAAAAATGTAAATGTTCAGTTACACACGGACTATATTCATCCCAAGTATACACTTGGGAGATTTAGAGAAATAATCACACAGTGGACTTGCTGGATTATTATGAAGCAGACTGGGTCAGAGTCCCCATATATCATCTAGCCTAAAAGCTTCCTCTCTAACTTGAGAACTATGATAGCATTTCAAGCCTTTGGTCTTTTGTTTGTTTGTTTATATTCCCCCAAAGTCTTTTAAAAAGTCTGAGTATTCTCTTTTTTCCCAGTGAAAAGTAACTCTTTTAGTAAAGTGACTAAAGGCCCATCTGAGAAAAGATTGAGGGAATATTTGTCCTATGTACTTGTGGTGTTAGTGTAGACCTTTATGAAGGCTTTAAAATTAGGAATGCATCAAGTCCTATATACATTTGTGGTTTTCTTGTAATTACCATATCATTCTATGAATCACAGAGAATTGAATGACTTCCTTTTATTCAATTATGAAGGCTTTAAAAAACCCTATAATATGAAAATATCTTTCTTGTATTTATTGAGTATGGTAGATTAAGGATGCCACATAATCTTTGATACTTTTATTGAGAACAGGGGTCTATATTTCCTCCTCTTGAATCTAAGAAAAGAAACTAGGCACCCAAATTGGAAAGGAGCAAGTAAAATTATCTCTATTCATAGATGACATGATCTTATACACAGAAAATCCCAGCAAATTCACAAAAACAGGAGAGCTAATCAATGAATTCAGCAAAGCTTCAGAATACAAAGTCAATATACAGAAATCATACACTAGGAATGAACAATCCTAAAATGAAATTAAGAAAGCCGTTTCATTTATAATAACATCAAAAAAGAAAAAACGATATAGGATTAACTTTAATCAAAGACTTGTATGCTGAAAACTACAAGACATTTCTGAAAGAAATTAAAGAAGATCTAAATAAACCAAAAGTCACCTCATGTTCATGAATTGGAAAGCTTAATATTGTTAGGATGACGATAGTGAAGATTCAGTGCAATCCCCGTGAAAATCTCAGTGACATTATTTTTTTGCAAAACTAAGCAAATCCTAAAATTTATATGGAATTACATTTATATATAACATTCCACATTGTTACACCAATCTTGAAAAAGAAAGTAAAGTTGATAAACTTATATTTCTTGATTTCAAAATTGTCTAGCAGCTGTGGAAAACAATTTGGTGGTTCCTCGATAAGTTAAACATAAAATTATCATATGATCCTGCAATTTCACTCTTAGGTGCATACCCAAAAGGTGAAAAGCAGGTATTCAAATACTTGTACATGAATGTACATAGCAGCACTGTTCTCAATAGCTATAAGGTGAAAACAACCCAAATTCCATCGACTGATGAATGGGTAAACAAAATACGATATAGCTGTACAATGATTCATTGTTTGCGTATAACACCCAGTGCTCCATGCAGAACGTGAACTATTATTCAGTCATAAGAAGGAATAAATCTTGATACATGTTACAAAGTGGATGAAACTTATGTTACTGATACATTCTACCATGTGGATGAAAACCTTATGCTGAGTGAAAGAAGCCAGAAACAGAAAGCTATATATTGTATGATTCTAGTGATATGAAACATTCAGAACAGGTAAATTCATAGAGACAAAACCGACTAGTGCCATGCAGGGTGCAGGGGGAGTAATAGGGAGTGACTGCTTAATGGGGGCTGGATTTACATTGGGGGCAATAAAAATGTTGTGGATTTTGATCAAGATGATGGTTGCCCAACATAATGAATGTGTTAAATAACATGGAATGATACACTTAAAAGTGGTTAATCTTGTTATATGAAATTTACTTCCATAATAAAAAAAGTTATTATACTATCTCTTTTTTTCTTCAAGTAACTTTTTGTATGTATATAGGTAATTTAACTGTAAACTACTCCAAAATATTTTCCAATGTATTCAGGATATGAATTTAGTTTTTAAATTTTTCATGGGGCTTCAACTTTCAACCCTGAGATCAAGAGTTACATGCTCTACCAACTGAGCCAGCCAGGAGCTCCCAGATATAAAAAAATGGTATTTAAAATCAGTATAATAGCATTTCTAGTAAGGTTAAATCGCTTACCTTGATGGGATCCCTTTTTCCTTTTTAGTGTTATACACCCAATTGAGCAATACTTTTCTAATAAAGGAAAGAAGTTTTTTGCTTTCAGAATAATTCTTTATTGTCTCAGGACTCATATATCTGGGGAAAAAAAGAAGTAATCATTAAACATGCTTTAAAATTTGGGGAACAGATTTAATGCAGTATTGTCAGAAAGCAGGAAGATGATTTTGTCTGTTGATAACTGGAAATAGGACACTTTCATGAGCATAGGTCCAAGTCACAAAGCTGTAGATACAAGTAGATATATAATTATTAATTTAGATTCTGTGGCTCACTCATTAAAGAGAGAGTATAAAAAGTCAGAGATACATGGTTTAAAATAGAGAGGTCAGGTTCAGGAAAGAAAAGGATAACATGATTCAAATACATCCAGGTTTTCATGTTGGATCCCCCATTATCTGGTGAGGCAATGAACAAATTACCTCATTAAAACGTTTGCTCTACAAAACAGACATGAAAATACCCATGCCAGTTGGGAATAATTAAATAAGAAAGTATATATGAAGCATTCAGCCCATCTTATACATCCTCTTATCTCTTTGATGTTACCTTCTGGGCAGTTAGTTGGGGAATTAATGGACAAAATACAAGTGGTAAGTAAAGAGTTAATGGTTACTTGGAGAAGTTAGTGGTCCTAAAACCCCAAAAGACAATTTGGTGCACATATCCCATTGTCTCTAGGTTTCTGCTGGCTTTTCTATTGAGGTAGCTCTTATCTATGTGCTACAATTTGGTCTTAGCCAAATCCCTTGGTTTTTGTTATCTTAATTGGAAGGGGGTAGGGCTTTGTGCTTGGGTCTGAGACCCTACTTTAAAATATGGCTTAATGGAAGGGTGTTGGTGGACCTTGTCCTTCCTATTGACTATACTGTTCTTACTCTGAAATTAAAGCAATTTCTCTGCTACCGGGATACAGATGTAATTGAAAAGAAGGAAGTCATTCAATTCTCTGTGATTCATGGAATGATACAGTAATTACATGGAAAACCACAAATGTATATAGGACTTGATTCACTCCTAATTTTAAAAATATTTATTGAACCTATCATGCTTGCTAAAAGCTGGGGAGAAACCATAAACAACCATAGATCTCTGCCCTTAAGGATCCAGCCGACTAAGGGAGTAAAACATGCAAATAACAATTGCAGTAAACTGTAGGGGGTGTTGCTATGGAGATAATAACCAATAGGTCACTCTAGATCCAGCAAGTGGGGGGCATTTAAAGTAGTGTTGGGAAATCAGGAAACCTTCCTGAAATAATTAATGTCTCAGCTAAAATCTGGCCATTTCTTAAGTTCTCATGAATCCTAAAATTCTGTGGTATCAGTAATTCAGGCTCCTGAATTCCTATTTTTTATCATCACATTCCCTGCTTAAACCTGATTTAGGAAGACAGTTGTGATCTCTTTAATTGGATGGTGAGGCAGCTTAAACTTCCAATGCGAGCTTCCCAAGGGGCAACTGATAGGAATGACCGGCAAGTTGCAAAGTCAACTCCAAGGCAAGTACTGACTATTAAGTGTAATTAACAGGAAGTTCTTTGGGGATTGGAACACGATTCCACTTATCCTACTATCCTGATATTCCCCATAGTGCCTGCCATATACATCTGCCCATATTAGTATGTAATATTTATCTCTTTAATGTATCACAAAAAATAATATATTCTAAAATGTGCCTTTCTTGTCCGCTAGGAATCCTTCCAACCCTTTAACTCCCTTCTCCCCACTGTTGACCTCCTTGCTCTGGGTCTTCATAGGCATATATTGCTTCTGCCTTCTTGGAGGATTTAAAGAGGAAAAATCAAGGCAATGGGTTGAATTGCGCTATACTGCTTTTTTTTATATTAACTTCTCCTGAGCAATGCAGCAATAATGCTTTTCAGCATGTTATTTATTCATCCATTTAAAAACTTTCACTGTACACTGTGCATCTGTCTTCTTTAAAGAGTGCATCATATTGTTTCTAAGTGATCACATTTGCCCAGTCCTCTTTCCCAGTCTCTCTCCCGTAAGCATTTGAATGGCCTAGAGCAAGGGGGCAAATGGAAGCCCTTGTCCTTACACCTCATTCATCAAGAAAACAAAATTTTAAGTAAGAGGTATTATATCTTCCTACCTTGACAAGCATGTCATAATGATTTGTATGGCTAGGCTTGAAATGGAATCTCTTACGCTCTGAAATCTGTACTTAAACTGCGATGAGATTGTCCTCCAGCATCTGGCTGCTTCTCTTCCCATGCACGGCTTTATCCCTCTCTGTGCTGGAAGCCAGTACTCGTGAGTGGACACCATGCTGGGGCTGCTCTTAGCTTTCAGGCTATGCACACCAAAGGCCCAGTTTGCTTGCGAGATAATGGCCCAGGAGAAAGGCCCAAGAAGAACTTACAAATGAGCTTTGGGACCATTCGAGCAGGGAATTTTGGTGTCTTTAGTACCAGGAGTGTGGTTTATTTTATTTTATTTTATTTTATTATTTTATTATTTATTTTTTTAAAAGATTTTATTTATGTATTTGTCAGAGAGAGAGAGAGAGAGAGAGAAAGCACAAGCAGGGGGAGTGGCAGGCAGAGGGAGAAGCAGGCTCCCTACTGAGCAGGGAGCCCAATGTGGGACTCGATCCCAGGACCCTGAGATCATGACCCGAGCCGAAGTCAGTTGCCTAACCGACTGAGCCACCCAGGCGTCCCAAGAGTGTGGTTTGGAGCAAGAAGATATGTTATGTCCGGTATTTGGGTGGACATCGTTGTAACTACATGGCAGTTTAACTCTTCCCTTAGCCCACTCATATATCCTTTGTCCTTCCAAGGGGATCTGAGGCTACTGTCTAATATGCAGACTTCAAGGAACTCGCTGTGTACTACATGGGCTTACAGCAAAAGAAGCTATTACAAAAATATGCTGGGTATTAAGAGAGAATATGCATTGGGAAGATGTGCCTGGAGGAATTAAGGGAGTCTTTGACCTTAGTGAGGCATTCAAGCAGTCTAAAAGGAAGAGTATTTTACCACAGCTCAGCTTTGGGGGCAAAAGGAGGAAAGGAAGAGCATCTTAGTTGGCAGCAGCAACCTGTTCAAATGCACAGAAATCTGAATAAGCAGAGCAAACTGGGAAAATGAACATAAGTGATTTGGCCTGATTTGGGGCTGCAGAGCAGGCAGCGGCTCGAACACGTAATACTGGATGATCCCAAGTTACCAAAAAGAGCAACAAAACTCACTTGCACAATTTCCTAAATGCAGTGGCTTAGGATGGAAGCCTTCTCTTGCCAATGTACTTACTCTCCCTTCTTCTCTCCAAAGCTTCCCGCTGCACCTACCAGCACCTGGACTGCACTCTGGGACAGAGTCTCATTCCTATATTGTCTCTGGTAGCTTGCCTAAAACAAATGTGCAAATTATTATATAGCATGGATAACAATAACAACTTAATATTTTCTTTATGGAAAAATAGTCTGTAGAAAGAAGTCAAAATCCCTAAATATCTACTGTCTCTATAAAAAGACTGTTTCTATGCAGTCCAGACCTTGCAATCAGTGCAGAAGGTCCGTCTGGGCTTTGGGTAAAACCAAACTGGTTCTGTGGAAAACTAGGTTCCTGCTAGATGTTAATTAGGCTTTCAAAAATAAGTGGTGTTCTGTGGCCACTTAAATGGCCAAATAAATATGGGAACTTCCTGCTGCAAGTATATCCTCATCTTAGCAGTTTATAATGCATATTAGAAAATTAAAGACTGAGAAATCCTATAGTAGAGAATCCTGGTTTATATCTTTAATTTCATTTTCCCAAATATTTTGACAACACAGCTCTGTTGTCTCCAGTCTGTTATAAGCATTAAATGAACTGCCGCTGTTGTACAGAAAACAGTCATTTGCTAATTTGGCCCATATATTGAGAGCCCACTTTGCTCCCCGGCACTACCTCTGATGCTGAAGAGGCCACTGTGTGACACTGCCCTGGCCCCATTGTGCTGAACACTGTCAAAAATCACTGTATGGACTAACTTCCTAAATTGGAATGTATGATATAACTAAAGACTTTTGCTTCCATAGAATATGACTTGTCAGCACAATCATGTATGGATCTTTTTTAACATTTTTATTTATTTATTTGTCAGAGAGAGAGAGAGAGAGAGAGAGAGAGCACAAGCAGGGGGCGGGGCAGGCAGAGCAGGCTCCCCACTGAGCAAGGAGCCCAACGTGGGACTTGATCCCAGGACCCTGGGATCATGACCCGAGTCGAAGGCAGACACCTAACCAGCTGAGCCACCCAGGCATCCCTCATTTATGGATATTAAAATGCAGCTTTGCTCTTGAGGGATCCCAGAAAGGGTAGAACTAATTTTAAGAATGAGGGAACAAAGGTTATTTGTCTGCAACACAGGAACTCAACAGAGTAACACTGTTCTTCTTAAACTTAAAGTACTTATAAAATCATGTGAGATTAACATATTTTCAATATTCTCGAAGGTAAACACCATAGTTTGTAGAAAAATAAGGAAGCTGAAAGTAGTATGGAACTCATGAAAGCTTAGCAACACAAATGACAAAACAGACTCTAGAAAAATGTTAATTCTTAAATGATCATTCATACCAAAATGTAAGAAGAATTTAGAGAATGGTTGATTCCCTAAAATAACTGCCATTTATTGAGCTCCCTACCATACTATTAAATTAACTGATTTATATATATTTTGCAAAGAATCATTTAATCCTTACAGGAAATTTATGGGGAAGATATTCTAATCTGCATTTCACAGAGAGAAAGCTGAGGCTCAAAGAGTTAAGTATTTTTCCCAAGATCACATTAGAAACTCAGTTCTCTCTGAATTTAAAGCCTGTCTCCCCTTCCCCCTGTTATATTTGGGGGATGTTGCCTCTCCTATACCACTGTCTCATCATGCTGTGCTTCCTCTTCTAATGTACAACAGTAGAGAAAGTATTGCCCAGTTAATAGTAACTGACTGAGATTTAAATAAAAGCTCTCAAAGCTTTGAGAAGTATCATAGACTTGTTAATATTATGGTTGGAGCAGTGAGCATTAGAATTGAGGTTGCAGAAACCAAATTAGCAAATGAAGGTAAACATGAAAATATGTCTAGAACAAAGAAGGGCTAAAAAGATGTGAGATGAGATAAAGAGCTGGAGAACAGAACAGAAAGATCCAACCTACTTTAAAAAAATAGGATTTCCTGGTTAAGACCCAATACATAGCACAAAATCAACAAAGATAAAATGGTAGAAAACAAACATTTAGGGAAAAGTATGTGGAATGTATATTGCAGAAAACATAGAATATCACAAAGGGAAAAAATGTAGGGGGTCCTGCAGTTAGCATTTTCCTCTTTTACAAGTGGGGAGAATAAAGACTAAAAAGAGTAAGTCCTGAGTCACATTATTAATGAAAGCAAGACTTAAAATAGAGTCTCCTGTATTGATTTGGAGGGTTCTTGAATACTATATAAATTAAAAATCTGGAAGTGACTCAAAGATATGATATCATAAAATCTGCTGGTGGAACAAAGCACTATATGGGCATAAGTTCATCCTTCATGGCACTGCCTCAATTGTTTAAATAAATTATTTAGGTCCTTGGAAAAGCTGCCTTTGAGAGTCAACCTCTCTGCCAGGACTAATGCTGAAGAGAGAACAATCGTACCCTATAGACCTTCCATTTCCCAAGTTAGAATGAACACATAGAATGCTTGGAATTCTGTATGGCTGTAATAGCCAAGACATGCATGAGAGTTCCATATGCAATGAGGAAGACCCACCATGAACATTTTGAGAGCGTAAGTCATGGCAACTAGTCCAGATCCTGACCTGGATAGTAAAATGGTAATTAGGCTATTAGCAATTTCCCACAGAGTCCAGTATGCTGCTGTGCCACAGAATTTCTCTAACTTTTATCCAAAATTGGATCTGAAAACTAGTCTCTACCTGCAGTTATTAGCAGAGCTGGTGGTATCTTTCATGAAAAACTGGTGTGGACCCAGAGATGGGCAGTGTTGTAGAAATGGCTGCATGACACACCTGAAGGTTGAGTTCCGCTGTAATTCCTGCCTTGGGGGGTCTGGATTTGGGTTCCCAAATCCTCTGAATAAAACACCTTTTATTTAGGCTAATTTAGATGGATCTATTTCCCTTTTCTTTTTTTTTTTTGGCAGTCAAACGGATTCCTAAGATAATGCCAAACTTCCTTTTGCCTTTGTAACAATCTATTAAGCTATGCAGGTAAGCCTAATCAAGATGTCTTTAGTGAAGGAAAAAGTTTTCAGGATAATTTTAGCCCAGATATCATTTAAAAGTGTACGATCAAGTACTAACTATTTGTGCCGACAAGAGACGTCTGTTGGCCAGCTCCATTGCTTCAATGTTAAGTGTCTCATCTATTTCCTTGTTACAGTCTAGACATGTCACCTTTTGATGTTCTGTTGGGTCTCCTTGGCTCAACTAAGTGAAACAGAAATAAAAACAAACAAAAAATAATACACGAATATTAACATATTGTTTAGCATAACCCTCAAGCAATTCACCTAAAAATTTAGTTTGAAAAACTATAGAAAATCTGTTATATACAGAAAAAGTGTTCAGATGAGTTTCCTCATCATTTCACAGTTATCTAGAAGGTAAAATAATTGCCAGTTTTGGAGGAAAGGAGTTATATTTTTATGTTTACATGGCATTATTGACATTTTATAAAAGTGACCACATATATGATCCCACTTTAAACCAATGATTCTGGAAGTGTGGTCCCTCAGCAGCCTCAGTGTCACGTGGAAATTGTTAGAAATGCACATTCTCAGACCCCAACACAGACCTGCTAAATCAAAAGAACAGGGCAGCAATCTGTGGTTTTATAAACCCATTCCATGATTCTTGCTGCTGATAAAGTTTGATAATCACTGCCTTAACCTCATCACTTAAGGTAGAGTAGAAGGTGAACTTAGCATTGGGAGATGGGGATTATGGATAACTTCATTTTACCATTGAGAAAAGCTGAAGCTTAGAGAAAATAGAAGATTTGCTCAAGATCACAAAGCTATTTATTAAGTGACAAAGCCACGATACGAACCCAGATTTTCTGAGTCCAAGGCCAGTGCTCTATCTATAATACCATAATATCCCCCATGTTTAATTATCTGCCTTCTGAAACAGATCGAGTATCAGAGTGGTGGACTCAACCTTGACTTTGCACTAGAATCAGCTGGGTAAATGGAATAAAAACACATATTCCTGGGATCCACCAGACCATCTGCATTATTAGAATCTCCTCAGTGGGGCTGGGAAATAAAGCCATATTTTGATAAGCTTTCTAGATGAATCTGATGCAGTCAGATTAGCAAAAAGCCACAGTTGGGAGCTACTGTAGAAAATAATTGGATTTGACTTGGTACTTGTCTTATCCAGAAATCCCGGCACTGTTCTGTAGGCAGAAGGCTTGGTTCTGAGTCTCCATCTGGAGCTTCAAGCACTGGTTAGTGGATATGAAATGGATTTTGGGGAATCCTACTTTATAGAAACATTGATCTTATGTCTACACTCCTAGAAGTTGGCTCCTTCTCCTATTGTATGACTCAGCAAAACATTGCAAAAACTGCATCATACAGTATGCATTGAAATATTGCATTGAAAACTGGATGTAACAGAGGAGATAACAAAGCAGCAGTAGCATAGAGAAGATTCCAGAACAACTTTTATTATTTCTCCTTATGGCAGCCATGACCGATTGGGGAGTTACATACCCTTCAGTGATTAAGAAGTCTGACCGCAGAGATTCTAAAGCATATCTCAGAAGCAGGAGGTGACATCTCACCCACACCTAAACTTATGATACTGGCTTTGAATTCTATTTGATATCAAAAAATAATATTAATCATAAGTGAGGGGCTAGTAAGTACTTGGCATATATGATAGTGTAAACAAATGCTAAGTAAATGCTGAACAAAGGCACCTGTCCACTGTCAATCTAATAAAAAACTAGCCATTTTCTCAGGCTCACTTTCCTCTTTTATGGCACCTTTTATAGGGAGCTCCAAAGCACTCCTCCTTCTTTTGAATTTACCCTAAGATTCCTTTCTATTATTACAGTGGGTTACCAATACAACTTCTCCATCAATTACCAGTATTAAAACTGTGAATATTTGTAACATTTAGACTTACTTCAGGTAATGATATCTACTTTGAAGGAGTAAACAAAGGATATGACTTGCTTACCGCATATGGGTTTTGAAGTATAATTGCTTTCTCAACCATATTCCAATCCGCATTAGCAAGATCTTTGTCAAATTTGAGTGCAGAGGCTGCAGATTTGGTTAGCTCTTGAAAGTGTTGAAATGTACAATAAAGTGATTTATATTTTGTTGATGTGACATCACGAAGACCTTGGGTATGAAGAGTATGTTTTATCAATAATAAGGATACCACCATTTTGATATTGATTATATAGTTTCCTTTTGTGTCTACTGCCACCAACTATTTTTTATTGAAGTTAAAGACTCAACATAAATTGTTTAATAATGGAAACATTAACAATTTCAAGCTTTTCTACTTTCATACTCCTCAGAATAATAACAGTAATAGTTAATATTTATTGAGTGCTTACCATATGCTGAGAAAAGACTTCTCAGCACATTGAACGTATTCAATCTTTGATTACCTTACCCATCTTTTAAAAGTCCCTTTTTCTGGTTTGATAGATGAAGAGACAGAAGAACAGAAGTGTAATGATTAATTTTATGTGTCAACTTGACTGGGCTACAGGATACCCAGATATTTTGTAATATTATTCTAGGTGTGTCTGTGAAGGTGTTTCTGGATAAGAATAACATTTAAATTGGTAGACTGGGTAAAGCGGATTGCTCTCCTCACTGCCAGCAAGCCTCATCCAAACCATTGGAGTCCTGAATAGAACAAAAGAAAATTCGCTCTCTCTGACTTATGGTCTTTGAGTTGGGACATCACTCCTCTCCTGCCTTTGCATTTGGACAGGAAGTTACACTACTGGCTTTCCTGGATCTCAGACTTTTGGACTGAAGATCTTGGGACTTCTTAGTTTCCATGATCACGTGAACCAATTTCCTATAATAATATAATATACATACATACACAGAATAGATGACACATACATATATAGGAGATACATATGTAGGAGATATACATCTGTGTATATGTATATCTGTACTTCCTACATACACATTCCTGACATATGTATCCCATATATATGTATATATTTACAAATATACAGAATATAGGTAAATATACATATATTTAGGAGATACCTATAAAGGATGTATCAATATAGATATATACATATATATATCCTACCTAAATGTAATTCATGTATATACATATTTATACATATATATATATATGATAAGTATATATATTTATCTCCAGACCTCATTAAGGTTTGAAGGACTCTTCCTATCAGACACAAATTCCTTTTTATGAGCCATAGAAGCTTCCTTGGAAAGCAATAATGTTCTGCGAGCAAATGTTCACTGCTCTCAATGCAAATAAACTCATGCTCCTCAATAAGAATTTTAAGTTTATTTAGCTATTAAGTAGAACATATGATACTCTTTGCAAAACTCCCCCTCTTTAATCTTTTCTTCCCAATTTACTGTGTTAAGGCTCAGAGAATTTTAAAAAGAAAAGAGAAAAGGTTTTGTTGCAAATACAAGGAAGGAAGGTAGATTGGGTAGTGCAATGTCATCCATAAAGATGGAGTCTCAAGACTGATTAAAAATGCCATTAGATGAAAGCTCTGTGTAACAGAAAGGGTGACAGAGCATTTGGGAATATAATGGATTGAAAACATCAGGGCTATTTGTTTTTAGTTCCTCAACTGCCATTACCTCGTTGCATGACCTTGGGCAGGAACTTTTAACTCTCTAGATCTCCATTCTTCCCCTGTTAAAAAGTAGACGATGAAAATGGGCATACTGTACAAGGCAATTGCCTCCTACAACTGCTATTTCCCTCATACCATGCAATCAGTTATCCACAGAACAAGAGTTAACCATTTAATTACACTTACTTGCTTAAAACTGGCCAAGGACTTCCTCTTGCCCTTAGAGTAAAATCTTAAAATCCAAGGCCCTTCATTACTTAACTCCTTTCTACCTCTCCCATCTGGACATTCTCCACTATCTGCTTGTTCTCAAAGGGTCAAACCCTCTTTCCTTGAACACACTCAGCTTCTAGCTTCCTCAGGAACCTAGGACCCATTGTATTTTCTATCTTATGCATGTGTGACTTGTTTACTTTGATGTGTATATGACTCTCTGGTCCTGCCTCATATGACCTGTTAACTGTCTGTTTCTCCTTTCACCAATGTAAGCTCCATGGATATAGAAATCCTGTCTGACTTCAATGCATCATTATCAGAATAGTGCCTGGCAGATAGAAGGCTTTCAATAAAAGTTTGTTGAATAATTGAATAAACTTATTGTACTATTTTATTTAACCTAGACTAATGCAAATAAGTAATCTTTTTAAATTTACAAGCTTATTGGCCTAACCTGTTCATATGCTTTTTTAAAAAATTTATTTATTTGAGAGACAGAGATAGTGAGAGAGAGCACTAGTGGGAAGGAGGGGGAGAAGCACACTCCCCACTGAGCAGGGAACCCAATGCAGGGCTTGGTCCCAGGACACTGGGATCATGACCTGAGCCAAAGGCAGATGCTTAATGGACTGAGTCACCCAGGCGCCCCTGTTCATATGCTTTTATACAGAGATCCAATTTCCTCTTCAATTAGACACTTAATTTTCATTTATGCGGCTTCTTTCCTCATTATTAGCAATTCTTTAGCATTTTTAGAACGTCTGTCTCTTCACTCAGGAATAGTAATTACTAGGGGTTACCTAGTAAGTAGTAGGGCTTATCTAGTAATTAGTAATTACTAGGGCTTACCTAGTTTACTAACTGCCATTGGCAAAATAAATCTATTGACAATCAAGGTAACTAAGCATACTGACACTCCATGAAATAATACCTAGAATAGAAAAAAATACAAAGTAAGTATTCATGATAATTTCTTGTAATATATTCTATATTTACCAGTGTAAATTAAACTAGGTTGTACTAGGTCAATAAATGCTCATAGTAGGAGAGAATTTGAATGTCAGGCGTGATGAAAGTACTCTGGGGATTCTCTATCTTCCTGCACATATTTTATCCATGTTTTTGGAACAAAATCAAGACCCAGGACATATGGTTTGACAAGTAAACATATAGAGACATTGGGGGAAAAAAAAGCTTGTCCCTAAATTCCATTGTTGCACTTCTTGGGCCTTCAGATATTGGGTGCTTCATATATTTTAACCAGTTTAATAGTTGTTTACTATAGAAAATAGGTCTGATATCTTTTATTCAGCATGGTTAGAGTCAGAATTCCACAGGCATCAGTAATTTGCTAAGAGTTCCTGAAGCATTCTAATGTGCCTTCAAAGTTGAGGACCACTAAGTTAGTTAATTTAATAGTAGTACAAGCTAACATCTCTATAGTAAGCATAGAGCACAATATGTCAGGCTTATTTAATCCTCACTACAAGTCTATGAAGTAAATACCAATATTGTCCAATTACACAAGTGGGAAACTCAGGCAGTAACTTACCCACGGTCATTTAACTTGTGAGTCCTAGGGACAGGATTAAGTTATTTTTTTACTTTGTTTTATTACATTACATTAATCACCATACATTACATCATTAGTTTTTGATGTAGTGTTCCATGATTCATTGTTCGCATATAACACCCAGTGCTCCATTCAATATGTGCTCTCTTTAATACCCATCACCAGGCTAACCCATCCCCCCACCCCCCTCCCATCTAGAACCCTCAGTTTGTTTCTCAGAGTCCATAGTCTCTCATGGTTCCTCTACCCCCTCCGATTTCCCCCCCTTCATTTTCCCCTTCCTACTATCTCTTCTTTTTTTTTTTTTAACATATAATGTATTATTTGTTTCAGAGGTACAGGTCTGTGATTCAACAGTCTTACACAATTCAGAGCACTCACCATAGCACATACAATGTCTATCACCCAGCCACCCCATCCCTCCCACCCCCCACCACTCCAGCAACCATCAGTTTATTTCCTGAGATTAAGAATTCCTCATATCAGTGAGATCATATAATACATGTCTTTCTCTGATTGACTTATTTCACTCAGCATAATACCCTGCAGTTTCATCCAAGTGGTTGCAAATGGCAAGATTTCATTCCTTTTGATGGCTGCATAATATTTCATTGTATATATATACCACCTCTTCTTTATCCATTCATCTGTCGATGGACATCTGGGCTCTTTCCATAGTTTGGCTATTGTGGACATTGCTGCTATAAACATCAGGGTGCACGTACCCCCTCGGATCATTACATTTGTATCTTTGGGGTAAATACCCAGTAGTGTAATTTCTAGGTCCTATGGTAGCTCTATTTTCAACTTTTTGAGGAACCTCCATACTGTTTTCCAGAGTGGCTGCATTCCCACTAAAAATGTAGGAGGGTTCCCCTTTCTCCACATCCCTGCCAGCATCTGTCGTTTCCTGACTTGTTAATTTTAGCCATTCTGACTGGTGTGAGGTGGTATCTCATTGAGGTTTTGGTTTGGATTTCCCTGATCCCGAGCAATATTGAGCACTTTTTCATGTGTCTGTTGGCCATTTGGATGTCTTCTTTGGAAAAATGTCTGTTCCTGTCTTCTGTCCACTTCTTGATTGGATTATTTGTTCTTTGGATGTTGAGTTTGATAAGTTCTTTATAGATTTTGGATACTAGCCCTTTATCTGGTATGTCATTTGCAAATATCTTCTCCCATTCTGTTGGCTGTCTTTTGGTTTCGTTGACTGTTTCTTTTGCTGTGCAAAAGCTTTTTATCTTGATGAAATCCCAATAGTTCATTTTTGCCTTTGCTTCCCTTGCCTTTGGCGATGTTTCTAGGAAGAAGTTGCTGCGGCTGAGGTCAAAGAGGTTGCTGCCTGTGTTCTCCTTTAGGATTTTGATGAACTCCTGTCTCACATTTAGGTCTTTCAACCATTTTGAGTTAATTTTTGTGTGTGGTGTAAGGAAAAGGTCCAGTTTCATTCTTCTGCATGTAGCTGTCCAATTTTCCCAACATCATTTGTTGAAGAGACTTTCTTTTTTCCATTGGACATTCTTTCCTGCTTTGTCAAAGATGAGTTGACCATAGAGTTGAGGGTCCATTTCTGGGCTCTCTATTCTGTTCCATTGATCTATGTGTCTGTTTTTTTGCCAGCACCATACTGTCTTGATGATTATAGCTTTGTAATAGAGCTTGAAGTCCGGAATTGTGATGCCACCAGCTTTTCTTTTCGTTTTCAATATTCCTCTGGCTATTCGGGGTCTTTTCTGGTTCCATACAAATTTTAGGATTATTTGTTCCATTTCTTTGAAAAAAGTGGATGGTATTTTGATAGGGATTCCATTAAATGTGTAGATTGCTCTAGGTAGCATTGACATCTTCACAATATTTGTTCTTCCAATCCATGAGCATGGAACATTTTTCCATTTCTTTGTGTCTTTCTCAATTTCTTTCATGGGTATTTTGTAGTTTTCTGAGTAGATTCTTTGCCTATTTGGTTAGATTTATTCCTAGGGATTTCTTGGTTTTGGGTGCAATTGTAAATGGGATCGACTCCTTAATTTCTCTTTCTGCTGTCTTGTTGTTGGTGTATAGAAACGTCACTGATTTTATATCCTGCAACTTTACTGAATTCCTGTATGAGTTCTAGCAGTTTTGGGGTGGAGTCTTTTCGGTTTTCCACATAAAGTAGCATATCATCTGCAAAGAGTGAGAGTTTGACTTCTTCTTTGCTGACTCGGATGCATTTATTTCTTTTTGATGTCTGATTGCTGAGGCTAGGACTTCTAGTACTATGTTGAACAGCAGTGGTGATAGTGGACATCCCTGCCATGTTCCTGACCTTAGGGGGAAACTCTCAGTTTTTCCCCATTGAGAATGATATTCACTGTGTGTTTTTCATAGATGGCTTTTATGATATTGAGGTATGTACCCTCTATCCCTATACTCTGAAGAGTTTTGATCAAGAAAGGATGCTGTACTTTGTCAAATGCTTTTTCTGCATCTACTGAGAGGATCATATGGTTCTTGTTCTTTCCTTTATTAATGTATTGTATCACATTGATTGATTTGTGGATGTCGAACCAACCTTGCAGCCCAGGAATAAATTCCACTTGGTCGTGGTGAATAATCCTTTTAATGTACTTTTGGACCTTATTGGCTAATATTTTGGTGAGAATTTTTGCATCCATGTTCATCAGGGATATTGGTCTGTAATTCTCCTTGTGATGGGGTCTTTGGTTTTGGGATTAAGGTAATGGTGGCCCCATAAAACGAGTTTGGAAGTTTTCCTTCCATTTCTATTTTTTGGAACAGTTTCAGAAGAATATGTATTAATTCTTCTTTAAATGTTTGGTAGAATTCCCCTGGGAAGCCATCTGGCCCTGGGCTCTTGTTTTTTGGGAGATTTTTGATGACTGCTTCAATTTCCTTAGTGGTTATAGGTCTATTCAGGTTTTCTATTTCTTCCTGGTTCAGTTTTGGTAGTTGATACATCTCTAGGAATGCATCCATTTCTTCCAGATTCTCTAATTTGCTGGCATATAGTTGCTCATAATATGTTCTTATAATTGTTTGTATTTCTTTGATGTTGGTTGTGATCTCTCCTCTTTCATTCATGATTTTATTTATTTGGGTCATTTCTCTTTTCTTTTTGATAAGTCTGGCCAGGGGTTTATCAATCTTATTAATTCTTTCAAAGAACTAGGTCCTAGTTTCGTTGATCTGTTCTACTGTTCTTTTGGTTTCTATTTCATTGATTTCTGCTCTAATCTTTATTATTTCTCTTCTGCTGGGTTTAGGCTTTATTTGCTGTTCTTTCTCTAGCTCTTTTAGGTGTAGGGTTAGGTTGTGTATTTGAGACCTTTCTTCTTTCTTGAGAAAGGCTTGTATTGCTATGTACTTTCCTCTTACGACTGCCTTTGTTGCATCCCAAAGATTTTGAACAGTTGTGTTTTCATTTTCATTTGTTTCCATGAAACTTTAAATTCTTCTTTAATTTCCTGGTTGACCCATTCATTCTTTAATAGGATGCTCTTTAGCCTCCATGTATTTGAGTTCTGACTTTCCTCTTGTGATTGATTCTAGTTTCAAAATATTGTGGTCTGAAAATATGCAGGGAATGATCCCAATCTTTTGGTACTGGTTGAGACCTGATTTGTGACCTAGGATGTGATCTATTCTGGAGAATGTTCCATGGGCACTAGAGAAGAATGTGTATTCTATTGCTTTGGGATGGAATGTTCTGAATATATCTGTGAAGTCCATTTGGCCCAGTGTTTCATTTAAAGTCTTTATTTCCTTGTTGATCTTTTGCTTAGATGATCTGTCCATTTCAGTTAGGGGGGTGTTCAAGTCCCCCACTATTATTGTATTGTTGTCAATGTGTTTGCTTTTGTTATTAATCAGCTTATATAACTGGCTGCTCCCATGTTAGAGGCATAGATATTTACAATTGTTAGATCTTCTTGTTGGATAGACCCTTTAAGTAGGATATAGTGTCCTTCCTCATCTCTAATTATAGTCTTTGGTTTAAAATCTAATTTGTCTGATATAAGGATTGCCATCCCAGCTTTCTTTTGGTGTCCATTAGCATGGTAAATGGTTTTCCACCCCCTCACTTTCAGTCTGGAGGTATCTTTGGGTCTAAAATGAGTCTCTTGCCAGACAGCATATTGATGGGTCTTGTTTTTTTATCCAATCTGATAGCCTCTGTCTTTTGATTGGGGCATTTAGCCCATTTACATTCAGGGTAACTATTGAAAGATATGAATTTAGTGCCATTGTATTGCCTGTAAGGTGACCGTTACTGTATATTGTCTCTGTTCCTTTCTGGTCTATGTTACTTTTAGGCTCTCTCTTTGCTTAGAGGACCCTTTTCAATATTTCTTGTAGGGCTGGTTTTGTGTTTGCAAATTCCTTTAGTTTTTGTTTGTCCTGGAAGCTTTTTATCACTCCTTCTATTTTCAATGATAGCCTAGCTGGATTTAGTATTCTTGGCTGTATATTTTTCTCATTTAGTGCTCTGAATATATCATGACAAGTCCTTTCTGGCCTGCCAGGTCTCTGTGGATAGGTCTGTTGCCAATCTAATGTTTCTACCATTGTAGGTTACAGATCTCTTGTCCTGAGCTGCTTTCAGGATTTTCTCTTTGTCTCTGATACTTGTAAGTTTTACTATTAGATGTCGGGGTGTTGACCTATTTTTATTGATTTTGAGAGGGGTTCTCTGTGCCTCCTGGATTTTAATGCCTGTTTCTTTTCCCAAATTAGGGAAGTCCTCTGCTATAATTTGCTCCAATATACCTTCTGCCCCCCTCTCTCTCTCTTCTTTTTCTGGGATCCCAACTATTCTAATACTGTTTCATCTTATGGTATCATTTATTTCTGAATTCTGCCCTCGTGGTCCAGTAGTTGTTTATCTCTCTTTTTCTCAGCTTCTTTATTTTCCATCATTTGGTCTTCTATATCATTAATTCTCTCTCTTGCTTCATTTATCCTAGTAGTTAGAGCCTCCATTTTTGATTGCACCTCACTAATAGCCTTTTTGATTTTGACTTGGTTAGATTTTAGTTCTTTTATTTCTCCAGAAAGGGTTTCTCTAATATCTTCCATGCTTTTTTCAAGTTGAGCTAGTATCTTTATAATTTTCATTCTGAACTCTAGTTCTGACATCTTACTAATGTCTGTTTTGATTCGGTTCCTGGCAGTTGGTACTGCCTCTTGTTCTTGTTTTTGAGGTGATTTTTTCCATCTTGTCATCTTGTCCAGAGGGGAATAGATGAATGAGAGAACAAAATGCTAACAGGGTAACAATGACCCCAGAAAAATATGCACTAAACAAATCAGAAGAGACCTGAAACTGGGGGAAAAGAAAGGGAAAGAAAGAAAGAAAAAAAAAAGAATATGATCAAATATGATCAGGCTGGTGCATAGATCAGTGCCACACACTAGATTTTGGGCGTATATTGGTCTGTTAGAAGAAACTGCCTCTCAAAATTTTAAAGAAAGAAAAACTTATATATGTACAAAATAAGGGTAAATACGATGTAGGTATGGAATATGACTTCAAAGATGAAAATTATAAAAGATTTTATGAAAGGAATTGATAAGAAGTTGGTTGAAAAAAGAAAGAAGAGAAATTTAAAAAAAAGGAGGGGAGAGAATGTGATCAGGCAGGAGACTAGAACAAAGCCATACACTAGAGATTTAGGGTATATTTTGGTCTGTTAGAAGAAACTGTATCCCAAAATTTTAAAGAGAGAACAACTTATATATATATATATATATATATATATATATATATATATATATACCAAAAATAAGATTAACTACTATGAAGGGATAGACTATGACTCTAAAAATGAAAAATAAAAAAAGATTTTTAAAAAGGGATTGATAAGATGTTGGTTGAAAAAGGGAAAAAGAAAAATTAAAAAAAAAAGAAAATTGAAAAATTAACTTTGAAAGACTAAAGAATCATGGGAAAAAAGCCATGAATTCTACTTGCAGTACTCCCCTAGTGCTGGAGTCCTGCCGTTCTCATTGATTGGTAAACTTGATCTTGGCTGGCTGTTCTTGCTGATCTTCTGGGGGAGGGGTCTGTTGCTGTGGTTCCTAAACGCCTTTGCTGGAGGCGGAATTGCCCCGCCCTTGCTGGGTCCAGGCTAAGTAATGGGCTCGGGTTGGCTCTCGGGAGCTTTTGTTCCCTGCAAGCTTTCCGTACAGCTTTGGAGGATGAGAGTGAAAATGGTGGCCTCCCAATCTCCGCCCAGGAGGAGCCGAGAACTTGGGGCCCCGCTCCTCAGTGCACCCCCAGAAAAAAGCAATCACTCCTATCTCCCCGGTCTCCGGCCGCACCCCGTGCTCACCCGGCCTGTGACCGAGCATTTCTATCTCTTGCATCGGACCCTGCGTGGAGTCTCCAAACCCAGCAGATCCCTGCGGTTGCGCTCCAGCGCCGCTCCTCCCAGGGGAGGAAGGGAAGTCTCCCTGGATCTGCCGCTTGTTGGGTCCCTGCTGGAGGAGCTGTGCCCTGACTGTGCTGCAGACCACAGTTTATGGCAACCCCGAGCTGAGAGCCCACTCCTCGGCTCCGTCTCTGCAGCCGGCTTCCCCGCTCTGATACCTGGGAGCTCTGCCGCACTCAGGCACCCCCGGTCTTTCTGTGACCCCGAGGGTCCTGAGACCCCACTGTCCCAGCGAGGGTTCCACCCCCCGCTTAGCCACTGGAGCAACGTCCCTCAGCGGAGCCGACTTCTAAAAGTTCTGATATTGTGCTCTGCGGCTCTATCACTTGCCGGAAGTGGCCAACAGAGGCCCCTTCCCCCGCCGTCTATCCTCCCGAATATCGCTTCGGATTCACTTCTCCACACGTCCTACCTTCCAGAAAGCGGTCTCTTTTCTGTTCAGAGTTGCTGTTATTCTTTTCTTCGATCTCCTGTTGAGTTCGTAGGTGTTCAGAATGGTTTGATCCCTATGTAGCTGAATTCCTGAGACCAGAGGAAATTTAGGTCTCCTACTCCTCTGCCATCTTGCTCCGCCCCTCAGGATTAAGATATTTTTAACCTTTTCCTCTAGTGCTGCTTCATGAGCATTAAAAAGTTAGCTGGAGGGTTCAGCCAGATTAAATTAAGGAAGGAGTGCGACTTTCTTTTCAACTAGTTACTACTGATGAGGGCATCTCACTACATGATTTTGTTTACTAGGGTTTTATCTCAAATCAGGTCTACGTGGCATCATCATCATCATCATCAAGACTCCTATTTATTGTACATTTACAATATGCTAAACAATGTGTTAAGCATTTTATGTACATTTTCTATTTCTCAAATAAGCTTTGAGATAGTGTTGTGCTAGTGCTGACTTTTACCAGCTCATGAGAGCTGATCATTAAATTTTCAGGAAGTTATAGAGTTGATCGTTGTTCTGTTAGGGTGATTACACCATGGAAATTGACAAATACTACCAATTAGGGCTCCCTTTGACCCCTAAGAAAGTTACTTGTTAAACATTTGCTAGCACAACACTGGTATTATTTAGTCCCTTTTGGAATGAAGAAACTGACAGGTGGGATGGGGTGGGTACTAATTAACTTACTGACAGCCACACAGAAATAGCAGCCAACTAGAAATTTCAGAATCCAGATCCATGTGCAATGTCTACCTTTACACTGGCCAGGATGTGTGGTGCCAAACTGACCTGGATTATTCAGGCATGTGGAGATAGTTAAAAAGAAAGGGGAGATAATGTAATATTAGATAATTTTGGTTTTAAAAGCAGTGTTTGAATGTTTAATTTTGTAATGTTTGGTCTATTATCTAATTAGACATGGAATGATTCCCTTGCTGCTCTTCTCTTTACATTTGGAATTTATGTGTTAAAAAACCCACAATGGAAGTGTTAGATGCATTGTGATATCTGCACAGGAAATTTCTTACTAGAGCTCCTTGTAATGGTCTTACCTGGAAATAAGGTAGAGGGAGAGTCATGCCCTTTATGTTCTGTTTGGCAGAATTTGGGGCTAGTCTCAGTGAAGAGGTAACTTCAGTTTACCATTAAAATGTTTTGGTTCCTAGCATTACTAAATGTGGCCTCACAAAGTTACAGAAAACAGTAAAGTCAATCATAAGCAGGTTTCTATTTTTCTCAAGTGGCTATTAGGAATAAGTAAAAATAAAAATAAGAACACTTATTGAGTACTTACTCTGTATCAGGTACTATTTTTAAAAATATTTATTTATTTATTTATTTGATGGGAGGGAGGGGCAGAGAGAGAATCTCAAGCAGACTCCACACCCAGTGTGGAGCCCAGTTCGGGGCTCCATCTCATGATCATGACCTAAGCTGAAACCAAGATTTGGAGGCTTAACTGACCAAGCCACCCAGGCACCCTGATCAGGTACTATTTTAAATTATTTATAAGTTTTAACTCCTTTAACCTTCATAATAAACTTATTTTAAGAGTGTAATGAAAAAGGGTGCCTGGGTGGCTTAGTCGTTAAGCATCTGCCTTCGGCTGGGGTCATGATCCCAGGGTCCTGGGATCCAGCCCCACATCAGGCTTCCTGCTCAGCGGGGAGTCTGCTCCTCACTTTCCCTCTGCCACTCCCCCTGCTTGTGCTCCCTCTGCTTGTGCTCTCTCACTCATGCTCGCTCTCTCTCTCTCAAATAAAAAAAAAAAAAAGCCAGAAAAGGTAAACCCAAATCATTCAATCAGGTGTTAGAAAGGTAAGAGTAGGAACAGGTGTGTTCACCTCTCTTATTTTATGTAGTTTTACTGCTCTTGTAATGAAAAACATGATTGTAATGTTAAGGGTTTAGGAATTCCTAAGCCAGAATGTTCCCCAGGAAGAGGAAGGTTGCCGGTTGTTTTCCTCTCCCCAATCTTGCCATCATAGCTAAATCACTCCTGCAGTCCAGGTGGGGTTGAGCTACCTCACTACCAAAACGTATTTTAGTACACAGCAACAGTATTCATAAAGTATTCAAATAAAAAAATTCATTTATCTTTACTTGAGATATTTCCCTCTCAGAGCCAAGAGAAAGGTCAGAGTAGGCAAGCAGAAGAGCCATGCTTATATTAGGTGTTCCTTTCATTTCACTCCAGACCATTATGAATGCCCAGCGCCAGCTGAACCCGTGACCAAGTCGAGACAAAAGAGGGCTCATTATTAGAAAGACCAGAAGTCTAAAAGACAAAAGAGATTTTTAAGAAGTTATTCTTGCCATAGACATTTTTTTTCCATTTCATTCTACTCTATTCCAATCTATTCCCTGTGGAATGGCTGACTCCCAGACAAACGAGCCATGTTTCACACACCATTAGCTGGCACCAAAAAAAGGCAGAAGGGCATTTCATAGAGGAGAGAGAGATGACAAGAGGATGGCATTATTCTTTTTGTTTCTTTCTATGAAGTTTGTAGAAGGGTAATTTCACATTTCTTGAGGTAGAAAAAAAGTTAGAGATGTTTTGTAGATATATTCTATTCTGGATCCCAAAAGGAAATAAAAACAAATCTAATGAATAAGAACTGAGGGGGGAAAAATGTCTTCCCTTTCTTGTTCTTTGTAGATTTTAATCTTGCTGAATTTATCCAATATTGGTGGATTCATTTCTAGTTTTTCTTTTAATCACACATCTCCTACATTTTACACTAATTGTATCTGATCATTAGGGACTAATTTCCATTTAATTGGCACTAGCCCACTGATGTCAACTCCTAATTAGTTTTCCTAGATGGAAGTAGAATGCTAGCAACATGAGGGATAGAATCTGGAGAGAGTAGCCATGGTGGTTTTTCCTGCTCTGTGTCACGTCCTTTTCACTTACAGAGGCAGACTCTTTCCTGCCTCTTACCACTGAAAAGGGGACTACAAAAATTATTTAAGTAAAAAGGACATTTACAAAGAGGACTTCCTAATGATTTTTGAAAAGCTATTTGTAACTACAATTTAATCAGAAGGAAATTATTTGTTATACAATATTAGGCAAACAAAAGCAACATAAAATTTTTATTTATGATTGGTGCTGAACTTTATGAAACCTCATAAGAAAAAATAACACTGGACAAAACATATCAAATGTTAATAGCAGTTTCCTCTGGGTAGTAAAATTATGAAAGATTTTTTCCTTCTAATTTTCAAAATTTTTATAGAGTGCTTAGATTGCTTTGACATGCAGTTAGAAATTGGAAAAAAATCCCACTAAAACAGTAATTTGCTAATAATTCCTTGGTAAGTTTAAGAGGGAATGCTTCATTTTCATTCTAAGGAATGAAACATTTCTATTTAAAAAATATCTTTGGGCTTACTCAATGTCCTATAAATAGAAAAATTCAAATGACATTCTTACCTTAAAACAATAAGTGTGAAATAGATATTTAATGAATAATATATATCAGAAAATGATATATATAAATATGTATGTGCAGGAATTAGAAGTCCAATGAAGGTAAACACCATAAGAAAAGCAACAAATGATAGACAATTCCAGAATCTGCATTTTCAGAAAAAAAATTGAATGTAGTTAATTACAGTTAACTAATCTAACACATTTATCACAAGGCTTATTCATGTGAGGCATTGTGCTGGGTCTAATCAAGAAAATAAAGTTGAATAAGGCATTTACTTACACTCAAAGGGCTTATAATTTAACTGGGGAGAAAGGAGCAGTAAGGCAAGTAAACAAAAAATTCTAAAGCAACCACATGTAAATTAGTGTCTTTCTTTTGGGATTGATTCTGAAAACATGTTTTGGTGCATTCAGGCATCACGGTTCATGTAGCTTGAAAATCCTGGTGTGAACTCCTTGTATCATTAGGAAGAGCTAAAATTATTTATCTTCAAAAAGAACACTGAACTGCTAGTCTGCTCTACATAGTGATAGAATTGAGGCTTATCCTAAAATCTAGCTAGCACTTAGAAGATGTGAATTAATCCTTTATTCAAACGAACATCCTTTGTAGATTCTCCATTTGGGATTTGTGAACATAAGTACATTCAAGTGCCCTAGATAGAGCCCAGGAAAACTCTACTTCACTCAAAAGTGCATGTTCTCATCTGCTACAGGCAAAGCAATTTGGAAAAAGACACTCAGTTACCAATATTGGTCATGTTTCACTATTGGGACCATAGGAGGTTATTTAAAATTTACTTCTTGGGGTGCCTGGGTAGCTCATTCAGTTAAGCGTTTGCCTTTGGTTCAGGTCCTGATCCTAGGGTCCTGCGATCAAGCCCTGAACTGGGCTCCCTGCTCAGCGGGCAGTCTGCTTCTTCCTCTCCTTCTGCCCCTCCCCACTGTTCTCTCTCTCAAATAAAATATTTTAAAAAAATAAAAATAAAAAATAAATAAAATTTACTTCTTGTTATTTTCCTATGTATTTCCTGTGTTGAATGTCACAATATTATATTTATAACAAAATAAATTGAAAAGATTAAAAGGGCACATGAATACCACTTTATGAGATGAAGGTAGCTTGGTTTAGCCATATGCTGAATGCCCAGAAACTGTCCCCGAAACCCTTAAAAAGAATGATTGTCCCTTCTCCAGAAAAACAGATTTGCCAAAAAACAGATCCAATACTAAAAACAACTCTTTCTCTGTTACAGTAATGTGAATTTTCAGTTCTGGAGAACTGAAACAGTTCTGAACGGTATTTAAGAGGCACAAATACCTAGGCCTCATCAGAGAAAAATTAAATGTAAAACATTTTAGCCTAGGAAATATTAAGTCAAATCCTTCAAAATACTGATTCTGTGACCAAACTTAGGCTAATTACTCTAGGCTGTGAATTATCATCCCTTTCTTGCATATGCATGGCCATGCTTTTAATTCTGTTTCTTCTGCATCGAACATTAACTTGGAGGGAAACACACTAAGATATATTTTATGACAATTATGTAATTTTTGTGTTTCTTATCCTTCTTTTGACTTCACTATCAAAAGCAAATCCAATTGTTGCACCATGTGCATAGTGACCAAAAAACAAACAAACAAACAAAAACACCCTCAAAGCATTATACCCACCTACCCCTGCAATTAATGAAATCCCTTGTGAATATTAATTGAGTAGGATAATTCAGTCAAATGAATGGTGAATATGAACTACTACCATTCCTTTCTCTTCGTTTAACAATTACATAATTGAATAATTTTCCTAAATTTGTGGAAAAATGCTGCTGAATACCAAATATAACAGTCTCATTAAATGAGCATAAAATGAAACAAATCAATTAAGCAACAAATATTGAGGAGCTGTCAAGACCCTTTCATATGTGGTAGGAATTATGGGAGAAACCTGATAAGGAGGAAACCAGATTCTTTAAGGAATCAGTCTATCAACTTCAAAGTGGGTATGAGCCGAACAACCAAGCTCCAACCCAGCTAATGGATGTGTGCATGTCCTTGTGCATAGGTTTGTGCACTTCCGTGTTTGCAATAAGTCAGGCACACTGAAAAAGAGCTTCTGACTTTTTTTTTAAAAAGTCCTTTTTTATTTGGTGATCATGAGTATCCTAATAAATCTAAATCTTTTATGTAGCAGAGTCACAGCCCTGTCTATATGTAAGTGTCATCAGGGGAGAATTTTTAAAAAAAATTTTAAAAATCGGAAGTCCTATGCACTTGTGATTTTGATTCAACAGATCCAGACAACTGTATTATTTTTATTGCCCGATGTTGTACAGCCACTAGCCTAGAGAAATGACATGACCTTACGGACTGAATGTTGTCGGGATGTCCGTTTGCCAGGAATAAAAGATTATGCAGGCTGGTAGGGAAGTAGTTTCTATTTTGGGAATTTCTTTCTAGCAAGGTGATGTACAAATAGAAGCATGGAAGAAGTATGGCATCCACTCTGCCAGCATGCAGGGGAAGCACATTTCAGGAGCAGAAACACAAGGACAGAAGAAGCACAAATAGGGAGCATGTTGGGCAAGTCTGAGGAATAGCAGAGTGATCAGTGTGGCTAGGGCAGGGTCAGTGAGGGTGAGAGTGGTGGAAATAAGGGGGACCTAGGGCTCTGTTTGCCATTAAAACAGCTTTGACCTGTAGCCAGAAGAGATGAGAAGTTATTAGATGGTTTTAAACAAAAGAAATGATCTGGGTAAGGAGGAAGTGAGGATCAGTAAAGATCATAGGATTGATACAGTGTAGTCTCAGTGTGATTGCAGAATTGTTTGAATCAGGGTCCTAGAGGCTGTAAGCTGAAAACATGGGAGATGATACACCTCTTCTCTTAGAGAGTCGCAAGGACCTGCTGCAGATTGCTGTAGTATGTAGGAGGTTTTACCATTGTTATCTTAGATTTCTACTATCTTGGAGAGGAGGAGTTGACACATGTCATATTTTAGACTGTAAGATTCTTGAAATTGAGATTATGAAGTGGTCATTTAGTGGGTGGCTTAAGCAAGGTGGTAAACATGCTCATAGGAAGAAAGGAGGTCCAGGAACTGAAAGGTGGAGTAGAAAGATCAACTGTGTGGATATTGACTGACATCACTAAGAATGGTGATAGAGTAACAGTGCTACAGAGAGTCACAGTGAGAAGGGGCCAAAATCTTCATGAAATGGAGAGTGTGAGTCAGGGCTCTAGATACAACTACGACCAAGAGGGTGGCAGATGGTATAATCTGATGGCATGGGGTTCAAAACTGGGTTTTCCTAGGGAAGAATGATAAAGAATGATCTAGAAATGATTTTGAGGTACAGACAGATCACCTACCTCAACTCTAGGTGCAGTAGCACCAAGGATGTGGGTGAGAAAAACACAACTTTTAAGGAATTCAAGGGAAGTAATGTCTTCAGGGGAGACCCAGGTTTCAGTTAGAGCAGAAAGGTGAAAGTAGTCTTCAGAATCACTTCCCAAAGACAGAGTTGAAACACATAACATTTTTAATTCTTCCTCCAACAATTAATTGTGGCAAGTAATTCTGCCTAGCTGCTGGTACAATTGGCTTCCATTATAATTGACATGAAGTTTAGCTCCAAAATTCTGTAAGAGTCTATACTTTCAAACTTCTGACTTCTGAATTTATTCTGTCTTCTCTAATGTTCTCCAAAGCTCCATGATCATTGATTATGTTCAGGGCTTCTGTTAACATATGTTGCCATTTTGTGATTTAGGTCAAGTTCTCAGCCAACGTGTTGGAGCATCACAGAAAGCAGCACCCTTCTTCTACGTTGGCACAAATTTCAATCACCCCTAAGCTGGATGCCCTTGAGCAGGGAACAGTTTATACATTTGTACATTTGGCCATATTTTCTTTTATAACACTGCCAATCCTTTTCAAATGCTCTAGCTTAATCTTTTAATTTGCTTTGCATGCCATCTCATTATTCTTTTTTTTTTTTTAATTTTTTATTGTTATGTTAATCACCATATATTACATCATTAGTTTTTGATGCAGTGTTCCATGATTCATTGTTTGTTCATAACACCCAGTGCACCATGCAAAACGTGCCCTCCTCAATACCCATCACCAGGCTAACCCATCCCCCCACCCCCCTACCCTCTAGAACCCTCAGTTTGTTTTTCAGAGTCCATCATCTCTCATGGTTCGTCTCCCCCTCTGACATACTCCCCTTTTCTTCCTCTCCTGTTATCTTCTTCTTTTCCTTTTTTCTTAAAATATGTTGCATTATTTGTTTCAGAAGTACAGATCTGTGATTCAACAGTCTTGCACAATTCACAGCGCTCACCGTAGCACATACCCTCCCCAATGTCTATCACCCAGCCACCCCATCCCTCCCACCCCCAACCACTCCAGTAACACTCAGTTTGTTTCCTGAGATTAAGAATTCCTCATATCAGTGAGGTCATATGATACATGTCTTTCTCTGATTGACTTATTTCACTCAGCATAACACCCTCCAGTTCCATCCACGTCGTTGCAAATGGCAAGATCTCATTCCTTTTGATGGCTGCATAATATTCCATTGTGTATATATACCACATCTTCTTTATCCATTCATCTGTCGATGGGCATCTTGGCTCTTTCCACAGTTTGGCTATTGTGGACATTGCTGCTATAAACATTGGGGTACATGTACCCCTTCGGGTCCCTACATTTGTATCTTTGGGGTAAATACCCAGTAGTGCAATTGCTGGATCGAACGGTAGCTCTAATTTCAACTGTTTGAGGAACCTCCATACTGTTTTCCAGAGGGGTTGCACCAGCTTGCATTCCCACCAACAGTGTAGGAGGGTTCCCCTTTCTCCACATCCCCGCCAACATCTGTCGTTCCCTGACTTGTTAATTTTAGCCATTCTGACGGGTGTGAGGTGGTATCTCATTGAGGTTTTGATTTGGATTTCCCTGATGCCGAGTGATGTTGAGCACTTTTTCATGTGCCTGTTGGCCATTTGGATGTCTTCTTTGGAGAAATGTCTGTTCATGTCTTCTGCCCATTTCTTGATTGGATTATTTGTTCTTTGGGTGTTGAGTTTGATAAGTTCTTTATAGATTTTGGATACTAGCCCTTTATCTGATATGTCGTTTGCAAATATTTTCTCCCATTCTGTCGGTTGTCTTTTGGTTTTGTGGACTGTTTCTTTTGCTGTGCAAAAGCTTTTTATCTTGATGAAATCCCAATAGTTCATTTTTGCCCTGGCTTCCCGTGCCTTTGGCGATGTTTCTAGGAAGAAGTTACTGCGGCTAAGGTCGAAAAGGTTGCTACCTGTGTTCTCCTTTAGGATTTGGATGGACTCCTGTCTCACGTTTAGGTCTTTCAACCATTTGGAGTCTATTCTTGTGTGTGGTGTAAGGAAATGGTCCAGTTTCATTCTTCTGCATGTGGCTGTCCAATTTTCCCAACACCATTTGTTGAAGAGACTGTCTTTTTGCCATTGGACATTCTTTCCTGCTTTGTCAAAAATAAGTTGACCATAGAGTTGAGGGTCCATTTCTGGGCTCTCGATTCTGTTCCATTGATCTATGCGTCTGTTTTTGTGCCAGTACCATACTGTCTTGATGATGACAGCTTTGTAATAGAGCTGGAAGTCCGGAATTGTGATGCCGCCAGCTTTGCTTTTCTTTTTCAGTATTCCTCTGGCTATTCGGGGTCTCTTCTGGTTCCATACAAACTTTAGGATTATTTGTTCCATTTCTTTGAAAAAAGTGGATGGTATTTTGATGGGGATTGCATTGAATGTGTAGATTGCTCTAGGTAGCATTGACATCTTCACAATGTTGATTCTCCCAATCCATGAGCATGGAACGTTTTTCCATTTCTTTGTGTCTTCTTCAATTTCTTTCATGAGTATTTTATAGTTTTCTGAGTACAGATCCTTTGCCTCTTTGGTTAGATTTATTCCTAGGTATCTAATGGTTTTGGGTGCAATTGTAAATGGGATCGACTCCTTGATTTGTCTCTCTTCTGTCTTGTTGTTGGTGTATAGGAATGCCACTGATTTCTGTGCATTGATTTTATATCCTGCTACTTTACTGAATTCCTGTATGAGTTCTAGCAGTTTTGGGGTGGAGTCTTTTGGGTTTTCCACATACAGTATCATATCATCTGCAAAGAGTGAGAGTTTGACTTCCTCTTTGCCGATTTGGATGCCTTTGATTTCTTTTTGTTGTCTGATTGCTGTGGCTAGGACTTCTAATACTATGTTGAATAGCAGTGGTGAGAGTGGACATCCCTGCCG
>NW_027397063.1:49327251-49332889 GCF_003265705.2 Callorhinus ursinus
AAAAAAAAAAAAAAAACCATGAATCTATGTGCAGTATTCCCCTAGCGCTGGAGTTCTCCCGTTCTCCTTGATCGATCAACTTGGTCTTGGCTTGCTGGCTGTTTGTGCTGATCTTCTGGGGGAGGGGCCTGTTGCTGTGGTTTCCAAATGTCTTTGCCGGAGGCGGAATTGCCCCGCCCTTGTCGGTCCGGGCTAAGGAAGCTGCTCCGGTTTGCTCTCAGGAGCTTTTGTTCCCTGCAAGCTCTCCGTACAGCCTTGGAGGACCAGGGCAGAAATGGTGGCCTCCCAATCTCCACCCGGAGGAGCTGAGAACTCGGGGCCCCGCTCCTCAGTGCGCCCCCAGAGAAAAGCAGTCACTTCCGTGTCCCCGGTCTCCGGCCGCACCCCGTGCTCACCCGGCCTGTGACCGAGCGTTGCTATCTCTGGTACCCGGCCCCGCGCAGAGTCTCCAAACCCAGCAGATCCCTGCAGTGCGTTCCCGCACCGCTCCTCCCCGGGAAGGAAGGGGAGTCTCCCTGGATCTGCCGCCTGCTGGGTCCCTGCTGGAGGAGCCGTGCCCCGACTGGGCCGCGGGTCACAGTCTATGGCAACCCCGAGCTGAGAGCCCGCGACTCTGCTCCGTCTCTGCAGCCGGCTTCCCCGCTCCGATACCTGGGAGCTCTGGCGCACTCAGGCACCCCCGGTCTCTCTGTGACCCCGAGGGTCCTGAGACCACACTGTCCCGGGAGGATTCCACCCCCCGCTTAGCCACTGCAGCGACGTCCCTCCACGGAGCCAACTTCTAAAAGGTCCGATTTTGTGCTCCGCGGCTCTAGCACTTGCCAGAAGCGGCCGGCGGAGGCCCCTCCCCCGCCGTCTATCCTCTCGAATATCGCCTCGGATTCACTTCTCCGCACGTCCTACCTTCCAGAAAGTGGTCACTTTTCTGTTCAGAGAGTTGTTGCTACTCTCTTCTTCGGTCTCCTGTTGAGTTCGTAGGTGTTCAGAATGGTTTGATCCCTATTCAGCTGAATTCCTGAGACCAGACGAAATCTAGGTCTCCTACTCCTCCGCCATCTTGCTCCGCCCCCCGCCATCTCATTATTCTTAAAATACTGGGATTATATTTTAGTAGCAGTGCCATGCTGAGCCATATTGGAGCCTGAGGCAAAAGGAACTAATCAATAATATTGATTCCATCTTTATTTACAATTTTTGTTTTCACAAACATGGATTTTTTGCATTAATTTCAATTTTTTTTAAAAAATTGCCCTAAAATATTATTTATCTTCATTACTGAGTATTTTGGCACATTCTTAAATTTTGTGACTGAGATGAGTGCCTCACATGCCTTACCTTACTCCTGGCCCTGTCTAGTGAATTATACTGGAAATTACTGAGTAGATGGTCAGAGACTTGAGAGAATTTGTAGGAAAATAAAGCCAACATGAACTCAAGGTAAGGCTACAAATTTTGCCTATAATTAGAGGATTAGAAGACACAAGCGAATAGAGTTTTTAGTAAAGGTTTTTCGTCGGGTAGTTTTGGAATCAGTATCTTACTTTGACCAGTGTAGATGTGGATATAGTTGCTATTACAATATTATAGCTTCTAATACATGAAACAAAGTGAAAAATATGCTAGCTACTCACTCGAGAAGAAGCGCTTCAACTCCTGGTTTAAAACTTGTAGAATTTAAAAAAAGTCCCATAATAGCCAGGGTAAATATTCCAGACATTCCAACTAGCTCACCTATTTTTAAAATAATTAAATATAAAGTATTAATTTAACATCAACAGTGGCACAAATTTTGCCTGAGATGAAAATATCAGGTATCTCGATAGTATAGTAACTTTATAGAGAGGATACTCTACTTGGTTTCAACTGGATTATATTGCAGATTATTACCACCACCTTGTCCTTATTCCTCCTCAGATTCACATCCAACTGTGTTGTCAAGTCTATACTGAACATCCTTGCACTGCTTTGGTTTCAGATCATTGCCAACAATATGAAGCTCACAAAACTCTTCATGTGCCCCACTGGGGCTTGAGCACGCACCCTCTATAGGTCTAATTTTTTCAGAGGAGCTATGGAGGAATGAAATGGAAGTGAGCCAGTGAGTTCTTTATGGACTGGCCCACTTCATATGCTTTCTTCTTAGGAGACAATGGGAGATAGTAATGGTTTGATTTTGTGGCAGGACTAAGGGAGTCGATCCAGCAGAAACCTCTTATGGATATACTTATCCAGCTTAATATTGTTTTGGTACATTTACTGCGCGGGACTGAAAAGCATAAAAAATTGGAATATTCTTAAAAGTAGTTGTATTAGAGTTATATTCCCCCTTGCTTATGAAAGTAGTATTTTACCACTGTAAAAAATTCAAATAATATGGTACAGTATAGAGATTATATATATATATATATATATATGTATTTTTTTTTTTTAAAAGAGGACCCATAATTCAACTACCGAGACTTCAAGTACAGACCATCCCTAACTTACAAAGGTTCGACTTGCAATTTTTCAGCCTTACAGTCGTGCAGAAGCAGTGTGCTCCAGGAGAAACAGTACTTAGAATTTTGAGTATTGATCTTTTCTCAGGCTAGCAATTTGTGGTAAGAGCCTCTCGTGATGCTGGGCAGTGACAGTGAGCCGCACCTCCCAGTCAGCTAGGCCATCGTGAGGGTGAACAACCGATATGCTTACCACCATTCTGCACCAACACAGACACTCTCTTTCTCACATTCAGTACAGCACTCAATAAATTACATGAGATATCCAACTCTTTATCATAAAATAGGCTTTGTGTGAGATGATTTTCCTAACTGTAGGCTAATTTAGTATTCTGAGCATGTTTAAAGTAGACTGGGCTAAGCTATGATGTTTGGTAGGTGAGGTGCACTAAATGCACTTATGATATTTTCAACTTACAATGGTGTATTGAGATATAACCCCATTGTAAGTCAGGGAAGATAATTATAATTTTAAAGAAAATTTGTATTAGAATTTCTAAAATGGAGAGGACTGTATTTGTTTAGAAGAAATAAGTTGATAAGTTAGTTGAGAATAGATAATGAGGCCCAAAGGGCAGCATTAAGCATTAAAGGATACTTGCTGAATTTCTATACTGGACACAAGCGATAAGAATTAAGCAGGAAACATGGAAAAGTGAGGAATTAAAGGGAGCTATCAGATCTCATAGAGCCATGAATTACATAATGTAACTTTCCCTGTGAGCTCCCTTGTCCCCATCTTCAGTAAAATTTACTAAGAACCAAAACTTCTCTATATTTAAAAGGAAGTAGCATGAGATGCTTGGGTGGCTCAGTCGTTAAGTGGCTGCCTTCGGGTCAGGTCATGATCCCAGAGTCCTGGGATCGAGCCCCGCATTGGGCTCCCTGCTCCGCGGGAGGCCTGCTTCTCCCTCTCCCACTCCCTCTGCTTGTGTTCCCTCTCTCACTGTGTCTCTCTCTCTCTGTCAAATAAATAAATAAAATCTTAAAAAAAAATAAAAAGGAAGTAGCAGAGATCATGAGAAACTAAACTCCAGAAATTTTCAGGAATCATGAAATCCTTGGGTGCTCATAGGCTATAGAATTGGGAATTTAAGATAATTGGATCAAGATCTTTAAGAGGAGTGGAGTACCCAGTGAACACTCATGATGGCATATATACGACATGTATACAAAGTCACACATTTAAAAAAAGCTATAATGAGATTATACAGTAATAGTGTTCTGTAATAAGCTGCTTTTTTTCACTTATTGTTTAGCAGACATTGTTCTAGTTAATAAATAAAAATTAAAAATTTTTGTTTTAATAGTAAAAGAATATTGTGGACATGCCACTTTTATCATATTGCCGTATTTATCAATTGCCAGGCATATTTGGATCCGTTCTTTGCCCCTCCATTTTTTGGCTTACTTTACCTTACTTTGTTGCAACAGTTGTGTTTTAATTACTGGTGGCTTGTTAAATGTTTAATACCTACCTAGGAGAGAAAGTTCTTCATTTTTCTTAAAGTTACTTGTCTGTTTTCACAATCAGTATTTCTAGATGATATTTTAAATTGTTCGGTAAAATTTCAACCTCCCCAATTGCTATCATTGTTTGATTCAGATTGTGATACATTTTAATTTTGTAAAGTTAGTATCCTTATCACATTACTGAGTCTTCCCTTCCAGAGATGGAAAGTTACAAGTTTTATATTCTTCATTTTAATCCTGGCTAGAAATGGTACCTAAGCCAGAAACTAACAATTTGTTTAGTTAGTTTTGAATTATAAAATAAGAGGGAAGTGTGGACATAGGCACTTTGAGGAGATCAAGTCCTGGACTAGTCATAGTCATTTATTAGGTAGTAGTGAAACTTGGAAAATATTTGTGGTAAATATCTTGAAGATACTAATAATATAAACATTAAGCCAGGTCAGAGTGAAAGTCTTTTTACATTAGATTTATATTTACTCTGTACCTCATTTTCATGAAATTCTGCTTTGTTTTCTTTCTAAAATATTTATAGAGGGACTGGGTGGTTCAGTCTTAAGCGTCTGCCTTCGGCTCAGGTCATGGTCCTTGGATCCTGGGATCGAGTCCTGCATCGGGCTCCCTGCTCGGCGGGAAGCCTGCTTCTCCCTCTCCCACTCCCCCTGCTTGTGTTCCTGCTCTCACTGTGTCTCCCTCTGTCAAATAAATAAATAAAATCTTTAAAAAAAAATAAGATAAAATGTTTATAGAGACATTTTAACTTTAAAAGTTTAAAATTATTTTGGGGGTATAACCCTTAATCTTGAGGCTATGTTCACTTACTAAATAATGTTAGAGGGAATTATATTTGCTAGGATATATTTTTTGTAGAAATTTAGGTATCCACAACTAAAGTAGTGTGCAATGAATGTATCTGTACTGACCGTTCTGTTGCTATTAATTAATTAATTTGATTCTATAAACTCACTTGACTTTAACTGACTTTAACCTACTGATTAGCTAGGAAGCCTCAAGATCCTATATTCGGCCTTTCCTTCCTCAGACATGAAAATAATGAATCTTGTTACTCTAGCATTTCTAAAAAGATTTTCTCTGTCTTGATTTATTCAAATTTTATATTTCTCAGTAAACTTATATAGTTCTCCATGTTAGGCTCAAACTTCTTGTTCAGTTTATTCCTTTATATTTTGTAATGTTTTGTCAATGTAAAGAGAATGAAATTTTCATTATATTTTCTAACTAGCTACTACTGGCTTATAAGAGCACTATTTTTTTCTGTATTTATCTTATATCAAGCTATTAAAAAGCCTTTTGGGCTTAGTTTATTAGTTAATGCTTTTGGATTTTCTATGTAATCTAAAATGTCACTAATATAATCATTTTCTCTTTCAAAATTATGGATAAATGTCTTCTTTCCTCTCTTTTCCTTCCTACCTTCCTTTCTCCTTTCTTTCTTTTTTCCTTTCTTCTTTCTTTTTCTTTCTTTCTTTTTTTGTTTCTTTCTTTCTTTCCTCCCTTTTTTTCTTTTCTTTCTTCCTTCCTTGCTTCCTTTCTTCTTTCTTTCTTTCTTTCTCTCTTTCTTTCTCTTTCTCTCTCTTTCTTTCTTTCTCTTTCTCTCTCTCTTTCTTTCTTTCTTTCTTTCTTTCTTTCTTTCTTTCTTTCTTTCT
>NW_027397063.1:49332899-49413244 GCF_003265705.2 Callorhinus ursinus
TTCTTTCTTTCTTTCTTTCTTTCTTTCTTTCTTTCTTTCTTTCTTTCCTTCCTTCCTTCCTTCCTTCCTTCCTTCCTTCCTTCCTTCCTTCCTTCCTTCCTTTCTTTCTTTCTTTCTTTCTTTCTTTCTTTCTTTCTTTCTTTCTTTCTTTCTTTCTTTTTATTGCCTTAGCTAAAGCTTCCAGAGAAATCATGGATATGAGAAAAGGCAACATTGGCTTGCTCCTAAATGGAAATGGAAGGGCATAGTATAAGTTTGTAACTAGGTAACTAGGTATCATTTACTGCACATGCTAACTCCCAGTCATTTACAGGGCTGTCTTGAATGACATTCTGGGGCTGCACCAGAGAACAATAATATGGTGAATTATTAATATCCGCCATTCTTCTGTGAGGAAGAAGTGGTGGCAAATGGATTAACATTGATAGATTTTCTAATATTTAGTCTTAATCTGTAACTTCTATTTTGATTTCCTTTTTAAGCTAAAATTTATCAAGAAAAGTATATTTAGTTTCAGGCTATTAGAATGATTATTTTTAAAGGCCCTCCTTTTGTAATTAGTAAGTTGTGAATGCATTGTGATTGAACAATGTTTCAGATTTTATTAAAATGCTCTTCAAGTCTAGTTCATTTCTGTAAATGGTCTACAGGTATGTGTAAAGGATATGCATTCTGCTTGGGGAGATAAAACTTTATATCCTGTAAACCAAGCATTTAAGTTTTTATTTATATCTTTTTATAGCCATCATTTTTTGTCTGACTAGTTATGAAATTATCTGGGAAAGGCATGCTAAAGTATCTCATTATAATTATGATTTTGTCAAATTCTTTTGGCTTTTATAATGGTATTTGCTTTATATATCTTGAGACATTGATTTCTGTTGTATAATATTTTCATCTCTTTGATAGGTTATTTTAACAAAAATATTCCTCCTAGACAAGTTGAATTTTGTTTTCTTTTGTTTTTTTGTTTACAAACTTTGCCTGGTATGCATTTTCCTAAATCTCTGTTTTGCATTTTTCTGTCACTTAGTTTTAGGCATAAGCCCCAGACTTACAAATAAAAAAGATGAGGTACAGAATTGAAAAGCTGAGGCTTATGTGATTGACATCATCTCCAAAAACAGTAGACATCCACAGTTGAATCAGTTTTGAACTTAGAATTCCAAACAAGAAACTGGCTAGAAAATAAGACCAAATTTCAAGCAGGATGTCAAAGGCTGCAAGAAAGGGGAGTAAACAGAAAATAGTTAATAGAACTTACTTGATCTTAATTTTAAGTGATACTCTGGGTCAACTTTTCTTTTTGTCCTTATCTTTAAAAATAGCTCATCGCCATTGGTATGTATGGTATTTTCTTATTCCTAAATTGAAAGCTTCCATTCAAATGCTGAAAGCCATATAGAAGTTTGCAAAATTCAGTCAGTTTAGTTTAAGAGCTTTTTTCAGTGCCCATTAAGAAATACACATCTATTCAGTGCCATACAATTCAATAAATTTTGGAGATGCAGTTGAGTAAGAAGTAGAAAGTCCCCAAACTCTTGGAACTTACATTTTGTATCCATCAAGGTACATACAGGAAATACAGAAAAAGGAATGCCTCTGGGTCCCAGTGGAGTGAATTTCTTGCATTGTTTTGGCTTACCAAACTAACTGATTGGTTTCTCTAGGTCACACCTGCTCTAGGCATGGAGTTAAGCCATAGTGGTAATCTGGGGAGTCTAGCACCTTTTGCAGCTGAAACAGAGCAGAGGTAGACTCTGATTTCAGAAGGAGGTAGGGAACTGGAGTTAGAAGACCCATTGGAAAGCTGCTTTCTTTTTAAGAAAAAAAAATTTCTAATCAGTGAAATATTTACTGAATGCAATTATTAGGCCAAGAAAAAGCAAATCCATTATTTCTTACAATGTTTTTAAACTCCTAACATGCAAGTTGGAAAGGACAGACCTGTGAGTGCAGTAAGTCCTCTTAGTTTTCCCCTTTATGAAATATGTGCTAACTTCAAAGATGGAGCAACATTATTTAAATAATTACATGAGTTTTAAAAATAATTATTATGAAAATTATTGAGTCACTATTATGTCAGTTGATGTAAATGAAATATCAGTAAACCTTATTAAGCATCTTTTTTTCTTAAAGGAAATTTTTCTTTCAAATCTATTAAAAATTCAGAGAACGCCCTCGTGGCTGAGGAAATAAGTTCACAGTTCTCTTCATCCTTCAGCAGAGTTTTTATTATTGTAGTTGTTATGATTATTATTTACATAGAATGATTATTTATGGTTTTTACTCCTCTGAAACTTAAACACAAAATTCTTTTCCATTAATTTTATCAAAATTTTGAAGGAACCTCTGTGAAAGCAAGGACTATTATGTTCATGGTTGAAGCATGAGGCTTAGAATAGGAACTATCACATATGAGTACATATCAATAAATAATTGTTGTATTAATTAATGAATGAATTTCCATATCGGTACCCACCCCACCCTTTTTTTTTTTTGCTTCCCAGTGAGTATCAAGAAAGTTCTCTTGATTAGATTGTAGATATCAACTCTGATAAGGTTCCCTGAAATTATGTGGGCAATCTTTACTAACTTAAATGGAGCCTAGTAGAATACTGGACCAGGTTGGAGGCTGGGCATGGATCTGTCCAGTCAGCATGCATGACTATAGCTCTTTGTATTTTTTGGTTTTCTGAGACAGTGGTCCTTGAGTTTTTAAGAGGCTTCTGAATATAGACATCTCTTTGTTGCTCATCTTCATCATCTTCAGGAAGGCCCTATTGCAGGAAGTTTTATGATGAAAGCTCTCTGAGTGACACAATATCATAAGTATAACTTATGATAAAATATAAAATCCATTTCAGTATTTAGAAAATATAGAATTCTGGTTTTAAAAAATTTAGAAAAATAAGTCCTCACCTAAAGAATGGTTCACCTTCTTTTGCAGGCTGACATTAATATCCTCAATACCAATGAATACAATCAAAGACATTATAGAGGTCATCAGACTTTCTCCATTAATTAAATTGATGAGGCTTCTAGAAAGACCTATGGAAGAGAAAATATTTTGTTTAAGGTGGGAAAATCACTATTAAAGAGTAAAATTTTATTATCAAGTAGGAGTATATTCTTAGCTATAGATTTATATCATATACTTTGCCCATGTACTTAAATAAACTTTAGTCATGTTTGAAAACTCCCTTCAAAGAAATTTAATTATATATCAACTGTAAGTTAAGTCTAGACTTCCACAATTAGGAACTAAATTAATTGGGGTTGACCATGGTTTATGTAAGAAGGATGATCAGCTAGAGCTGTCATTCCTTGTTTTAAAGCCCAGATGAAAACATGAAATTCACTATTTTTTAAAATTTGGTGAGTTAGCCAATATCATGTATTTAAAGCAAGACAAAAAAACAGTGATGGAGGGATAAAGGAAATTCATAAGCCAAGCTTTATAACATGGTACCTAAGCAAAATATTACGGCAATTGTCAAGATAATCTCCCTATGAATAGAAATTGTCTGACTTTCCCATACATTCCTTTCAAAGATTTTAGAAATCAAGCTCTATGAAATGGAGAGCACCTGGATATTATGTACTCCCATCCTAATTTCCCTCCATTTATGATGATAGTTTAGATATCTATCAATTATCATTTTTCTCTATTAAATATACTTGTAGTGGCAAAAGTATAGCTTTGAGCATTGTAATAATTTTCTCGATGGCCATAGGAAGGAAATGTTATTACATCACCCAACCACTTTATGATCACAACCTAACACAGTAAGTATGCTGTTGTAAGAGAAGAGAAGTCAAGGCATTCTATTCCTGTGGAAGCTCAAGTGCCTTGATGGTCCAATTCTTCACCTCTTTATGCATCCATGCCCTTTGCTGTAAAACTGCAGTTTTCTCTCGCCTAAGAGATCCAGCCTGTTTTGTCATGAGACAATGCAAGCAGAGGCTTAAGAAAGATTTTTGCTTCCTATCTCTTGCATCTCTGCCACCATCGTGATAGTGTTCCCTGGCTGCACTACTGGAAGATTGTGAGAAATATGTGGAAGAAAAATGGATCGTCTCAGTTGAGACCATCCTAGATCACTTAGCCCCCAGATGACCCTCTCACTTACTGTAGATTCATTAGTGAGCCCAGCCAAGATCAGCAGAGCTCAGCCATACCATCATAACTGCCAGACTCATGAGAAATAATAACTGCTGTTTTTAAGCCACTGTGTTTTTCTTACTCAGTTGTTGGAACTCAGAGTTGTTCCTTACTGAGAAAAACCTAACTGGTCCTGTTGTATAACTATTCCAATTTGGAAAATGAACTATAACAAAATGTAAATATTTGAAAATAAACAACCAACATGGGGGTATACGAGGAGTCAACAGACCATCAAAAGCTCAAGACAATGTGAATATACTCATGTACTCATAAGCCTGGGCAGACTTTATATGTGTGTGAAAGTAAAATAAAACAAATATAAAAATCTTGCTTTGAAAACTCAAGCAAAAATGTTACCAAGAGAAAAATACTTTAATTTTCATTTTTATTTTTTAAATATGCAAAATGAGGAGGAAAACAAAATTCCAAAAGTCATGGCAAAATGACTAAAATGTATGAGCATAACTTTGCAAGTTAACACAAAGAAATTATTTATCTTTTTTTAAAAGATTTATTTATTTATTTGAGAGAGAGAGTGAGAGAGAGAGAGCACGTGCATGTGGGGGCAGGGAAAGGGGCAGAAGAAGAGAGAGAGAGAAACTCAAGCTGACTCTATCCTGAGCATGGAGCCAGATGCGGGGCTCAATCTCACAACCCTGAGACCAGGACCGGAGTGAAAACCAAGAGTTGGGTGCTTAACCGACTGCACTACCGAGGCACCCCCACAAAGAAATTATTTAAATTTAACAATGACAGGCCAGGAAACCAGTGGAATACTAACTAGATTACAAGATTATAAAGTTAAGAACATAATGCTCTCAGGTAGCATAGAACTTTGCCAAATCTTTTGAGTAGAAAAGGAGCTGGCACTGACAGAGTCCCCATAGAGGCAGGGTTGGGTGACAGATGTTGGCACTTCCTTCTTCTAAAGTCTTACTGCACAATCTTAATCTCTTTGTTTTGAAGAGTTGGCTTTCCTTTATTCATAGAGGTACACTGATGAGTCTCCTCTATTCTATTTCTACTTGCCTCAAGTAACTTTTTCCCCTGTAACTGGCTATGAAATGGAAAGTGTGTGTGTGTGTGTGTGTGTGTGTGTGTGTTTGGGTGTGCACATGCACACATGCCATAGTAAAATTCTATTTCAGAACAAATGTTGTAACTCTTGTTACTAAAAAGCGATTGGAGGAAAACAAATTAGTTATCGTTTTTCTTGAATGAGGCTCTTAGATTTGTGTGTTTGTGGAGGGGGAGGGTTGTGTTGACTTGGTATTTTATTTTTAAATATAGACTTATTTCTCCTAAAACACTGTATGATTAGTGATTTTATTGTTTTTGACTTTTCAAGTTTTTGGTCCTATTGGTGATGATGACTCCAAAGGCAATTTTTTTAAATTTTTTATTTTATTTTATTTTTTACAAATGGCATTATCCTAGTGACAGTATTGTCAAAGGAAAAGGGGTATTGGGCAATAGAAATGTCACCACAATGTATTTGCAAATTGTTCGCTCCTGGAACTGTTGGCTCAAAGTAGAAGCATGTATAAAGTCAAGGATTATACATAATCCCATTTTATTTCACAATTGGATGAAATATATATATATGTTAAGTAAGCCCATTACTGGCATTTCATTTTGTTCTAAGCGTCACTATCGCGAATCTCATGCTCAATCCCCAATGTCCCAGAACCCTATTTCACATAGTGAAAATCTACAGTGAACAAGAGATCTTAAAACTAGATATATTAAGTACAGAACATGATATTTTAAATACAGAAAAAGAAAAAAATATACCAAGGTCTCTTATGGCAGCCGCCGTCAGCATGGGATCCGAACTCACAAGGATAGTTGAAAATAATAACCATGGAGTGGTTTTCAAAAGTAATTTATTCACAGATGCCAGATACCAAAGAATTAATATATAATTCATCAAAAAGCCAGGAATTGTAATTAAAAGTACCTGCCAAGAAATTTTACGGATAGAAAAATCAGATTGCTTTTGTATCCTATTTTAAAAAGCAGATTGTCAGAATTATTGGATATACAGAATCACACTAATTCCATCAAAGGGAAATTTTAGGTTATCTTATTTAACAAATATGTGCCTGCAACTCTGGAAATAAGAGGCAAACATTGCAACGAGATTCTTAGGACCTAGGACATACCAGTTGTAGGAAATACCATATTGTAATTAAAAGGGAACTTTTAATTTTCTTGATAAGGCTGTTGAATATAGATATGTATGTGTAAAGGTATATGCAAACACACCATATGTACACACGCGTATATATACACATTTAACTATGCACTGGACTGAAACATAGGCTATCAACATAGAATGAAAGAACACAAGTTTGAAAGAAGTCACCAAAGAGGAAAAGAAGGAGAAAATAAGATAATACAAAGAATGTAAAGAAATGGCAGAGAACTCCAGAAAAGATGGGAAAAAAATTTCTGTTATTCTAGACCTGGAACCTGGCCTTCTGCTTCCTCTTATTATGCCAGTGGCAGCTATGTAGCAAGATTTCATTCCCAAATGGACTTAGAAAATGTGATGTGCCCGAAGTTGCCTACTAGAATTCAGAAATGCATCCCCATGTTCATTGCAGCATTATTTACAATACAGTAATGTAAATTTACATTATTTACAATAGCTATATACAATAATAAGACATGGAAGCAACCTAAGTGTCCATCGATAGATGGAGATGATAAAGAATATGTATTATATAGAATAGAATATTATTCAACCATAAAAGAGAAGGAAATCTTGCCATTTGCGACAACATGGATGAAACTTGTAGGCATTATGCTACGTGAAATAAGTCAGATAGAAAAAGAGAAATGAGGTATGATCTCACTTATATGTGGACTCTTAAAAAAAGCTGAGCTCGTAGACACAGAGAATTGACTGGCGATTGCCAGAAGCTGGGGCGGGGTGCGGGAGTTTGGTGAAAGGGGTGAAACATTATTACATGTTTATTCACCATTAGCTAGGCCATGAGGCATTGCGATAGGATCTAGAGAGGTGAAGGGGGTCAAAGGGTACAAACTTCCAGTTCTAAATAAATCCTGGGGATGCAATGTCCAGCATGCTGACTATAGTTAATCATACTGTACTCTATATTTAAAAGTTGCTAAGAGAGTAGGTATTAAAAGTTATAGGAAAAAATTTGTAACTATGTGGTGATGGATGTTAATTAGACTTATTTTCGTGGTCATTTCAAAATATATATAAGTACTGAATCATTATGTTGTGTATACACCTGAAACTAATATAATGTTCTATGTCAAGTGTATCTCAATTAAAAAAAATAAAAGTGAAAATGAAAAATTATAAAAATTTCATAATGATGTTGACAAATGCTCTTACTACCAATATTAAATAAAAACAGCAATATATATGTATACACACATATAGGAGTCTTGTGACTAAATCTTATCATACATCCTTTATATCTTTAGAATTTCCGTAAGTAATATTAAAGACATGCATCATTTTAGGGTTTTCCCCAGAGATTGCCAAACTGTCCTCCAGAAAGGTTTGCCAACAAACACAGCCACCAACGGCGTACCAATCAATCCCATTTAAGACAATTCTCCAGAGAAGTAAAATCAAATGACACCCCCAGGGTCCTGTCTCGGTTTTTGCTACATCAGGAAAGTCATGCATTTTCTAACGAAAAGACACAAGCTCTCAATCCTTCATTTATTACATGTTTATTTACCACCTGCTAGGCAATGAGGCATTGCCATAGGACCTAGAGAGGCAAAACCAAAGACAGTTAAAAAAAAAAAAAAAGAATTCAGAAGAACTAAAATATTAAAAGCTATCTTCCTTCTGACTATTTTGCTCTTCATTTGTACAGGGACAGTCATGCATGATGAATTGGGGAATAAACACTGGACTCTAATTCAGGAGGCTGGGGTGGTAGTGCTAAGTGATTTGGTTAAGTCACTTAATCATACATCTCTTGCTGAATCTTAGAAGTGACAGAACAATGATGGAGTGTTTATATGGCCCTGTTGAGCCCTGGAGCTCCTGAGAGGGAGTCTTTGGTGGATAAACCTTGGTGACAGAATTAGGACAGTGGGAAAAAATCAACGCCTCCTACATAATTTACCTCTAGGGTGGCTGGGTTCTCACTGCAAGGTTTTGATGGTCTGGAAAGTTGCATTACTAACTTCTGTTCAAAGGAAAAATTAAGATGAGGCTCTGAGACAAGAAGACTGAGGGTCAGGAGGCCCAAATCCTTGTTCTCCCACCAATAGTTGTCAATACCCTAATAAGTCACAAAGCATATTGGTTGTAAAAGTGGCTGCAGTAATTTTGTTCTCTGAATTCTACTGGAAAGTTATCTCCAGCACTGACTTGGTTAGTCATGTCATTCTTCGCTTTGGCTGAAAGAAGCAAGAGCAAACACGATGAAGGTACAGGCCTAAAAAGCATTGGCAAATTGGAGCTTGCCCTCTTCTGTTGATGTCTGAGACTCTGCAGCGGTCATGGGAAGAAGTCTGGAATAAACTTCTAGATCATGGTAGTGACACCCATTGCCTACAGCCAACGCTAACAGTAACAACCAACAGACACGTGCTTGGGGCCATCCAGCTCATCCCACCTCAGCTGACCCCACAGTTGTACAGAAATGCAGGAGACGGCTCAGCAGAGATCACCCAAACCAGCCCAAAGTACTTTTATATCTCTATTCTGTTCAATTTCTTTCCTTTTCTTTTTTTTTTTTTGTCACTTGTCTGAACTCCCATTTGCCTGGACTCAAAATAAAGTAAGTTATTTTAATAGTTTTGTTTCTAATGTAGTTTAGGTAATGACCTTATATTTACAAAGCTGTTTTAATTACTTTGAAAGAAATGTGTACCTTGCTTAAGATTTGGAGTATTTTTTCCTCGAGGTCTTTCCTTGATCGGGTTCAAATAGCACATGATGAGAAAAAAAATCATAATAGTTGGTGAATTAAAATTATAGCTGTTTCTGTGAGTATTCTCCGTTTTTGTTCATGTGCGTATGGGAAGTTTTAGGAGGTGGGTATTTGAAACACGGCTTTTATGCAAAATAAACAACTGGACCAAATCTATTTCATAATAGCTCTCTAATAGCATCTCAGAGTTAAAATTATAACTGGCATTAAGGTCTGCCAGTCAGATTTTCAGAATTACTTTTTTTCTCCATAAGTTTTTTTTTTTTTTTTCCTGAGCCTTCAATACACTGGACGATTGTTAAGATATGGCTTATTCACTAAAATATAAAGCTGGGGGCGCCTGGGTGGCTCAGTCGTTGTGTCTGCCTTCAGCTCGGGTCATGATCCCAGGGTCCTGGGATCGAGCCCCGCATTGGGCTCTCCGCTCAGCGGGAAGCCTGCTTCTCCCTCTCCCACTCCCCCTGCTTGTGCTCCTGCTCTTGCTATCTCTCTCTCTGTCAAATAAATAAATAAATAAGATCTTTAAAAAATAAAAAAATAAAATATAAGGCTAAGTTTTTTTCTCCTGCACCTTATACTTTTTCTTCATCTTCTTTGTTTTCTAATTTAAAGCAAAGTTTTAAAAAATCTGGACATAGATAACATATAGTAGTTCATGAGTGAGTGATATTATCACAAAGAGAACTTCTTACCTGCCAAAATAATTTCTGCAACATGTAAACATCCATGTCAAATGCAACATTAAAGATAATTATTGGTGTAAATAGATCAAAAAATACTTTTGGACTCATCCATTGTATGGCATCTGCATATATTTGGACCTAATAATATAAAAATATGTTATTTTCTCATTTATCCATCCTTCTATTAGCATCGATTGCATGCCAGATACTCCTATCTCTAGCGAAAGAGAAAAAGGTATATCATAATGTAATAGGTGTTCAAATCTTAACTCTATTGATTTTCATCATTTTCGTTCCTTTTTTTTTTAAGATTTATTTATTTATTTTGGTGGGGGAGAAGGAGAGAGAGTCTTAAGCAGACTCCCCGCTGAGCACAGAGCCTGTGTGGGGCTGGATCTCACCACCCTGAGATCATGACCTGAGCCGAAACCAAGAGTCGGATGCTTAACTGACTGCGCCACCTGGGAGCCCCAGATTTTCATAATTTTCCATCAGATTGTTACCAGTTACAGTGGAAAGTTAATGCGTATCTCCATGCCCATTTTATTTTTTAAACAACGGGTACAGAAAGTACATTGATATGGGTACAAGAGAATATGGAGAAGATTTTCAGGCATAAAAGAGGAAGACAGGTTTCAGGTAGATAGATTATCATGCACAACATGCACAAAGAAGTAAACAATCATATCAAGTTTCAGAAACTACAAATAATTAACCATGGCTTACACAGAAGATGGGTATGGAAGAATAGCAGGAATAAAAACTGGGAAGTTAATGCTGTGAATGAGATAACTAATTAATGGTGTTTATCACAAAATATTTAGTTGATATTTGTAAATCCTGTTATGGGCATCCACTCAACATTCTGTTCATTAAGGAAGCACTGGATTGCCTGCTGTGTTAGGTGGTATCTTTGCTTTGGGGGGATGAGTCTCCATGAGTCTCTTGTGTTTCTCTACATCTTATGAGTGGAGGCACTGACTGCTTTTCTTCCAGACTATCTTTCAAAAATATTTGTATGGCTAACAGCTTTGGAAGACAGAGCCAAGTGCCCCCCTTCAGAGCAAAGAGCTGGTGTACTATACCGTACAGTGTAACAAGGACAGTGTCTCCCTCTAGGGCAAGAGGCCAGGTGAGTTTACTGCCCATCACAAAATATTCAAGTTCTCTAAACTCAGGTTTCTTCTCCTGTAATGCAATCCATTGTGTATGCAGGTTTCACCAGGCCCTCTTTGCTTCTCCCTGTGGGTGTTGGGGCTCACGGAACAGGCACAAGAAGATGCTGATACTTCGGCTTCTGCTATTGCCTCGAACACTAAAGTCCTTTTCTTGGGCCTAGGAGTCCCACGTCTTTTGCCAAGACCATGAAACTGTGGCAGGCTAACTTATTACTTGCAAATAGAGTAAATCCTAGACCCTTCACAGTTCTTGACCTCTGTTCTCCTCTTTTAAAAGGTTATCGACAAATAGAAAAATTAAGTTTATAGATGTATTTAAAATTGTATACAAGTCAAAACTGTACGGTTACAAAACCTATTGATGACAAATGAAGTAATAATCTAGGTCTTATATGGATACATGTTTTTCATAATGTTCGTTAATACCACTGGTTTCATTTGTTTGGGAAAGCCAATCGTTTTCATACATGTTCTCATTCACATTCTGATTGACTAGAGCAGGTGTTGGCGAACTATGGTCCAAGGCCACATCTGACTCAATGCCTGTTTTTGTAAATAAAGTCTTATTAGAACACAGCCATGCCAGCTCACTTACATATTGCCTGTGGTCGCTTCTGAACGATAATGGCAGTTGAGTAATTGTGACAGGGCTCAATTGGCCTGTATAACCTAAAATATTTACTGTATGGCCTTTTATAGAAAAAATTTGCTGCCAACCCCAGGGCTAGAGAACTATTTAATGTGTCAACAATACATTCTACATCCCTTATAGTAAAGATAGTCTCTCTCCTCTACCTGACTCCAGTTGTTTTCAACTATTTATAACACTGTAGCTGCCTGGACTACATCTGTAGTTTGCCTTCCTCCTCACTTCCAACTCCAGGTAAGAGGTTCGACTTCTGTTTCTTGAGATCTTATAAGCCACACACACTTAAAGTCTAGCCTCTATTCTAATGGGAGCCCTGTAAAACATTCCTAACTGAGGCAGTAGATTGGTTCAATGTCAGAAATCTCTTGCTAGTAGAGTCCTGTACCAGCAGCTTAGGGTCTCTGGGCTTCTATATTATTAACCAAGTCCAGTCGATTAAGCATCTGCCTTCAGCTCAGGTCATGATCCCAGAGTCCTGGGATCGAGTCCCACATCAGGCTCCTTGCTCAGTGGGGAGCCTGCTTCTCCCCCTGCCTGCCGCTCCCCACTCCCCCTGCTTGTGCTCATTCTCTCTCTCTCTCTGACAAATGAATAAATAAAATCTTTAAAGAAAAAACAAACCAATTCTTGTCTAAGCTTTTGAATTCTGCTTAAACTCTCATTAGCTGCTCACACTCTCAGTAGGTGTATGTGAACTCGTTCTCTGAGTTGCCTACCTCCTTTCAGACAGAGGCTCTGTTTTGACTACATTTAGCTGGATCTCAGCTCTGTCACCCCTGGCTCCTTTTTTCACACATCTGATCTGATGTCATCCATATCACAAGCATCCATCGACTGGCAGAGCAGTGAACTGGCAAGTGTTTTTGCAAGTTTCCTTAAGCCATCTTTGTATTTGTATGAATTTGAGATATAGTACAAAATATTCATATTTACTATACACACCTGCTCAGATGTAAAACTTAATATTTCAAAACTGCATCCAATTAAAAATAATATCACAGGGAGAGGAATTGGAAAGTCTTTTAAGTGTAGATTCAAAAATCCTGCAAAAAAATACATCTTTACTGAAAGGCAGTGAAATATCACATTTATGGAACTTTAATTTGATATCCTTCTTAATACTGAGGACAATGAAATACTGTTCCACTTTTCACTTACTTAATTCCTGTAATTGAAACCCTCTCTCATACTTAAGCACAACGAATCAGTATAATTCTTAATCTGCTAGGTTCTGTATTTACCTCTTCTATGAAGTATCTCATTTCCTTAGAATCTTTAGTAAATATTGCTAGAAGTCATTGGCTCTTGGGTTATTACTAAATACTTATAGCATTTTTTTGTACATGCTATAAATCAGATATTAGTTTCTTTAATAATCTTGCAATAAAAGGTTAATAAATAACGAAACTTTAATGAAATCTCCCGGCTGATTCCCAAAATAACAATGAGGAACTAGGTATAAGAATTTGCCCAATGAGAAAAACTAGCTTCCCATTACTGCTTACCTACTACACATTAGAAAGCCTGTAATGAATTATTATCGAAGTACAATAAGCCATATCACAGCATTTCCTTCAGTTTAATGTTTTCTGCTTCTTTGTAATATAATTTCTAATCAAAGAATGCAAAAAAAGGGCTTTCTTTTGATTTCTACAGTATTCTTTTCTTCTCATAGGAGTTAGGCATAATTTATTATTTGAACAAAACCTATGGGACATCCTGCCAAATGGTTAAAAAGTAACTGGTCCACTCAGAAGACCCCACTCATTTTGAAAATTCTTTGTTCAAGTGAAGAAAGTGGTACACAAGTAGCTTTAATATATAAATGAAACTATAGTTTGTGATCATGCAGATGGCAATCAAAATCCCCCAACCCTTGATTTTTGGCTCATCTGCTTCAATTCTTCCCATCACTTAAATCTAACCATGACCTACCAAGTAAAAAGTGTGAATACTTTGAATCCAAAAGAGGATGAAGAATATGAATCAGTCTCTACATGTCTCTTTTCAGAGGCAGATTATCATTGGATTCATTTGGTTGATAATCTTAGGTTAGAAGTATGAACTTAGGAACAAAATTATAACTTTCTATTACTGCTACTTTCCTCAGTTCTGTGTGGTGACATTTACAAGATATAGCCATAGAATAAACTCAAATAAAGAGAGTTACACCTACCTCCAACTGTGCAGATCAAGGACAATATTAGAATGATTTCAGGGAGATCATCAGAAGTAGTCATAAACGTACTTCTGAAAAATTCCAGCCATGTGCTAGAAAGTTCTTTGGTAAGAAGAGTGAAATTGGACAGACTGGAATTCAGATCCATTCTGTTGTTTCTCACAGACCACCTGAATTCTCTTATGATTTAGCAAAACTCTCACAGGATCAAAGGATTGTAAAATTTGCCTTCTTTCTGGCCTTCTAGCACATTTCTTTAAAAAGAAAAAAAAAAGAAGGAAGAAGCTCATATTTCTCCTTAATTATTTCTAGTGATATCTTAGGGCCCACCAAATTTAGGGAAGCCTCTGCCTTCTATGATGCTTACAATTTAAATGAGATAGAAAAGGTACAACCCCAAGTGATGGAGGCTAGCCAGTGTCACCCTGTGTTCACTTACGATGCCAAGCACTACTCAGCTGTTATTCTCCCTGCACCTACCCAACTGTCTGAAGGGAGTTTTCATCTAACCAGTTCCTGGGACCACAAACTGGTGTAGGTTAATTAGTTCTGGGGATGGACAACTGAGGGGTTTGCCCTCAACTTAGCTGAGCCTCTGGAAGCATCTTCTGGCAACTATTCCAAAGTGGGAAATGGGATGGGGTCAGAACATTCTGATCTCGTTTGTTGCTCTCTCCAGACAGAAATTAATAGACCATGGTGCTCTTCCATCATAGCTTTCTTTTATCTCATTTGGGAGTGAGGAGCCAGGTTTTCTCTAACTTTTGTATATCTATATAGTGACCAAGAATGTAAGAAAAATGTTGAAACCAAAAGGACTTAAAATAGGGGAGTTGTTACATGTCCTATCTCATGTGTTCTGGGATGAGTCTTGGTTTGAAGAAATAGGTCATAGCTACAGTCTGCTAATCTCTTCTGCTTCCCACGCTAAGGAGAGTTTTATATCGGGGTCCTAAAATTCATGCAGGAAATTCTTCCAATTGAATCTCATAATAGTGACTTAGCATTTTCCAGCGTCCACTATTAGCATCTTCTCTGGCTGCCATGCTAAATCAGTTAGTCATTACCAAACTTCCTCTCACAATCCAGCAATGTCTAGTTAAATTTCAAATTTCAATGTCTTTTAAATTCAAATATTTTATTTTATTATATGCCCTTTCCTGAGTACAAAAATAATATTTTGAAAGAGAAAATTAAATGAATACATGTTTATCGAACACTTCTGAAATAAACATGTAAACAAACATTCCAAAAACAGGAAAAAAAGTCAACCACAGTCATGCCATCCCACGGCTCTTGTGTGTTTTATTTACAGGACGGGGCTTGTCCTTACATAATTATACTTTATGCTGCTTTCCACTTGATGTTCTATCACTAGCATCAAAGTGCCTTGTAAACACCATTTATAAAGGTTGTACTATATTAGCACCAATATAAAAGTGCTGACCGTGGTCAGACTGCCCGTAAGCAAAGGGCTGATGGGTTGCAGCTTGCAGGGTGAAAGACTCTGGGCAGCTTCCTTCACAGCTATTGGCCTCAGATTTCCATAGGTCCCTAGTCTGTGTCACTTATTCTCTCTGGGCTTATATTTATTTGGCATCACCTGTGGTGTCATAATGATACTGGTGCCTGGGTCCTATCCCCAGAAATTTCTATTTAAATCAGTCTGGCTTGCAGCCTGGGATCCACAAGCAATTTTAATGTGCAGTTAAAGTCAGCAACCACTGTGACTCACCCAATTCAAAGGCAAAATGGCTCCATTTTTAGTCTCAAATCCAGTTTCTTTTTATTATTCTTGAGTCAGGTTTTGTGAGAAAGAGTATCAATGCCCTTTAGGCAAAGACCACCAGAAACACATCTGGGGTTGAGAAGTTGGGTTCATCGTTTGTCGCAGTAAGGGAGAACATTCACCCTGGGGAACTGTGGGGTGTCTCAGTAACAGGATGTTGAAATTATTGTGGATCTGGGCTCTGGTGGGTGATTCTGGAGAAGGTCCAGAAGAGTTTACTCAAGGGTTTACTATAGATTGGTGCTGTCAGAAAGCAAGGATAATTCTGTGGCTGGGTATCTTAACACATCTTATCTACAGGGAGGGCAGCCGGGAACAAGGATAAAGCTGTCATGGGTGAAGAAGTAGCAATCAGGGCACCTGGGTGGCTCAGTTGGTTGAACGACTGCCTTCGGCTCAGGTCATGATCCTGGAGTCCCTGGATTGAGTCCCGCATCGGGCTCCCTGCTCAGCGGGGAGTCTGCTTCTCCCTCTGACCCTCTTCCCTCTCCTGCTCTCTATCTCTCATTCTCTCTCTCTCAAATAAATAAATAAAATCTTTAAAAAAAAAAGAAGTAGCAATCACTCATTTTAGCTAAGAGAGGGTATGTTTGGTATCTATGGGTTGCCTGGTGACTTCCTGTTTCACTTTTATGGTTTCGAGTGACCTCATCTGATGTTGACGTTCTATGAGATTGTGTCCAACAGGAGAATAATATGGACTACATAGGAGCAACAGCCAGCTGGTGATGACACGGAGTGACACCTAGCTTTGAACGTCACACCAGTTCCCTGATGGCAGGGGCTTTTTTTGTGCGTTTGTCTGGTTTTTGTTTTTCCTCAAAGGATTTCTAAATTCCTTCACTTTACTTTAACATGTCAAGAGCTGAAGGTAGACCCAGGGATGTTGATAGCCATATAGGGGATGGAGCAGAGCAAGCTTGGCCATCCCTCTAAGACAGAGATTCTTAACCTTGGTTCTGCATTGGAATCACTTAGAGTTTTTAAAAATATAGAGGTGGGGGTGGCTGGCTGGCTCAGTCAGTAGGGCATGGGACTCTTGGTCTCAGAGTTGTAAGTTTGAGCCCCGTGTTGGGTGTACAGATTACTTAAAAATAGAATCTTAAAAAAAAAAAATACAGATGTATGGGCAGCACCCCCAGAGGTTAATCTAATTGGTTTGAGGTCTAGCCTGGGTATTGGGAACTTTAAAAGCTTCGCAGTGATTCTAATGACCAGCCACTATTCAGAAGCCCTGCCCTAGGAGAGGTCCGTGCCTTTAGGGAACAACACTGTGACAGTTTGATGATATTTGCTTTTACTTAAACATCTAACTATTTAGGAAAATAATGTCAGTGTCATTAACTTGTCATTAACATATTAATTTGCCCACTGTTACTCCAAAAGGAAACATCCTGAAGCAAACAGGCTTAACCAAAAAAGGAAAAGTATTTTCTGCAACATAGTTACACATTCTTACATGCTTGCATAATTTGATACAGTTAAGGAGTTTATTTTCCAAACTAAAAATAGGGAGACACGTTCCCATCAGCATCTTTCTCCTTTCTAAAATAGTTTATTTGAAAACTTTATTAAGTGTTTACATATTTAATTTTAATCAATTCCTTTCAGAAAAGAATAAAATTACTCCGAGTCTTAATTATCCTTGAAATTCAGGGATGATATCATCATATCCTGATATGATATCAGGATGATATCATCATCATCATCATCAGGGATGATCATCATACAGATGATCAAGTTCAACAGAATTTCACTCTCTGGCTGTAAATATGTGGCAAATACTCAGTCTGGCTTTTCCAACCTCTTCTCCAAATTCTCCTAGCAAACCTCTCACCCTAAGAAATGATCTCATCTCAGTAAAATGCTAATACTACCCATACTAGGTATGGGTAAAGAAATAGCAGTGAGACTAAACAGATTTTCAATGTAATTAAAACTCTTCTTAAACTTAAGCTGACTTTTGACAACTTTGGAGAAGTTTATGAGTCCATGTCTCATTAAGGGAAAAATATTCGTTTGTCTTGAAATTACCATATAGGTCTCCTACATTAATTTTTCAATAAATTCAATAATGCCTCCATCCCCACTATGCATGGAGTAGATGAATGACTGCTCTCTCAAAAAGGGCATACAGCCTTGTCCTCAACAGTCTGTCAACCTTAAGAAATTCTCTGTGTCACGGAAAAGTGGAAGTAAGACTAATTCCCTGTCCCTGAAAATGGGAGGACTTTTTTCCTTCTAATCACACTTTTCAGGAATTAGCTGACAAAAGCATCCTGAGGAGGGCACGGTGGCATCCCAGTAATCATCACGAGCTGCAAACTCTGGCCTAATGGTTTATGACAGATCCACCAGCAGGGTGCTGCCACACCACACAGCAGCCCTTACTCACGGACTCTGACTGACGTGGGCGGTCTGTCGCCCTCCTAATGCCTCTTCACTCCCAAGGAGCCCTTCCTCCCTCTTGGCTCAGCTCCGTGCACCTGAGGAGATTGACCAGGGCATCAGTGTGCTCCCCTCTCTGTGCCTCAGCAAGGCCAAGGGAACAAACCCACGCCAGGTAAATAGTTCAGAGTCATGGAGGAGGGGCAGGGGCTAAGGGGCAGAAAGTCCAACTGAAAGGCTCGTTTGCCTTGAGTAGGCTGCCACAGGAAAGGTGGAAACTCCAGGAGGGAATGGCTGGCAGAATGGGTAGCTGGAATACTGTGGGAGCATTTGCTCTGCTCCGAGGGAAGGCTGACCGAGCAGGGAAAGTCCCAGAGGGGAGGGGGTAACTTCCTGAAGGGGAAACTGTGGGAGGGCTCACCGTCCAGAGCTTCAGGAGGAGTGTCCCGGAGTAGCGAGAAGAGGAGGCTAGCTATTCTGGCCACCCCAGAACAGCAACAATCAACCGCCACCTCACCAGCAGTTACTTGCTCCAAGCCCCGCCCCTGGTCTGCACCCATTGGCTTCAGGTTCATAACTCCTGACTTGATTGGCTGATGATATACACCGGAAGATGCTGCTCAGCACCATTGCCCCTTTACTACCAAAGACCTTGGAAGTCTTAAGGCCAGGTTTGTTTAAAAAATATATTAAAAATACATAAATAAGGGTGAAAAGGAACCCCAAGGATTTTATTGCTATGTTAATTTAAAGTTTTGGACCAGTGGATTTCTGGCAAAGAGCTGATGGACACTGTTTTCCTAGAATTCTAGAAGTGGGTGTCCTGGGTAAGACAGGGGGTAGAGATTTTGAAATATGAGGAGGTAGGTTGCTGGATTAGGAAAAAAAGAGAGAGAATGGCTATTTGGGACATGTAGGAGAATGAACAGGCTAGGTGGACTTTCACTTCTGGAATATTTATGTGGAGGAATTTTTAGGAATAATGATATACTCATTTCTTTTTCCTAAACATACTATGTAAAGGATATTTTAATTGAAATTACTTAGTGATATTACGGTAAAGCCAATTTCCGTATTTCCACTCTCATCATAAAATATTTTAGGAGACATTTTGTAATGATTTTGAAATCTAGATACTTACTTGGTGTATGTGATATCTCTCTTTATAATTTTACTCACCCAAAGCCTTTGTGAAGTTATTTCAATGCCTACAAAAAGGTTTGTGCAGAGAAGAGAGTTCATAGGGTGGGGAAGTGAAAGGCGAATCCACCCAGGACAGAAATAAATGCTGGAGAATGGCTGATTAAATTATCCACCTGGTCCGCAGAGAACCTTTCAGACTTCATATTGGTCTTGCAGTGGCCATTAAGCAAGAGACTTTGCTGAAGGAAATTATTTTCACCAAGTTAGCCATGTACCCACTTGGGAGATGGTCAGTCAAGGAAACTAAGAAAGGCTTTCAAAAGTGATAAAGTGCACATAATGTTTTAAAGACATTAAAATCGAGATTGCTTCTGAGAGACATGCAAGTTATCTTCTATTAGAGCTAGAATTAGATTAGCAGATGAAGTAATCACTGTATCTATTCTCTCATGAGAAAGATATAAACATTTACTTTACAGATTTTTTTAATATTTATTTTCCTTTCTTTCTGTTTCATCTCTTTCTCCAGGCCCACTTAATTCTACCCCAATAACTACAAGGAAGAGGAACTGTATTTCCCACCTTAATTTTCTCTAATTTACTTGGGTGGAATTCAGTGGAAAATAAATAATTAGTCATGATTTGTTTCTATACTACCTACTGTGAGTGATTTCCTCTCATCTCTTATTTGCCTTTTTAAATTTTAATTATGCTCTTTAAAAATCTCACCATCATTAAATTTATTTTTTATATACAAACCTACTGATGCTTTTTGTCTATGATTCCTTCTTTCATTTATGAGCGAAGTCCACCTTTTATAGCTAAGAAGTTTAATACTATTGTATGGACCAAAGGCAGGCCACCCCCAAATGGGCCACTTTGGCATGAAGATTATTTTGGGTAAAAAAGCAGTCAAGGGGCACCTGGGTGGCTCAGTCGGTTAAGTGTCTGCCTTTGGCTCAGGTCATCGAGCCCTGTGTCCCAGGGCTCCCTGCTCAGCGGGGAGTCTCCATCTCCCTCTTGCTCTGCCCCTCCCCCTGCTCTTGCTCTCCCTTTTTTCTCTCTCTCTTGCTCTCTCTCAAATAAATAAATAAAATCTTAAAAAAGAAAGCAATCAAAACTCAGCTGATTCAGGAAAAGCTCTTTACCACTCCTTCAACTGCTTATAAAAATTTAGAGGACCTCCAGGAAAAGAGTAATCACCGTAATAGGAACTAGGCGTGGCAGACAGGGAGGAACCTAGCAAGGCCCGTTTGATCAAAGTCCTCTATGTCCCATTTTTTCTAAATGGCCCAGCAAATATTTGTTCGTTAAACATTTATTCTGTTTCATCTTCCCTGGAATTGCTTTCCTTCCCTTTGAAGTCCCACACCCCCAGCCCCTTCTCTTTAGTTCAGGATGACCTTTATACCTCATTTTGTCTGACTGTCTTTGGAATATTCATGTATGCATGGATTCCCTGTCCCTATGAAATTCAGCTGGATTTTCTCTGTTAATCTGTCTCATGTCAATTTGATTCTTGGTCTGGCTAGAAGGACCTTGAAGGGCAGAGAGAATTCTTCCTCGATAATATTAAAACCTATTTACTTCTAATTACTGATGAATTTTTTAAAAAACATTTTTAACTCAAGTCCCTTCCGAATTATTTCCGTTCATAGTAAATGCCGCAAGAGTGGTATAGCTGGTGTGCTATAATCACTCAGTAGAAGCAAGGTCATGTTCACTTTTGACTGAGATGGTCAATGAAGTTTCTCCAGAGGAAACAGGACTTGAGCCTTAATAAGACAGGCAGGAACTGGTTGAATGGATGAGTTTAGTGACAGTCACAAGCAAAATAAAAATCACCTTATCTGTGTTATTTCTACACACATGGGAGCCTTCAAGAATACAGAAATAAAGGATGAAGACAGTTATCAATAGTGTAGTATGTGATGTGGGGCCACCAGTGAACCGTGAAGAAAGAATTCTTGAGACTTTTTGTGCAAAAAAGGTGCTTTTATTATAGCTGGGGGGTAGGACCCATGGGCTGAGAGAGCTGCACTCGATTGCGAAGAGTGACTGGTTATATACTTTTTGCTTAGTGGGGGTTAGGCATAGCACAAGTCTCTAAGGAATTTGTGCATGTTAAAAGCAAGGTCTCCAAGACCTTGGAGGCTAGCTATTGTTAAGATAAGGTTGCTTTTATTGTTGTCTAGCAAAACATTAGTTATGAGATGCTTCAAGTGTACATCAGTGGGCTAGATGTTTGAAAGGTGATTGCTAATATAGATCTTGGGGAGGGAGCCTGTTTATGGTTATCAGAGGGAAGTAGCACTAACGAGCAAAACTGTAGTGGTAAAATATTAAAAGAAGTCTTTGAGGGAAAACATTAAAAGAAGTCTTTGAGGGAGCTGTAGGACTGTTGTAATCTGTATGCCTTAGGAATTCTGCCTGGAGGCCTAGAGCCAAGCGGAGACCAGCCTCTGTTCTTTGTCTCCCTTCAGTGTGTATAATAGAAGCAGTTATGTTGGTCATTGTTGGAGTAGGTCATTGAGAGAATGTGGCCACTCGTTGACCCTTAACCTAGACCCAGACTCCTCCCTCCCTCCGATGTCCTTGGAATATATATTCTGCCCACTGTTCCCAAAGGCGGACCCATTTTCAAGAACGGAGCCTTAAGGGAGCAATGTGTGTTAACACTATCTGAACAGTATGTGGGACAGAACCTAGGTAAGCCTTCTATATACACTTTTAGGACTCTGGCAGGTGGGTGTGGAGATCTAGATATCTTGCCATTGCCTAAAACAAGCCTGTTTCCTCAATCTCTTCTTGCTCTTCAAACACGGTCCAGTTTCAGAGTTCACTTGGGAAGCTCCCAAATTTGCAAAGCAACAATTATTCATGCAAAGAAATAGTGAACTTTTTCTGAGAATTAGAGATTGGCATAGATGAGGAAATGTCTTAGCAGATTTTGATAGATAAACTAAGCTTACATATACATGGAGTTTTATGAAATACAGTGGTATGTTTGGGATAGCCTCCGTTGTTTACTGTAGTGAGCACTGGAGCAATTATCATGGGTCTTGAATGACAGGTAGAAGACTGTCTTCTTCTTTAGGAAGTTAAATGGTAAATAGTAAATACAATGGAAATTAAGGTAGAAAGATCAGGGAGCTGAGGAAGGTGTGGTTTAAAAAAAAAGATCTCAAAAGATCAATGATCTGGATTCCAAGGATGTCCAGTGTATGGCCATTAGAATGTATTATAAAGGGCGCCTGGGTGGCTCAGTTGGTTAAGCGACTGCCTTCAGCTCAGGTCATGATCCTGGAGTCCCAGGATCGAGTCCCGCATCGGGCTCCCTGCTCAGCAGGGAGTCTGCTTCTCCCTCTGACCCTCTTCCCTCTCGTGCTCTCTCTCTCTCTCTATCTCATTCTCTCTCTCAAATAAATAAATAAAATCTTTAAAAAAAAAAAAAGAATGTATTATAAAGTGAAATGGAAGAAAATCTTTAAAAAATTTTTTTGTTCAGTTTTAGCAGAAACACATACACACATGTACACACACGTATTAGGTTTCCAACTCAATTGATTTTCATGTATGTATCAAACTGTGAAAATACAGCCCATAGAAAAATACAGAGTATTTTCAACAACTCAGAATATTTCCTGTACCTCTTTCCAGTCAGTATCCCTTTCCTAGAATTACCTTTATTTGGGTTTCTACTACCCTTGAATATTTTGCCTATTCTTAACATTTCTTATAAATGGTACCAAATAATATGTATTCTTTTGTCCCTGACTTCTTCCACTCATTATTATTTTGTGAGATTAATCCATGACATAGTTTTCTTCTTTCTTTTTTTTATTGCTGTGTAGCATCTAATTTTAGGAAGATTACTATAATTTACTTATCCTTTCTGGAGTTGATACCATTTGAATTGTTTTCAGTTTTGGCTACCACAAATAAGGCTTCTGTTACATTTTTGTATATTTCTTTTATTTTTTAAAGATTTTATTTATTTTATTTTGACAGAGAGAGAAAGAGCACAAGCAGGGGAAGCGGCAGGCAGAGGGAGAAGCAGACTCCCCACTGAACAGAGACCCCCCACGTCTGGGCTTGATCCCAGGACCCTGAGCTGAAGGCAGACGCTTAACTGACTGAGACCCCTGGTCACCCCTTTTTTGTATATTTCTTTTGATGGGCATATTAATTCATTTCTCTTGGGTGTATATATCTAGAAGTTAATCAGTGGGCCAAACGGCATGCAAGATACAACTGTAGCAGATACTGCCAAAATGATTATGCCAACTGGCACCAATCTTGCCAATACTTGGCATTGACAATCTTTTAAAAAGTGGATGGATGTTTGGTATTACTGTATTTGTAAATTTAATTTTCATCTAACTATGCATGTTGAGCACTTATCTTTTCATGTGTATATTGACCACTTGAATTGTATGAAGTGCCTATTTGAGTGTGTTGCCTGTTGTTAAAAATTGAATTATGTGAGACTTCCATTTCTGGAAGATGGAGTCTCTGTACTTTTTCCTATCCCTTGCAGTAAGTACAGCTAAAGGCCCTGGACATTATATATAAAACAAGCATGAGAAGACTCTTATTTAAAGATGAAGGGAAGGGAGGCCAGATAGGTACCTTGAGACCTGAATAACTGACTGAGATAAGTTCTTTGAGTTTTCTTTTTGCCTCAGGTTGCCTCAGTCAGTACCTCCAGACTGGGTACTGGAGAAGCTGGAAACCTGGAAATGCCAGTAAGTGCAGATTTTTAAAAGACTTCAAAAAAAGCCTGTTCTCTCTAGCCAATGACCAGGAGTGGGGCAGTCTAGCAAAACAGAAAATGTTTACCAATCACTGCTTTACTCCAGCCAAAATCCATGGGAAAACTTGAACCATCCCCTCCCTCACATACAAATACACACATCAGCAAGAGCTGAGTGGGAAGCCTACACTTGACCCATGCCAGACTTTACAAGGTGCCAGAACCCTGCCCCTACTCCCATACCTACCAAAGAGGGTGATGTCAGAAAAGGTCTAGTGGGAACTAGGTCTTTTATTCCCACCTTGCAGTGAAGATGCACCTGAGGCCCCTGTGATTCAGTGGAGACCATATTGGAGCTTGTACTTCCACTCCCACCTGAACAAGTTACCCTTGCTCTCCTCATTGGGGTGATGTCAGAGGAAGACACATAGAAAGTTTGGTCATTCACCATCATCCAGATATAAAAAGGTTATTATCTCTCAGGGTATAAGTGGAGGCCATGCAGGAGCAGTAAGAAGAGGGGTATCCCATTACTGCTTCTTAGCAACAGAGACACTTAGTTTCCCATAGCTCTGTGTCAATGAAGACTGAGTACAGAACTTTAGCTCCCATCCTGACCTGCCAGTAACAAGATAGTGCCCCTACTTTTGCTAGAGCAGTGTTAGAAAAGGACTGCTAAAACACAGGATTTAAATATGGTCCAGAATCTTATAATATCCACAATGTTCCGATGTCAATTAAAAATTATCCATTGTGCTCCAAGACTTAAAATGGATTCCAACTTAAAAAACAGACAATAAACAGATACCAAATCCAACATGACACATATTTTAGCATTACCGGAAAAGAATTTAACGTAACCATTATAAAAACACTCCAGTGACTAGTTAGAGCACAACTGAGGCTAATGAAAAAAAATAGAAACTCTGGGCAAAGAAATAAAAAGTTACAGAAAAACAAGAAGGTGATATGAAGAAAAACCAAATGGAAATTTCAAAAATAAAAAATATAATAAATGAAAAAATTAAAAAGCAACAAATGGGCTCAATAGCAGAATGGAGAAGACAGGGGAAAGAACTTGAGGAGAGAACAATACAAATGACCAATTCTGAAAAACACAGAAAAATTGACTGAAAAAAAGATGAACATACCTTCAGGACCATGTGGTACTAAAACAAAAGATCTAACAGTTGGGTCTTCAGACTTCCAGAAGGAGAGGATATAAAGAGTGGCACAGGAAAAGTATTCAAAGAAATAATGATTGAAAGTTTCACAAATTTGGAAAAATACAGACCTACAGGGTCAAGAAGAGTTAACTCCAAACAAGATAAACCCAAATAAATTTATCTCAAGACAGAAGTTAAACTTCAGAAAACTGAAGATGAAGAAAAAAATCTTGAAAGCAATTATAGAGAAGGTGATATATTACTTATAGGGGGAAAACTATTCAAATGATAGCAGGTTTCTTATTATAAACTGTGGAGACCACAACATTTTCAAGTGCTGAAAAAAATGAACTTATGAACCCTATATCTATATCCAGGGAAAATATTCTCCACAAATTAAAAGAGAAATCAAGACACTAGCAGATGAAGGAAAATGGAGAGAATTTGTCATCAATAGATCTCCTCCTAAAAGAATGGCTACAGGAAGTTCCCTAAGCAGAAAAAATATAATAAAATAAGGAATCTTGGAACATCATCAAGTAAGAAAGAACATGGTAAGCAAACTTGTGGGTAAACACAAAAGACTTTCTTCTCCTTTAGAGTTTTCTGAATTATGTCTGATGGTTGAAGCAAAATTGTAACACTGCCAAATGTAGTTCTCAATGTATATAGAGGCAATGTGTAAAACGATTATAGTATAAATAGAAAAGAGTAAAGGAATGTAAAGGGAGGTAAGCTTTCTACACTTCCCTAGGACTGCTAAAGTGTTGACATCTTACAGGGTAAACAGTGATAAGGTATACACATACACATATATACACATATCTTCACTTATGTATTACATTATACATATATACACATACATATAAAATGTAATATTTAGAATAACCATTAAGAAAGCTTTAAGAAGACACACTCAAAACACCATAGAGAAATTAAAATGGAATTATGAGTGTTCAAGTATCCTACAAGAAGGCAGAATACAAAATAGAGGAAAAAATAGAGAACAAACAGAATATAGAAAAATAAAATGGCAAACTTAAGCCTTAAAAACATAAAAATTATATTAAATGTAAATGATCTATAGACACCAATTAAAGGATTGAGATTGGTAGAATAGATAAAAAACAAACAAAAACATGACAAAGCTATACACTGCCTACAAGAGACTCACTTCGATTATAGAAATATAAGAAATATAGGTAAGTTGGAATAAAATTATGGAAAAAGATATAGCATGCAAAGTAGTTAAGAGGAAGCAGGGTCAGCTATATTAACTATGTTTCAGAACAACAACAACAACAAAAAACCCCAAACTTACCAGAGATAGAAAGGGAAAGCACATAAAGGTAAAATGGTCAATATACTAAGAAGATATAACTGTCCTAAATAAGTATTCACCAAACAACAGTGCTACAAAATATTTGAAGCAAAAATGATAGAACTGAAAGGAGAAATAGACAAATCCACAATTATAGTGGGATATAATCCACAATTATAGCCTCTCTCTAAAAAATTGATAGAACAACTAGACAGAAAATCAGCAAGTACATAGAAGAATCCAACAACACTCTCAACCAATCGGATCTAAAGAATATTTATAGAACATGCCACCTTACAACAGCAAAATACATGTTTGTTTGTTTGTTTTCCAAGCACCTATGGAATATATACCAAGATCAACCATATCCTGGATCATAAACAAACCTTAGCATAGAGAGTATATTCCCTGACCACATGGAATCAAACAAAAAGCAATAATAGAAAAATAACAGAAAAACCCCCAAACACAGAAAACATTGAAAAAAACCCTTCATTATCCAGGTGTCAAAAAGGAAGTCCTGGGGGGCCTGGGGTGGCTCAGTTGGCTAAGCATCCAGCTCTTGATTTTGGCTCAGGTTATGATCTCAGGGTCCTGGGATGCAGCCTCATGTCTTGTTCCATGCTCAGTGGGGAGTCTGCTTGAGGATTTCTCTCCCTCTCCCTCTGCACCCCCCTCAAATAAATAAATAATTTTTTGAAAGAAGTCTCAGGGAAATTAAAAATAAATTGAACTGAATGAAACCAGAAATAACAGAAGTGCAGGAAGGAAAAATTCCTTACTTTCAAATGTTCGTTGTTAAAGTGTGCTATGAACTGGTAGTGAATGAGCACTACTTTTCCACAATCCCAGCAAGAGGAAGCCATTCTGGGGAAACTTGTATGAGCTTGTGTACATAAAATGCCAATAGGCAAGTAAGTGACTATTGGAATTTAAATGAGAAAAACACAAACAAATGCACTAGGTAAAGAGTGCTTTCCTTCTATTTAAAGTACTATGCAGGGGAGGAGATGAAAGTAATCTGTGCCTGCTCTTTTTTAAATTTTAATACATAAATAGTATTTAATTTGAAACTAATGATTTTACAGAAAACTTATATTTTTAATTTCCTATTTCATTTTGAGGAGATGAACAGGGGGATTTCGATGCCAAAGGGAATGATTTTTAGAAACAGAGCATGCCTCTGTGGAGAGCAATCTTTTCACTTGACCTCACTCATTGTGGGTAAATTAGTTTGAATTTTATTATGTACATAAATAACAGGACACGAAAGACTGGGAAAAGTTAATAACTCTCTCAAAAGAAGAACTAATTAAATTTTCTTGCAAGTTAGCTGGTAAGTTTTCAGAGCCTGTGTTTGAATCTGTGACAGCTACAGAGTTGCCTGCACATATGTTGAAGAAATTACATGCATAGACCTGAGATTCCAACAGAATTACAGGGGAAGCAGACAAGGGAGTCCACAAATGCTGCAAGATTAGGAGAGTTTTTCATTTTTTGTTTTTTGTTTTAGGAGTAGGAAAGTTTTAATGGACTGAGCCAGTGGTTAATTAGTAACAGAGTTTGGTGAGAAATTTAAAAGATAATGCCATCTCATTTGATCTCAGCCAAAAGGTTGAGAAGCGATAAAGATAATGCCATTTCAGAACTAAGTCCAGTTAGAGAATAAAATACTCCATGTGTTAGTGAAGATTTTATAAATTTCATGGGTTTTCCACTCCATTTCATTCTCCAGCTCCTCATGCTTCCCATCTGGGTTCAAGGATCAGGTAACTCTTCACTTTTTCTTGCAAATACTTTGTGGTTGGAAATTAATGGCAAATAAATACTAGGGTGGTCTTTTCACTTTTGTAAAATTACAGAAGCAGAGCATTATGTTTGAGTCTGCATGTTAATCATGTAGTTATCCAAGTTGTTGGCAACTGGAAACAGTTTAAGTTGAGCATATCTGAAACAATGACTTAGTAAACAGAGAATGAAAGATAATAATCAATGCTTTCTGGAGTGAGCCAAAGTAGCTCACATTAGAGAGGCCACAGACCTGCTGGAAGCAAATGGGCTCTTTGCAAGTTAGCTAGCTAGCTAGTTACTTAGTGACTTCATTAATTTTGCAGTATTTCTTGCAGCCCATTTGTGTTTTAAGTTTGAATTTGACTTGTTTTGGTCACTAAGAGGTTTTTCATTTTTATGTTGTTAAATCTGGTCATTGTTTCCTTTGTGGCTTTGCTTACCATTACAAACCAAGGTACTCCTGCGACATTATGGATTTAATAAATATTCAAGTCCTGATATTTTCTAGTCATTTAAAATTATTTGATTAAAGATATGTAATTCAATTCCGTCTAAAATCTGTTGGGTTCATGGTAAGGGCAGTCACTAATGTTTTGTAGGAATTTAGTTGAGAAAATAAATCATGATTACTTCTAGCGAAGGAGTTTTTCCTGGGAGAAGTATCGTTTGAATTCAATTAGATAATTCAATCAAAAGTTGAGCGGGAATGACACATGCTGAGACAAAAGAAGCATGAGAGAAAGAGGAAATCAGTATGTGTGAGTGTTACTTCTCCTTAACTTACTTTAGCACCTAAAATACAAAATGGAGAAGGCCAGTTCTGACATCAGATAACTCAGAATCTAGTGGGGGAGATGAGCATGTGGACAAATAATGATAAAGAGATGTGGCAAGCAAAATATAGAAATTGTTACAGAAATAGTGATAGCTTATTTGTTACCATTTAGACTTTCATTAGGTATTACAGGTGTCCCCCACTTTCTGAAGGTTCATATTACATCACTTCACTTTTATTAATGACCTACATTAGTACCTGTTTTTGCTAACCAAAAAAATTTAAAGAGGACTTTTGCTTTTACAAAAAAGCAAAAGCCTGACACTCCCCCCTGACCCATGGCCTCAACTCAGACCCTGGGAAGCTCATCACAGTGCCAGTAGATCAGGCCTGTCCTGCTGCTAAGCCCTAACCCTAACCCTAGGTTGGCTTCTGAGGGGTCAGTCTCCAGAACCTTTCTCCAAAGTCCCCAGGATTCGGGACACCTGAGCAATATCAAGGGACTCAGGCTGCCACCCAAAAGGAAACCGTGCCATTTGGAAATGCGGTTCTGTACTAATGTAGGTCCTTTGTAAAAGCAAAATGGTGTAACTGCAACTTTCAGAAAGTAGGGAATATTCTTCAGTTGAAGCCATTTGGATTTATGAAAGGTTTCACAGGAACACTCTATTTTCAGATAGCAAGGGAAACCTGTAGTGGGTCTTTCTTTGGGGGCAGGGACTATACCACCCATGATCACTGAAATGTCTTGTCGAATATTCTTATTCGACGCTCACAATACCCTGTAAGTCAGGTATCATTAAGGCCATTTTTCATATGAAAAACCTGAGGCTTAGAAAAGTAAATGATTGCTTTAAAACCATACTTCTTGAAATTAGCAGAGAGAAGACATCATCACAGATCTTTTGTTCACAAATGAAATACTATTTGTACAACAAACATGCTATATGTATTTAAATATTCTCCAATGCTGTGTGCATAAATTGATGAATTTTTGAAAAATATTTGAAAAAATTTTGTTTATAATTTGAATATAAAAACCAAGAGAAGTGGATGAAAAACAGAACATAATAGGAGTTAAGTAGAGTAAGGAAGATGAGGTTTTTTGTTTTTTTTAACCTTTGCATTTAAGTAAGATAGACATACAGGAAAGTGTACAAACATTTAAGTATGCAGTCTGATTAATTTTCATGATTACGCCAACATATCTAGTATAGATCAAGAACAAAATATTAACATCATCCCAAATCCTTATTCATGCCCCCTTCCTTTCATTTCCTAAGAATGCCACTATCCAAATTTCTTACACCATAGATTCATTTTATCTGTTGTAAATGTAATCATTTAGCGCTTATTCACTTGTATCTAGTTTCTTTGGCTCAACAACATATTGGTGAGTTTTATCCATATTGTTGAGAGTAGATGTGGTTTATTAAATCTCATTGCTGTATAATATTCCATTGTGTAAATGCCATAACTTATTTATCAATTCTGTTGATTTGCATTTAGGTAATTTTTTGGTTTTGACTATTACAAATAGTGCCTCTATGAACATTTTTGTACATATGTTTTGAAGAACATATATATGCATTTCTATTAGATACATATCTAGAAGTAGATTTTTTCTGATCATAGAGTAAGCCTATGTTCAGCTTTTTTTTTTATTGAAGTATAGTTGATACACAATGCTACATTAATTTCAAGTATAGAACAGAGCGATTCAATAATTCTATGTGTTATACTATGCTCATCACAAGTGTAGCTACCATCTGTCACCATAAATGCTATTATAGTACCATCAACTATAAGGCCAAAGGGCTTTTCAGTTTACACTCTCATCAAAGTGTGTATGAATTGTGTTTTCTACATATCTTCACTAAATTTGGTATCGTTTATCTTTCATGTTAGTCATTCTGGTGCATGTGTAGTCTGGGTTTTAATTCACATTTCTTTGATGACTAAAGAAGTTGAGCATCTTAAATATGTTTATTGGTCATTTAGACATTCTTTTTTATGATGTGCAATTCATATATCTTGCTCAATTTTCTACAGAGTTGTCTGTCTTTGTCTTATTGATTTGTAGAGTACAAGTCCTTAGTCATATATATGCATAACAAACATCTCTTACTCTATGGTTTCTCTTTTTACTTCTGAATATGTATCATTTGATAGACTGCAGTTATTAAATATTAAAATAGACCTGTCTATCACTTCTGAATTTTTTAATCATGTCATATTCCTAAAAAAAGGAATAAAGCATCAAATAACTGTTGATGTATGCCTACTTAAGAAATCGTTGGCTATTCCAGCCAAGTAGATGTTCTATAATACTTTATTTTTGAAGTTATGTTCTATCAAATTTACTTTTTTAAAGCATTTGAAATGGATTTTTGTCTCCAGTCTTAGATGGGAGTCAATATACAATTTTTTCCACATTGATATCTAATTTACACAGCATCATTTATTGGAAAGATAATCTTTTGCCCACACCTATGCACTGTCGATTCCATTTGTCATATATATCAGATGACCATATATGTGTGGGACCATTTCTGACTCAATTTCATTGTATTTCATCTATTTCCTTACATTTGAATAAATATCACATTGTATTACTTTAGCTTTATATCTGGATAGTAAGTCTTCACTTTATTGCCTTGGCTTTTTTTAGAATCAGCTTGTCAAATCCAGAATTAAAAAAAACTGCTTGAAATTTTATCAGAGCTGTATGGAATCTAAAAATTAGCTTGAAAAGAATTGACATCTTTATGGGTTTTTCTCTTAACTATGGTATGATATATCTTTCCACTTATTTAAGTCTTCTTTTTTTTCAGATTTGTTTTTTAGATTTCAGTAAATAAGTCTTATATATCATTCAATGGATTTATTCCTATGTATTTCTTTCTTTTTACCTGGGGAGGCTATTGTAAATGGTGTTTTCAATTTTTTTTCCATTTGCTTATTGAAGATATATAGAAATATAATTGATTTCTTAAAAAGATTTTATTTTTTTAAAACAGTTTTAGGCTTACAGAAAAACTGAGAAAATAGTACAGTGTTCCCATATTATTAACATCTTGCACAGTTTTCCCTATTATTAACATCTTACATTAGTATGGTATGTTTGTTATAATTAATAAATTAAATTTGATATATTTTTCATAACTAAAGTCCACAGTTTATTCATATTTCTTGATTTTTAACCTTTTTTTGTTTAAGAATCCCACCCCAGACACCACATTACATTTATTTGTCATGCCTCCTTAGGATCCTCTTAACTATGACAGTTATCTCAGAATTTCCTTGTTTTTGATGACCTTGACTGTTTTCAGGGTATTTCGAGTATTTTGTAGAATTACCCTCTATCAGAATTTGTCTGATCTTTTTCTCATGACTAGACTCCCCCTTATGGATTTGGGGGAGGAAGATCACAGAGGTAAAATGCCATTTTAATTACATCATATCAAGTGTACATAACTATCAACTCTTATGTCTACATAAGATACATTTATAATACAGTTAGATTTTTCAGGTTTCAGTCTGCACTCCTTGGCATCCGCAGTCTCCTAAATAATTTTTATAATTGTATACATTAAGATTCACTTTATGTGCTGTAAGTCTCTATATGTTTTGACAAATGCATAATGTCCTTTATCAGCCATTATAGTATCATACAGAATAGTTTCATCGCCCTAAAAATCCCCGGTATCTCACCTGTTCAACTCTTCTCCCTACTCCAAACCCCTGGTCACCACTGATCTTTTTACTGTCTCTAAAGTTTTATCTTTTCCAAAATGGCATGCTCTTGGAATCACACAGTGTATAGGCTTCTTAGTTTGTTTTCTTTCACTTAGCAATATGCTTTTAAGGTTTATCCATGGTGTGTGTATGTGTGTGTGTGTGTGTATGTGTGTGTGTGTGTGTAGTTTGATAGTTCATTTCTTTTCATGGCTTTATAATATTCTGTTGTATAGCTGTGCCATAGTTTACTCATTCACCTATTGACGTCATCTTGGTTGCTTTACATTTTTGGTGATTATGAATAGGCTGCTATAAACACTTACAAGTAGGTTTTTATGTGGATATAAGTTTTCAAATCAGTTGGGTAAATACCTAAGAGTACAATTGCTGGATCCCATGGTAAGAGTACATTTAGTTTTGTAAGAAGCTGCCAAACTGTCTTGCAAAGTAGCTGTACCATATTGAATTGCAATTGGTACTGAATGAGAGTTCCTGCTGCTCCACATCGTCACCAACATTTAGTATTGTTTCTTTCCTTCCCATTTTAATAAGTGTGTAGTGGAATCTCATTATTGTTTGAATTTGCAATTTTCTGACCACAAGAGATTTCATGCATCTTTTCATGTGCTTATTTGCCATTTATATATCTTATTTGGTGAGGTGTCTATTCAGATTTTTTGCCTATTTTTTAATTAAGTTGTTTGTTTTCTTATTTTTTTTTGTATATTTTGTATACAAGTCTATTATGGCCTGAATGTTTATGTCCCCTCAAAATTCATATGCTGAAATTTTAACCCCCTAAGGTTACGGTATAAGTAGGTGGGGCCTTTGGAAAGTGAGTAGGTCAGGAGGGTAGAACCTTCATGAATGGGATCAGATTATTAAAAAAAAATCGACAGAATTTCCTAGTTCCTAACACCATGTGAGGACACAACAAGAATTCTATGATCCAGAAAAGAGCCTTACCCAACCATGCTGGCACCCCAATCTTGGACTTCCAGTCTCCAGAACTGTGAGAAACAAATTTCTGTTGTTTATAAACTACCCAGTCTATGTTATAGTAGCCTGAATGGACTATGACAAAGTCATTTATCAGATATGTGTTTTACAAATACCTCCTTGCAGTCTGTGGCTTGTCTTTATATTCTCCTTACATTGTCTTTCACAAAGCAAAAGTCTTTAATTATAATAAAGTCCAACTTATCACATTTTTTTCATTCATGGATCGTACTTCTGGTATTATATCTAATAATGCATTACCAAACCCAAGGTCACTTAGATTTTGTCTTATGTTTTCTTCTAAGTTTTGAGCTTCTACATTTTTCACTTAGGTCTATAATCCATATTGAGTTAATTTTTGTTGGGGGTCTATATTCATTTTTTTTAGCATATGGATATTGTAGTGGGTTGAATAGTATGCCTTCCCGCCTCACCCCCCCCCACACACACACCTTCTTGTCTATCTGAAATCTCAGAATGTGATCTTATTTAGAAATTGGGTCTTTCCACATAAAATTAAGGTAAGGATCTCAGGATGAAATCACCCTGGGCTAGGTTAAAGAGTCCAAAACACCTTGATTTAGGACTTCTGACCTCTAGATCTGTGAGAAAATAAATTCTATTGTTTCAAGCCATGAAGTCTGTGGTAATTTGTTATAGCAGCCCTAGGAAAATAATTAGACACTCAATTTTCCCAGTAGCATCATTTGTCAAAAAGACTATCCTTTCTCTATTGAATTTCTTTGCACCATTGTCAAAGATCAGTTGACCATATGTATATGGGTCCATATCTGGACTCTATTCTGTTCCATTGATCTCTTTGTTCTTTTGGCAATTCCACACTGTAGTGATTACTGTAGTTTTAGAGTAAATTTTGAAGTTAAGTAGTGTCAGTCCTTCAACTTTTTCCTTCTCCTTCCATGTTATGTTAATTATTCTGGGTCTTTTACTTCTCTATATGAACTTGAGCATCAGTTTGTCAATATCCATAAATAACTTGCTAAGATTTTAATTGGGATTGCATTGAATCTACAGATCAAGTTGGGAAGAAGTGATATCTTCTTTTTTTTTAAGATTTTATTTATTTTTGACACAGAGAGAGACAGCAAGAAAAGGAACATAAGCAGGGGGAGTGGAGAGGGAGAAGTAGGCTTCCCGCTGAGCAGGGAGCTCGATGAGGAGTTCTATCACAGGACCCTGGGATCATGACCTGAGCCGAAGGCAGATGCTTAATGACTGAGCCATCCAGGTGCCCGGGAAGAAGTGATATCTTGACAATATTGAGTCTTCCTATCCATGAACATGGAATATTTCTCATTTACTTAATTCTTCCTTGATTTGTTCATCAGAGTTTTATATTTCCCTCATATAGATCTTGTACACATTGTTAGATTTATACCTAAGTATTTCATTTGGGGGCTGCTTATTATGTAAATGGTATTGTGTTTTTAATTTCAAATTCCACTTGCTCATCATTGAAATACAGGAAAGTGACTGACTTTTGTATAATCGCCTTGTAATACTACAACTTTGCTATAATTGCTTATTAGTTCAGAAATTTCTTTTGTTAATTCTTTCTGATTTTCTACATAGATGATCATATCTGTGAACGAAGACAGTTTTATGCCTTCCTTTCCAATCTGCATACATTTTATTTCCTTTTCTTGCCTTATTGCATTAGGTAGAGGTTTTAGTATGGTATTGGAAAGGAGTGGTGAGAGGTGACATCCCTGCCTCATTCCTGATCTTCAGTGGGAAAGTTTCAAGTTTTGCTAGGTGTAAGTTTGTGTAGATATTCTTTATCAGGTAAAGGAAGTTCCCCTCTACTCCTAGTTTACTAAGATTTATTATGAATTGGTGATGGATTTTATCAAATGCTTTTTTCTGAATCTATTGCTATGATTATCAAATATGTTCTATTTTAGTCTGTTGATTAAATAAATTACATTAGTTGATTTTCAAATGTTGAACCAGCTTTGAATACCTGGGATGAATCTCACTTGACCATGGAGTATATTTTTTTAATACTTTTTTGGATTCAATTTGCTAATATTTTGTTTAGGATTTTTGCATTTATGTTCATAAGAGATATTGGTCTATAGTTTTATTTTCTTGTAATATCTTTAGCATTTTCTTTTTAATTCTTTTTAAAGTTTCCATATTTATGTTTACACTATCTATGCATTCTTGCATGTGTCTACTTTTCCATGAGAGTCTTTACTATATTAATCATAGCTGATTTTAATTCCATCTGATAATTTCAAAATCTGTAATATATTTGAGTCTGGCTTGGATGCTTGCTTTTTCTCTTCAGACTGTTTTTATTCTTGGCTTTTAGCATGCATTATAATTTTTTTGTTGAAATCTAGACATGATGTATCAGATAATAAGAACCAAGGTAAGTAGAGCTTTAGCATGGGTTTTAAGTTAATCTGGCAAGGAGTTGGGTTGTGTTTATTGTTTATTATAAGTCTTTGTATCAAGGGTTTCAAATTCATGTAGTTTTTTTGTTTTTGTCTCTTCTGCTGATTTTTAATTTTCCTAAGAATTCCTTGTTAATAAAAGTCCGAGACTTGCAACCATTTCAGCTGTAATCCATTGTCATTATATTAGCTCTCTATTGATACGGTGATGAAGAGTTAGGAAGGGAAGTATTTTAAAATCTTCTGTTCAAATTTCACTCTTTTGGTGGGCCTATGACCCTTGGCTGTGACCTTCACAAGTTTCCCTACTTTTTCCTCCTCCTTTCCCACCTTAGGTGAGACAGGAAAGCTAAAGGGAACAAGGGTAGGGTCGTTGTCCTTCTACCTGTGTAACATAAGGATCTGGTAAAGTCTTTTCCCTGGAGAGTAGGTTTTGTTTGTTTGTTTGTTTGTTTGTTTAATAGAAAATGGTTTGGGCTTGTTTCAATATGGCTACTTTCCCCTTCCTTTGTCAAAGATATGAGGTGATTTTTCTTGGTTCTTCACTATAAGAACCTGGAGGCGTTCACGCTGGTGAAATCTATGGACTAGAGCCCTGAGGATTTTGTCACCCTCAAGCTAATTCATACTCAACCTCCCGAACGTCATCAAAATTACCATTACTTGTGTTGGTTAATATATGTTTCAATTTTTGTACTCAGTAAATATTTATTGATTAGGTAGTATATGCCAGAGACACTTCTAGAAACTACTAATCAATGGTGAAGAAGATAGGAAAGTTCATTTTCTAGTGGGAAAGAGACACATATAAAAAGATAATTATAAAACAGAGAGGTAAGTGCTATGATAGGGGAAGTCCAAGGTAGTATGAAAGTACCTTTCTCTTAATTCATACTGGGTTTTATTTTCAGATTCTCCATACAGAATAAAATACAAAAATAATGAAACAGCCGTATTTGGAGAAAATGTGACCATCTTCTGCAATTTAACAACTCCAGCAGATGTTGTGCAAATTACCTGGCAAAAGATTCAAGGTTCTTTGCCACAAAATATTGGCACATATAGCAGTATATATGGAGAAAAGATTCTTCCACCATACAGAGATCGGCTGCACTGTGAGGTCATCGAACCCAATTCCTCATTCATAACTATCCGTGAAGTAACATTTGAAGATGAAGCCTGCTATAAATGTCTATTTAATGTGTTCCCACATGGCAGCCATGGCGGACAAATCTGCCTTAGCATTATAGGTATATAAATGTTTTTATGTAGAGTCAAAATTTGGGGGATGTGGTCTTTCAAGGTTAAGGTCCAGACAAAGAATGTTAGAGAAGGAAAGATTATAATAGAGGCCACCCATGCTTTTGTTATACAGCGGGAAAAAAAAAAAAAGGAAGCCAATGATAGTTACATGACTTTCCCATTTTCACACAGTGCAGGACCAGGCATAATATTTAGGTCTTCTGACCTCTCATCTAACTTTTACGCTGCACTGATTTTAATCTGGCAGATAAAGTTCATGAATGGCATCAGAATTTTCATTGGGAAAGAGAGGAAAAGAAAAAGAGAGAGTGGAGAAAATGAAAGAAGAAAGACTTAAAGAATAAGAACAAAATGTTGAAGGAATAGTTATAGTTAGTATCATAGTGTCCTCTCATTATTTTGATGAAAATTTAAAGTATTGGAGGTTTATATAAGATAATTTTAAGGTTGAATGAAAGTGGAGATAATGAAGCATTTCTCTTAAATTGGAGCATAGTAGGTGTAAGAGATGGAATTGTGAGATTTTGCAAAATATGAGGAGAAGTGTCTGAAAGGGACATGCTTCAACCTTTTGTCATCATATAAATATTTGGGGAAGTCTATCTTTAACACCTTAGAAATCAGGTATGACATATATTTTATATTTAATTTTGGGTCTCCTTTTTTGTCTCAGCTGTATCTGAATTAAAAACTGAACTCCAGTCCAATCTTGACTCTGAAGATTTTCTTAGATTTATTTACTCAGCTGTGGGAAAACCTGTTCCTCAAATATCCCTTTTCCCATCACGAGTCTTGATTAATCCACCAGAGGAATACTTTGCTCAGAACCCAAATGGCACGGTGACTATCACTAAAATGTACAACATCTCCTTGGAGACTGTGAAGTCCCTAGGTCTCCAGTATCTGACTGTGCGTATGGATCATCCTCTAAGGAATGAAGAAAAGATTGTTCCGTTGTCAGTCAAGCAAGAATGTAAGTAGAAGTAATAATCAACAAGGGGAAATGTTCTAAAAATTCATATCAGAAGTGTATGTGTACTCATCTATTTTTAGAAATGTTAAGTCATTGTGATCCATATGCATGGTTAAAAGAATCAAGTAATGAAAACGTTCTCTAACCCAGTTCTGCCTCCAAAGGTAATTATTCTTAAATGGCAAATTTTTAACTGATCTCTCTTAATTGCTTTCCACTGAATTTCTTCCACAGTCAGTGAAGACCAGGTTCACTTATATCTCCTTCAACTTTTCCTCCTCCCAATATAGTTCCTTTCTTCCCAATACAGTTCTTTTGCTGATTACCTCTGCAAACTTCAACAATGTGGTTAAACTTATTTTTGTGTCATCCACCATAGAAAGTCTCTCTTAGCTGCCCATTTTTCCTTGCTTAGCTTCCACCCAAGCTCTGTCAGTTGTACCCTCTGTTTCAAAGCCATAGTTAAACAAGGTATGATTTTCTTTAAAAATTTAAGTAATAATTTAAATATATTTATGTTTCTGTATTTATATAATACAATTTCCTATAAAATTTAAATAATTGTTTTTATATTTCACTTAATCTGACACTGGAGCATTTTGTCTCTATATATTTAGTGTAAATACTGGCATATTTGGGTTTTCATCTACCATCTTACTATTTGTTTTCTATTATTTGGCCTGTTTTATGTCCCTTTCTCTCTCTTCCTGAATTCTTTTAGGTTATTTATTTCTGTTTCATTTACCCCCTCCATTAATTTGTTAACTATACCTTCCTGAATAGGAGACTACAACATATATCTCTTGACTTATTAAAGCCAATATAATTTATTATTTTTACTACTTTTCAGATAATGCAATGAGCTTATATAAATTATCACTCTTGGTGCTGTCATTTTGTGCATTTCATTTCATTTATTCATTCATTTATTTATTAATTAAAATTTTTGTTTGAATATAGTTGACACAGTGTTATATTAATTTCTGGTGTATGTTTTGTTCATTTTAATTCTTTATATATATATTTAATGCCAAAATATATTATTGTTGTTATTATTCGTAGTAATATTCTTCTAGATTTATCCTTTCTATTGTTTTTTATTTCTTTGTCTATGTTCAAACTTTTATTTTTCTTCTGCCTAAAGAATTCTCTTTAGTTTTTTCCTTAGTGAAGATGTATAGATGACCGATTCTTTTAATATTTTTGGTTGTAAAATGTTTTAGCTTTTGAAGTACATTTTTGTAGGATTTTTGATTCCAGTTTTGATAGTTATTTTATTTTTTTCATCACTTTGACAATGGTATTTTACTGGCTTCTGATTTTCATTATTTCCTTTGAAAAAGTATATGTCAGTTTTATGGCTCGTCCTTTGAAAGGAATGTATCTCCCCTTCACCCCTACTGCTTTTAAGACTTTCTCCTTGTATTTATTTTACATTAGTTTTATTGTTAGTGTTTTGGTATCACATTCTTTGTATTTATCTTGCTTGCATTTTCCTAAGCTTCTTGAGTCATGAGTTAATGTCCTTCATCACTTTTGGAAAATGTGTAAACTCAAGAAAATGGTGAGGATAACATTTCTCCATAATTTGTTACAATCATCAAGAACCAAAAAGCATCACTAGCCATCAATGATATTGAATCATAAAGTTTGAATGAATGAAGGAGACATCACATCTTTTGGAAATTTAACAGCTTTTCCACATAACTAGCTATGGGAGTATTGGAATAAGTAGCTTAGTACATGGTCCAGATGGGCTAACCATAACCTCATTAGTTATCTCATTAGTCTCTGAATTAAACAGCCTGTGGCCTAACCTAAATAAAGCACAAAAAAATGGCTATCACAAAATGAAACTACTATAAAGCATAATATACTCAGACCAACACAAATTATTCTTCCATTGTTTTCAGCCTCCCCAGGTTAGCACGACCTGGTTCAAGTCAACTCTGCTGTAGAATTAGAACAGTGGGCAATTTCCCTAGTGACTCTGTAGTGATGATAACAGGCCACAGGACCTATCCTATGGTCCGACAATGCTGTTTCATGTGATTAATAGTTTGCTTGGTACACCACTTTAGTTTAACCACCTTTCTGCCCTCAGATCTTGTAGAGTATTCCTCCATTGTCTTTGATCATCCATTGTTATTGCTGAGAAGCCAAATGTCAATCAGATAATTGTAATAGTAAATATTACTGTATCTTCTCTTTGATAATATGGTATTTTCTCTTTATCCTTAGAGTTCTGAAACTTCCTGTGCTATTTTTAAGGTATTTTATCTTATTTTTAAATACTTTAATGTAATTGCCATTTGGTGAGCTCACTCAATTTGGAGACTCAAATCCTTCAACTCTGAATATTTTCTCATTTCTTTGCAAATTTTCCACCTGTTCACTTAACTTACTCTCTTTTTATAAACTTCAATTAAGTGGGCATTAAAACATTTCAATTGAATTTTATTTTCTTCTTAAAAAATGTCTCTTTTTCTTTTCTTCATAATATCAGGGAGATTTTTAAAAATTATCTTTAAACTCTTTCATTCAATTTTTCCTTCTTTTGACAGATTTATAATTTTGAATTGCTTTTACAACTTAAGATTAATTTTATAAATTATAATTGATTTAATTTTTTTATACCCAATTTTCCTGCTTTATGAAAGTAATATCTTATCAAATCTATCTGGGAATAATAATTTAGAAGTCCTGTTTCTTTAATTATCTCTTCCACTCTCCCCCCTGACTTACTACCACCATTATTTATTTATAATTTTAAGTAGGCTCTATACCCAGTGTGGGGCTTGAACTCACAACCCGGAGATTAAGAGCCTACATGCTCTATTGACTGAGCCAGCCGGGTGCTCCCCATCATTTTAATTTTATGTTTCTTTTACTCAGTCTTTCTCACTTTGATTACAAGTTTTATTTAAAGTCTAGTGAGCTCTGACTGGAGGATTATAGAATCTTTATTTGGTTAATTGTATCTTGTAAAGAATGACTTCTGTTTGTAGAAAGCAGGCTGTTGCTTTCTACAGTTAGCCAGGAGACTCCAAAAGCCAGAATGTAGAGGCCTGTACTCTGGACCTATGACTCCCTACCTTAGTTATTTCCAGGATATTCATTAAATTACTTAACTGCCCCTTTCTTCTCTCTCTCTCTCTCTCTTTTTTTTTTTTTTTTTTTTTTTTTGGCTGGAGGTTTCACACACCTGCCTCTCCAGAACTGTGATTTCAGATACGGAAATGGGTGCTTTCGACTGTAAGTTTCATTCTGTGATTCACTACTCCTTCTTTTGCCATCTGAGTTCTAATGCTCTCCAGGTTCTGCAGGGCTGTCTCTGCAGGTGTAAGCTGCTTTTTGCATACATGAGCCTGTAGCTTCTCATCCTACACCTTCATAAGCCTTTCCTCTATCCACTTTACGACTTTTGTAAATTTGTTGAAATCTCTTGCCAATGAAGATCACTCTCCTGTTCGTTGTTTTTCATTTAATCAATTTATTTTTGTTACTACAATTTTAATGAAGTCTTAAGAAGGAGTAGAGGTAAATATTTTTGTTATGTGTGTTTCTTGAAACTGAGGTTAATCAGCTCCTTTTTTCCTGGAAACTTTCCCCAAATTATGAGATTGGAATATGCCCATTGAATAGCATATGTATCTCCCATCAATCTATTGGCTAGATTATTATATTAATTTCACTTCTCACTGAGCTGCAAATGTCTGTAAAGGAGTAACTTATCAATTTAGAAGAGAATTCTTCCTTGTTTAGCTTTGCAACAAATATTAAGGATATAAATTCCTGATTCTATTGAAATCTTCTATAGAGCCTTTATTCCCATGTTTTATTATTGCTGACTTAAGGGCTCCGTTCACATTTTAGGCCCATTCAGCCTCCTTTGCCCACTTGAATGAGTTATGTAGTATCTCATTGAAAAAGAACATAGTTAAAACTAAAAACTGAGACAAAGTGATGTCTGAACAGTCAGAAATAAATAGCACAAAGTTTCTCACATGGATTTTCCTAATAGTATCAGGGAAGAAGAAATTGCTAGCAAGAATTTCTCTTCAATGATAATGAAAAATTGAAAGCAGCAAATTAAAAAGAAGTAAGAGGTTACAATGAACAGAAAAATGACCTCAATCAGAAAGAGGACCCCACAATCTACCAGAAGCAGACCTAAGAATACGAAATGCACAATAATTCATACCATTTTAATGTAAGTGCAGATTTCCTTGAGGTCCATCCACAAAGTGTATATGTTCATTTTTATATCTAAGAACTAGCAGAAATACTCATGATGACCTTTGGTTAAACTTATGCTGCAATGAAAAATGTAAATTATATTCAGAAGGCTACATAGAAAGAAGTGGATTTGTAATACAATTTAGGAACACCATGGTCAAAATAGCTACTATGAAGTGTTGATACTTAAAATTTCATACTATATTTTTTTCATAAGACTGCAGCCTCTAGAATCAGACAGAACTGAACTTGCTTCCCAATTTTGCTACTTAATCACTATGTATCGTATCTTTGGGCCATTTTCTTAATGTCTCAGAGCCTGTTTTCCCATCTGAACCTAAAAATCGTACTCACTTAGTTGATGTAAATAATCCTTACAAAATGCTTATCATATTGCTTAACACATTAACCTTAAATACTGATTATTATCATTATAAATTTGTTTTCTGAGGTTTTTGCAGATTCTTTGAAAATTCCATTTTAGTAATTGAGTATTATTTCATTGTGACTACATTATATTTTTCTTTAAACATCTTCTTTTGTTGAATATTTGGGTGGTCTGATCTTTTTTCCTTATTCTTGAGTGTCATAAAATGTTATTAAATATTGTCTGTCTTCATTTTGAATATACATTAGTATATTCTTTTATAAAATTGATTATGGCAAATAATCTCATAGTGTCAATTTGAATGTCAATGAAGCAATGGCAAATCAAGAGAGTATTGCAGATTCAAAGTGTCAAAATGACAGTACAATGTACAGAAATTAAGCATAGTCACAAAGAACATGTTTCTGGTTTATGTCTTTCAGGTACTTCTGTTTCTTCTTATATTTGGTTGCGCACAGTTGGTCCACTCATAATTTTGTTATGTATTTCATTGATCATTGTCCATCTTGTCCGGAGAAAGAAAAAGTAAGTTGCATTACTACTTGTCTATGATAGGGAAGGTGGGTAAAATAGGGCTAGTTTTAAATATGAAAAAAAGACATTTCAAGGGCTTTGGCAAAATTCGTCATGGAAAGAATGATGATGGAAAACTCTTTTCCATTTACTTAGTAATTCTTGCAGTCAAGAGTTTATCCCTGGTCAAATGATATCTTACTTGGGATTGTATAAAGGTAGACTGTTAGTCATTTATACTGATGGTAAATTGAGCTTAAGAGTCTTCCTTTAGGGGCGCCTGGGTGGCTCAGTTGGTTGAGCGACTGCCTTCGGCTCAGGTCATGATCCTGGAGTCCTGGGATCGAGTCCCACATCGGGCTCCCTGCTCAGCAGGGAGTCTGCTTCTCCCTCTGACTCTCTTCCCTCTGATGCTCTCTGTCTCTCATTCTCTCTCTTTCAAATAAATAAATAAAATCTAAAAAAAAATAAAAAAATTAAAATGTTTAAAAAAAAGAGTCTTCCTTTAGAACAGTTTTGAAGGAAAGAGCATATGAACTTCAGACTATTGGTGGGAGGGTCCGCTGAGTGGGGAACAAGGCTGAGATTGGAGGCTTGAGATAAATCTACCTCACAAAGCCACAGTAGGATGAAAGTGGTCTTACTTTACAGGACTAATACATTAAAATATATTTTTATTTATTCAACAAATACTTCTTTTTTTAAGATTTTATTTATTTATTTGAGAGAGAGAGAATGAGAGATAGAGAGCACAAGAGGGAAGAGGGTCACAGGGAGAAGCAGACTCCCCCTTGAGCAGGGAGCCTGACATGGGACTCGATCCCAGGACTCCAGGATCATGACCTGAGCCGAAGGCAGTCGCTTAACCAACTGAGCCACCCAGGCTCCCTCAAGAAGTATTTGTTGAGTGCCTATATATTGTTATGCATTATTCTCAGTGAGGGCAATAGAAGCACAACTAAAACAGGCAAGTTTTAGAAGAGTATGTCTCAGTAGGGAGAGGTGGTCAATGAAAATTTACATAGAAACAAGAGAACACCAGGTGGTGATATGCACTATTTAAAAAATAAAGCAGAATGATGTAATTGAAAGAGACTATGGGATTAGTTTATATTGAGCAGTCTCTCTGAGAAGCTGACGTTTAAATTGAAACCTGAGTAAGAAAAGAGTTGTGAGTGACATTCTCAGAGAAGAGTATTCCAGACAAAAAAGGAGGAGTTATTGTAGGTCCTGAGGTGGGAATGAGCTGGGTGTGTCCCAAGACAAAACGAGGTCAGTGTGCATAGAGCAATGATTTAGAAATAGAGATGGGGTTTAGAACAGGTAAGGCCCTCAGGCCTTGAAAGGCGTTTGGGATTTTTACTACTTGCAATACCAGTCTATTGAAGTATTTAAAACAAGGGGGCACAAGGATCAGATTTACACTTTAAAAAGATCTCTTTCACTGGAATGTGGACAAAGTTTCTTAGAATTCAAGGATGAATGCAAGGAGGTTTTTAGAGAGGTGATGGCCAGAGTCAAGGTGGGAGTCAACAGTGGTCTGGACTAGGGTGGTAGCCCTGGGAATTGAGGAATTAGGGAGAGGTTTAGGATGACAGGGTTTGCAGCTGGATAGATGTGGATAGAGGGGAAATAGGGGGAAATTATCTTGATGATTCTAAACATTTCTGCATAGACTGAAGAAACCTTTTATAAATGGGGAAAAATTCGAGGAAGAACAAATTTTGAAGGAGGATCAAGAGTTCTGTTTTGGACATGTTAATTTTTAAATGCCTATTTGACATCCAAGAGAATATGTCAATTATGTACGAATCTGGAATTTACAGAGCAGATGAGACCAGAGGTACAAATTTGGGAGTGTAGTGGGTATCAACAGGACGAATCATAAGTTATGACTCTCACTATTATAGTGTAGAAATAACCTTCAAGTTCTGTTGATGGAGTATTTTTATGCTGAATTGAGCATTGAAAAGATATTTTGATCAATCTCTAAAGAGATCTGAATCTTCCAATTTTTTATTCATAGAATGCTCTTATAATCTATTGCCATTAGGGGGAGTGTTTGGGCTCTATTCATCTTATGAATCTATCAACATCATCTCTGACCTATAGGTCAGAGAATGTGCTTAAAACCACACCCCAGCCCAGCAGTCTGATGTGGAATCCTTAGTGAGCCACTCTCTTCCTGCACACAGGTAATTGGTAGGTGTGTGATTTTTGCTGTCATTGTGCATACTTCAAATTTAAGACTTAACCTTCCATATTAAATCATCCATTCGGTAGCAGCAATTACCATTTTTAAAAATAAATGGAAACAGATTTGTTTATATAATCCAGTTTAATGAACTAGTGGGTTCAAGTGAAATGGTATTAATATTAATGACTGAATGTTTCTATTCATTCCCTGATTCAAGACCCTTAGTTGAATGACTGCTCTAATTTTGCCTTTTTTTTTGAGTATTAATAAGTATGAGCATGTCTTCATATATTTATGAATATATATATATATATATTTCTCAGCCATTCAGGTTTCCCTTTCTTTGAGGTTCTTATCTATATCTTCTGGTTGTTGTCTGTATTTGCAGAAATTCTTTATATTCTAGATTCTTTATGTACTAGATAGTGATTACTTCTCCCTATTTAGCACCACACTACTAAATTTTTCAGTTATATCATTAAAAGAACAGAAATATTTGATGCTTTAATGTTGTTAAATCCATCAATTTTTTCACCTAACACTTTGAATTTGGGGACCTATTTAAGAAGTAATCATTCATGTAAGTTCACAAAAATATAATCACATTTATTAGCTTCATATTTTTCTATTTCATATTTAGGTCTTTTAACATTTGTACATAACGTAGGAATGACACGTACTGTTAATTTTCATCATGTAATGAGACAGATTTCCTAACATCACTTATATACAATCTGTCCCTTTCCTTATTGATGAGCTCTGTTTTTAGCTCTCTCAGGTAGAGAGTTTTGTTCCATTGTTGAATTTTTAGTTTCTTCATGATTGCGTATAGTTTTTATTATTATGGTCTTTTGTTATGTTGAAATGTGGTAGGGAGAGATCCCTTTTTGTGTTTTTTAAAGATGTATCTCTTCAGGGATACACACACACACAGACCGTGAAATAAGTTTATTTCATTAAAAAAATATAGCTGCAATTTTGGTTAGTCTTACACTGAATTGATAGATTAATTTAATTTAGAGAGCATTGATATCTTTACAGTGTAATTTACTCCACCCATAAATATGCTATTCATTTATTCAAGTCTTTCTGAATGTCTTTTAGGAAAGTTTTAAAACTTTCTCTCTGTAGGTTTTATATAATTTTTGCTAAATTAATTCCTCAGTACTTTTAATTTGTTCACTATGATGAATGGTATCTTTTTTTTTTTTAAAAAATTTATTTATTTGGAGAGAGAGCGAGTATGAGAGAAAGAGATCATGAGCAGGGTGGAGGGGCAGAGGGAGAAGCAGACTCCTCGCTGAGCAGGGAGCCTGATGCAGGACTCAATCCCGGGAGTCACCCAGGTGCCTCCAGTATCTTATTTTTTTAATGAAAATTTCTAGCTGGTTATTAGTGATTTAGGAACAGTTCTGGATTTTTTAGGCTAACCTATATTTGGAAATCTTGCTAAACTATTAGTTAAAAGTTTTTCTGTTTATCTAAAAGTTTTCTATGTAGATAATCATCTCTTGTGCACTCAATGACATTTTTACTTTTTCCTTTCTATTTTTTATACCTCCTTTTTATATTAAATAACACCAGTTACCTTTGTCTTGCTTTTCTGAAATTAAAGACTGTGTTTTAAATTTCTCAAGTATGGTATTTGCTGCAGTGTTTGGCTATTAATCATATAATCGATTTCAAGAAACGTTTTAATATTTCTATTTTCTGTCATTTTATTATATATAGACTGTTGAACTTAAGAAGTAATTTTGTATCTGTTAATATAGTCATATGAATTTTCTATAGTAGTCCATTAATATGATAAACTGCGTTGAGAGATATCTAGTGTTAAGCCATTCTGGGAGTATATTTTTGCTTATATTTATAAATAAAACAGGACAATAGTTTTCATTTTTTTAAATTATCTTTCCCTGGCTTTGAAATAAAATTTTCAAATTAAGGTTTTGAAATTGACAGTAACCTCAGAGAAAGACCTTAATCTTTTAATAGTTCTCCATTTAGGAACATGTATATAAGATGGCTATTTCTATTCCTTCACAATTATCTGGGTCTGTGGGGTTTTCTTTGATTTCAGCTTAATTGCTTTCAAAGTGACTGGCTTATTAAATTCTGAATTTTTATGCTGATTTTTATTATTCTTTTCCTAATTTTAAATGATTTTATTTTATTGTAGTAAGAACATTTAGCATGAGATCCATACTCCTAACAAAATTTTTAAGCATACAATATAGTATTATTGATTATAGGTACAATGTTGTACAGCAGATCTCTAGAACTTACGCACATTGCTTAACTTATGCTTATTGGTTAGTAGCTCTCCATTTCTCCCTTTCCCCAGCCCCTGGCAACCACTGCTTACTCTTTGATTCTATGAATTTGATTATTTTAGAGTCTTCACATAAGTGGAATCATGAAGCATTTGTCTTTCGGTGACTGGCTTATCTCACTTAGCATAATGTCCTTGAGCTTCACCAATATTGTCACCTATTGCAGAATTGCCTTCTTTTTGAGGCTGAGTAGTATTCTATTGCATGTATATATCACATTTTCATCTGTAGATGAAATTCATCTGTAGATCAACATTTAGGTTGTTTCCACATCTTGACTATTGTGCATAGTGCTGCAATGAACACATGAAAGTACTAATAGCTTTTTGAGCTCCTGATTTCAATTCTTTTACATAAATATCCAGAATTGGGATTGCATCATATATAGTTCTATTTTTAATTTTTAAAGAAATCTCCATATTGTTTTCCACAGTGGTTGTACCATTTTGCATCCCCACCAATAGCGCACAAGGGTTCCTATTTCTCCACATCCTCACCGACATGTGTTGTCTTCTGTTTCTTGTTTTATTTGTTTTGTTTTGTTTCTTTCTAGTTATTAACAAGTTTTTTTAATTGAAGTATAGTTGACATGCAATATTATGTATTAGTTCAGGTGTACAACATGGTGACTTGACAATTCTATATATTACACATGCTCACCACAATACTAGTAGCTACCTTCTGTTATATAGTTATTACCATATTATTGATTTTTCCCTATACTATACTTTTCATCCCTGTGACTTCATTATTTTATAACTGGAAGTTTGTCCCTCTTAATTCCCTTCACCTAAATTTGCCCATTCCCCCACCCCCTTCCCCTTGGATAACTATCAGTTTGTTCTTTGTATTTATGAATCTTTCTGTTTTTTGTTGGTTGGTTGGTATGTTGGTTTGTTTTGTTTGTTAGATTCCACATATAACTGAAGTCACATGGTATTTGTCTTTCTCTGACTTACGTCATTTAGCATAATACCCTCTAGGTCCATCCATGTTGTGAATGGAAAGATTTCATTTTTTTATTTTTTATGGCTGAGTAATATTCCATTATATATATATGTATATATATATATGAATGGATAAAGAAGATGTGATTGATATCTATAGCTATATGAATATAGATATATATATATATATATCAATTAACAATAGTAATTCACAGACATGCTAAAATTAGTCCATAAATCTTCATGGATAACCCAGGTGCTTTTCAAAATGCCGCGCCTGTGCTGGGTCTCAAAGTGATATAGTGTGCTGGCCCTTTAAGAGTCTCAATTTCTGTATCCCTCTGGCTCTCCCCAAATGAAGCTCCACCAATTTTCAAAGCTCCTGGAGTTAAGTCCTGCTGATTTTCAAAGCCAGGTGTTAGTGTTGCAGGATTGCAGGGCTCTTGTCTCGTGGAGTGGAAGAATGAATCTCATGGACACAAAAGGGTAAAGTGAAGCTATGAAGTGAAGGTGAGAGCAGAAAGCAAAGAAAAAGCTCTCTAGAGTGAGAGGGGTCCTGAGTGGGTTGCCACTGAGGGCGTTTAGTGGCAGTCTTTTATTGAAACCGACTGGGAAGCTTGTGGCCTTGAGATTCTTGTGCTGTCTTGGTTTTTCCCCTTATCTCTTTTTTTCTTTTCTTTTTTTTTTTTAAAGAGAGAGAGCCAGAGAGCACAAGTGGGGGAAACAGTAGAGGGAGAGGGAGAAGCGGGGTCCCCGCTAAGCAGGGAGCCCAATGCGGAACTCGATCCCAGGACCTTGGGATCATGACCTGAGCTGAAGGCAGCCGTTTAACAGACTGAGCCACCCAGGTGCCCTGCCTTATCTCTTGTTCTGCTCTGTCTCAGTGTCTCCACTTGCCAGGAATAGTTCCAGAGCCTTGTCAAGGGATTCAGGGGCCTTCTATCTCCCCAGCCTATACCTTCACCCCTTCCCTACTGAAGAGACAGGACCTGTGGACAGAAAGAGCAATACTGGGATTGTGAGCAGTGACTCATTGCCTACTTTTTAATTCGTGGGGGTTAGGGATGGAGCAAGTCTCGGAGGAATCTGAAAAGCCTTGATTTTCAGGACCTTGAAGGGCCAGCTGCTGCCAAGATAAGGTTACTTTTAAACATGATCTCACTGATATGCAGACCTTAAGAAACAAGGTAGAAGATCATAGGGGAAGAGAGGAAAAGTTGAAACAATGAAACCAGAGAGGGAGACAAACCATAAGAGACTCTTAATGTCAGGAAACAAACAGGGCTGCTGGAGGGGAGGGGGTAGGGGGATAGGGTAGCTGGGGCACGGACACTGGAGAGGGTATGTGTTGTGGTGGGTGTTGTGTAAGACTGATGAATCACAGACCTGTAGCCCTGTAACAAATGATACATTATATGTTAATCAATAAAATAATAAAATAATAAAATAAAATAAAAAACATTAAGTCACTAAGGCAGCCAGGAGTTCTTTGGGGGAGGTCACACTTTGCGTGTTTCAGGTGTCTATCAGTGAGCTGCAAGCTGTAAGGCAATTTTATTTTTTTTTATTTTTTTTAAAGATTTATTTATTTATTTATTTGAGAGAGCGAGAATGAGAGAGAGAGAGTACATGAGAGGGGGGAGGGTCAGAGGGAGAAGCAGGCTCCTTGCTGAGCAGGGAGCCCGATGTGGGACTCAATCCCAGGACTCTGGGATCATGACCTGAGCCGAAGGCAGTCGCTTAACCAACTGAGCCACCCAGGCGCCCTGTAAGGCAATTTTAATTTAAGCTGCATTTCTTTTGCCTTTGTTTCCCCCATCATTATGAGGCTTCATCTTCCCTTCCCTGTATCAGAGCCCCCGGGGTGCCTGATGTGGGGCTTGATCCCCTTGCTCCTCGGGGAGGACCTCTGCACTTGTGAAATCCCTTCTGCTTGTAGGTCACCATGCTGGAAGTTTGGTTCCTGGCTGCACCTCTGCCCTTCCTCCCCTTTTCAATGGGACTTCTGTTTATGTCTTTATTTGTGAAAAATCTGTCCCACCAGTCTCACCAGGCTTGTTTTCAGAGTGAGTTGCATCACATGTAGTTGTTGCCTTGGTGTGTCAGTGGGAGATGAACTCAGAGCCCACCTAACTCTGCCCTGTCTTGTTTTCTTGATAACAGCCATCCCAGCATGTATCAGGTAATATCTCATTGTGGTATTGATTTGCATTTCCCTGATGGTTAATGACACTGAGCACTTCTTCACATACCTGTTGGTCGTTTATATCTTCTTTGGAGAAATATCTGTTCAGATCCTTAGCCTATTTTTTTAGTTGGGTTATTAGTTTTCTTTTGCTACGGAATTGCAGGAGTTCTTTATATGCTTTGGAGATTAACCTCTCTTTTTTTTTCCCCTCAACTGAGGCTTAATTCTGCCACTAACTAGCTTTTTTTTTTTAATTTAAATTCAATTAACTTACATTTACAATGATAGATTTAATTACATTTACAGTAATACATTTAATGTATTATTTGTTTCAGGGGTACAGGTCTGTGATTCATCAGTCATATATATGAACCCAGTGTTCATTCTATCACATGCCCTCCTCAATGTCTATCACCCAGTTACCCCATATCCCCACCCCTCTCTCCTTCAGCAATCCCCAGTTTGTTTCCTGAGATTAAGAGTCTCTTATGATTTGTCTCCCTCTCTGGTTTCATCTTGTTTCATTTCTTCCTCTCTTCCCCTCTGATCCTCTGTCTTGTTTCTCAAATTCCACATATCAGTGAGATCATATGATAATTGTTTTTTCTTTGATTGACTTATTTCACTTAGCATGATACCTTCTAGTTCATCCAGGTCATTGCAAATGGCAAGATTTCATTTTTTTGATGGCTGTGTAATATTCCATTGTATATATGCACCACATCATCTTTATCCATTCATCTGCCCATGGACATCTGAACTCTTTCCATAGTTTGGCTACTGTGGACATTGCTGCTACAAACATGGGTTCAGGTGCCCCTTTGGTTCACTAGAGTTGTGTCCTTGGAGTAAATACCCAGTAGTACAATTGCTGGGTCGTAGGGTAGCTCTATTTTCAACTTTTTGAGGAACCCCCATACTGTTTTCCAGAGGTGGCTACACTAGCTTGCATTCCCACCAATAGCGTAGGAGGGTTCCCCTTGAAGATGAACCTCTTATCATTTAGATGGTTTGAAACATTTTTCCGGAGCTCAAGTTATCTTTTATCACTAGCACTGACTAACTTAAAAACATACCTGGAAACATGCCCTCAATAAAATGAAAACCAGTTTTAGAAACTCATTAGGCCAGATGATGTGACAGTAAGTGAGAGAAGTAAGATGCAGAGGCTCAGGGCTACTAACCATCAGCAAGGGACTGGAGGACCACAGACACTTCGGGCTTGAGTCAAGACCTTTAAGATTCATGTGGAGAAGAATGAACCCTGAAAGCCGCCAAAAGTTGTTGCCTACTCTGGAACTACTTGCTGGTGAATCTCAGTAATCATTCCCTGTTCCATAGCTCAAATACATGCAAATAGGTTACAGTCTTAGATGCATTAATAACAGTGAGAAAGCAATATTTGCATGCTTGTGATGAACTATGTCTCCTAAGGACTCCTGAGAGTATTTCTGCCCATTCTGTAGCCTGCCCTTTCTGTCTGTTGTCTCCTTTGCCATGCAGTAGCTTTTTAGCTTCATAGAGTCCAATTTGTCTATTTGTGTTTTCGGTTGTCTGTACTTTTGTTGTCATAGCCATGAAATCATTGCCAAGACCAATCTCAGGAAACTTTTTATCCATGTGTTCTAAGAGTTTCATAGTTTCAGGTTTTACATTTAAGTCTTTAATCTATTTTGAGTTGATTTTTCTGGTGTTGTGAAGGAAGGGTCCAGTTTCATGCTTTTGAATGTGGATATTTAGTTTTCTCAACATCATTCATTCAAGAGATGATCCTACCTCCATTGTGTGTTCTTGACACCCTTGTAAAAATCGGTTGACTACAAATGCGTGGATTTATTCCTGAGTTCTCTAATCTATTCCCTAGGTCCATATGTCTGTCATTATGCTAGTTCTGCTCTGTTTTGATTACTGTACCTTTGTACTATATTCTGAAATCAGGAAGTATGATGCCTCCAGCTTCATTCTTCTTTCTCAAGATTGATTTAACTATTCATGGTTTTTTGTGTCCCATGTGAATTATAGAATTGTGTGTGTGTGTGTGTTTTTTTTAATTTCTGTCAAAAAACGCTATGGGAATTTTGATGGGGATTGCATAAAACACGCAACTCTATTCCTTAAGGAGCTAGAAAAAGAAGAAAAAACTGATCTCAAAGTTAGCAAAAGGAAGTAACAAAAATTTGAGCAGGAAAAAACAAAAATAATAGAAAAAATTAACAAAACAGAGAGCTGGTTTTCTGAAAAGGTAAACAAAATTGATAAACTATCAGCTAAACTAAGAAAAAAAGAGTGAAGACTCAAGTAAATAAAATCAGAAATGAAAGAAGAGACTGATGCCATATAAATAAAAAGGGTCATAAGACAATATTAAAAAATTATACACTAAAAGCCTGGGTAACCTAGAAGAAATGGATAAATTCCTAGAGACATCTAACCTCCCATGATTAGATCATAAAGTAGAAAGTCTGAAGAGACCTATAGCTAGTATGGAGAGTAAATCAGAAATCAAAAAACTTTCAACAGAGAAAAGGCCAGGACTATATGGCTTCACTAGTGAATTCTACCAAACATTTAAACAAGAATTAATGCCAATGCTTCTCAAACTCCTTCAAAAAAATTAAAGAGGAGGGAAGACTTCCAAACTCATTTTTTGAAGCCCGCACTACCTTGACATCACAGTCAAAGACGTCACAAGTAAAACAGCCAGCCAATATTCCGACAAATATAGAGGCAAAAATCTTCAACAAAATACTAGCAAACTGAATCCAACAGCATATTAAAAGGTTCATACAGGATGACCAAGTAGTATTTATCCCTGGGATGCAAGGGTAATTCAACATCTGAAAATTAATGTGCTACACCATATTAACACAATAAAGAATAAGAATCACACAATCCTCTAAATACATGTAGAAAAAGCATTCGAAAAATTCTAAACACTTTCATGATAAAAACTTTGAACAAATTAGGTATAGAAAGAAGGAAAGTATCTCAACATAATAAATGTCATATATGAAAAACCCATAGCTAACAACCCGCTCAGTGGTAAAACACTGTAAGCTTGACCTCAATAATCAGGAACAAAGCATGAATGCTCCCTCTTGCCACTTTTGTTTAACATAATACTGGAAGTCCTAGCCACAGTAATTCGTGGAGGAAAAACAAAACAAAACAAAACAAAAGGCAGGGAAATCAGTAAGGAAGACCTAAACTGTCCCTGTTTGCAGATGCCATGATCTTATATGTAGAAAATCCCAAAGACTCCATAAAAAACTTTTAGAACAAATAAGCAAATTCAGTAAAATTACAAAATCAACATACAAAATCAACATACAAAAATCAGTTGTGTTTCTACACGCTAATAATGAGCTGTCTGAAATGGAAATTAGGAAAAACAATTCCATTTACAATAACACCAAAAGGAATAAAATACTTAGGAATAAACCCAACAAAGGAGGTGAAAGGCTTGCATACTGATATAAAATGTTAATGAGGGGCACCTGCCTGGCTCAGTAGGTAGAGCATGTGACTCTTGACGTTGAGGTCATGAGTTTGAGTTCAAGTTGGGTGTAGAGATTACTAAAAATAAATAAACTTAAAAAAATCAATGAAGGAAATTAGAGAAAACACAGCAAATGGAACAATATCCTATAGTCATGTATTGGAAGACTTACTATTGTTAAAGTGTCAGTCTTTAAATTTTTATGACCAACTTGTCATTTTCAGAATTTTATGCATTTTGTGTTTTCAAATTGATATGAATGTTCATAATATTGTCTTATTTTTTTCTATTATGTCAGTTCTACTTCTCATATTTCATTTTATATTGTTTCTTTTTTTCTAATTTTCTCAGTAATTTTTTAGATGGGGGAAAGGGCAGAGGGAGAGGGAGAGAGAAAATCTTAAGCAGGCTCCACAACCAGCGCAGAGCCCCACACAGGGCTCGATCTCACCACCCTGAGATCACAACCTCAGCCGAAATCAAGAGTCAGATGCTTAACCAACTGAGCCATCCAGGCGCCCCAATTTTCTTAGTAATTTTTACCATAGGTTTGTTTAATTAATTTCTAGAAAAAGCTCTTTTTGTAGTCATTCAATTTTGTTCCTTTTTATTGATTTTTGCCTTTAGTTTTATCTACACTTTTTATTTCGAGTTCACTGCTTCTTTTGTTCAACATTGGTATATGATAAGTACAGTTAAGATGATAAATTAGCTCTAACTGCTTCTTTAGATTTATCCAAGAATTGTAAATGTCATCTTTCCCTTGTTTGCAAAATGTTAAATTATGTAAGCACATTTTTTCTTTTCCAAAGAATTTTTAAAGTGATGTTTATGCTTCATAATGGCAGGGATTTTTCCCCTCCCTTGTTTGCTCTTCTGTGTCCTAGGTTTCTATCTTTTGTGTTTTTAACCTATTTGTATATGTTGTAGTAACTGATATAATAGGACATCTTTTCCATTTTATTTTTAACTTTCATATCATTTTAGTTATATTCTTTTTTCTCCCATGCTGTTATGAAGTTAAATATTCTTTTGTTACTATTCTTCTGATGTTCTCTCCTAACTTACTAAGGACAATACTTCTCTTTATTTTATAATGTCAATTTCTCTTTCTCTTTTTTTAAGATTTTATTTATTTATTTGACAGAGAGAGACACAGTGAGGGAGGGAACACAAGCAGGGGGAGTGGGAGAGGGAGAAGCAGGCTTCCCGCCGAGCAGGGAGCCCGATGTGGTGCTCAATCCCAGGATCCTGGGATCATGACCTGAACCGAAGGCAGACGCTTAAGGACTGAGCCACCAGGTGCCCCTATAATGTCAATTTCTTAAACATATATATCTTGCCAAAATTCTCTTACCTCTCATATCTCATTTCCTCCCTCCATGTAGGTTTGAATTATTCAATTATTTTATTACAGAGATACAATTTGAGGAATCTTGCTTTTTTGGGACAATTATAAATTTTGATGAATTATTTATTCCTTCTATATATCTTTCTATGTTGCATCCTCCTGGATTAATGTTCATTTTTCTTAGAATACTTTTGAAAGTGTTTTCATGGAGAGTTTGGATGGAATAAATTTTATGAGAATTATATCCTTTACAGAAATCTTTTTTTATCCTATAATTGTATAATATTTTGTTTATGAAATCTGGAACAGAGTCTTTGAGTAGATTTTAAAAATTTAGGTCCCGCAAAATATCTGACACTTGGGAAAAAAAAGAATAGAGAAAGATTAAAAATAAAGCAAAAGGAAAAGACATATCTGGCAAAAATAAAAAATAATCTAACAGAATGGTCTACATATGTTCACAAAAAGCCACGTATTAGAATGTTTATAGCACCACTATTAAAAATAACCCTAAACTGGAAAACAGATTTCCATTAACAGTAGCATAGAGAAATAAATGTGGTGTACAGCATTTACAGAATGGATAGTCTACAACAGACAGAATGAACGAATCACACCTATATGCAGTCACTAAGGAAGAATTCTTCAAACCTACTGTTGAGTGAAAGAAACCAGATACAAATGAGGTCGTCGTCTCTGATGCCATTTATATGAAGCGTACCAACAGGCAAGCCTAGTCTAGGAGGTTAAAAGTAGGACAGTGGGGTGGAGGCGGGGTGGTGGTGGTGGTGGTAGTGACAGGCTCTGGAGAGCTGGGAATGTGCAGTTTTTGATGTGCTTCCAGCTATGTAAGTAGGTTTACTCTACGACATCGAGTTGTATACTTGTGATGTTTGCATGCTCCTCTACAAATGATAAATTTGATGAAAAAATTAAAAAAAATTAAATATACCTGTGTAGCAATGTTTATAAGAGACGATGCGGAATTCAAAGTTATTTTTCTTCAATATGAAAATTAACTCATTGACTTCTTGCACCTGGCACTGCCTTATGACATTTAAGGTCACTTTGATCCTCTTTTCTTTGTGCGTTTCTCTTCACTTTTGAAGTTTTTTAGAATTTTCTCCTTGATTTTCTTAATTTGATCTTCTTGATGTCACTATACTATGTATATAAGTTGATTTTCTTTTAGGTATCCTGTTTGGCAGCGCATGAGTCATTTAATCCTTTGATTATGTGTGGTCATGTTTCTGTGTATCTGGAAAGGTCCAGTCATGATATTATGATTCCAGCCCTCAGGTTTACAGGTCCATGGATCCTTAATTAAAAGCTCTTTCCCAGCAACTTGTCAGAGGGTGGTGGTAAGAAAACAGGAAGATTTCAGGAGATGAATAATTCGTAGATCTGTTTACCTCTCTCTCTCTCTCTAAGAGCCAAGAACTCTGGAACTTGTTAAAATAAGAATCTTCCTCACCAAACAAGTGGAAGGAAACCTCTCCCTGTAAGAAGAACAAACCAACCAACCAACCAGTCACTCTGAAAGAAGAGATCATTACAGAATTGATTGCTTAAATCCAAAATTTGATTCTGGATAAAAATAAATGTGCATTTGTTTTTTAAAAGCGTCTGTTGGTTAAATTCGGCCTCAAAACTTTTTTTTTTTAAATTTTTATAGGTGACATCTGGAGAAACTGAATAACATTTCTCAAAATTCTTCATTTCTGACATGCCTGTGTGGAATTGTGTTAAATTTCTGGACCTGAGAGATTCCATCTTGATGCTCCATTTTCCTTTCCAACTAATGAACTCTTGAACTGAGCCAGAAGCGACAACAGTTTTACAAACAGTTAAATTTCAACACAGCAACTGGCATTCAGGTCATATGAAGACAGTAAAGGTAGTTAATACATACTAGGGACAACTTAATTTGACAGCAAAAATAAAGCAGTAGTTATCAGAAGTGGCTCCACTGGTCAGCACCAAATTAGCACCTTTTTCCCTTATTTTCTTTATCTGCCTCATGTAATCACCCCTTCCTTCTTTTTCATAAAACCCCTTGCTTTCCCTACTAGAGCACAACACTTTTCTGGTTTCCCCGAACCTGTGCTCCCCGAACTGCGATTCCACGACTCCCAAAGAAAAGCCTTTGTTCTTTCTCGGTTTCACCACCTCCTGTTCTTTAACACCTGCTTAACAATGCAGATTGCCATTCTAGAGTGCTTACTGCCCAACCGATAACTCCTCACCTTCCCCATTTCCTTTCTGTCCCTGTCAAATGAAAATGGAAGAAGTGTATTTCCTACCTCCCACCACCCCCCGTGCTTTCTCAGTTTCCCCAACCGTCACATCTAAGAACTGAAAATATTTCAGGGCGGGGACTTTTAAACTGGAAACCCCGTGTGGCCGGGCTCCTGTGGGGAGTACTTGAGGGCGAGTGGACCACCACTACGGCTCGGTGCCGGGGCGGGGCATTGGCCCGCCTCCCTGAGCTGGAGGCGCTGGGCGCGCAGCGATGAGATCCCTCGGGCTTTGCAGCTGAAGGCTGCAACCGCGCGCGGCCGGGAGCGACCATGGGGAGGCCGGTGAGCGGGGCCGGGCGTGGAAGGAGGGCGCAGGGCGGGCGATGTCGGTCCGGCTGCCCTGGGGACGGCGGCGGCCTGAGTGCGTCCGGCTGCGGCTCGCCCGGGGCTGGTCGGGCGCTGGGCTTGGTGCCGGCGCTTTCCCCGCGACGCCTAGCCTTGCCGAGAAGAGGATTTTTGCCTCGCGAAGGGTGGTTTCCAGGCTGGTCCCGGAGTCGCGGTTCTCTGTGCCAGTTGTCCTAGAAGGATGCCGCCCGGCGGGGGCCTCGGAGACGGAGACGCTTCTCTCGAGATCATTGTCCTCGGAGGGGGCCTGGGCGGGGAGGCGCGCGCCGGTGGTCGGCCAGTCCTCCCGGCACGCTGGCGGCTGGGCTCCCTGGCCCCGACCCGAGCGCACGAAAGCCCGTTCTATTTTATGCTGTCCCAAGAAGGGGATGGCGGGTGCTGCTTTGGCTTCGTGCTGGCTCCCAAAGCTGAGGTGGGGGCTGCGGGATTCAGGGTTCAGAGCTCGCTCCCTCCTTGAGGCACGGCCTCTTTCTCCATCCTTTGGTCCTTTGCCTCGGGAGCCAAAGAGGGCCAGATAAATCAGGGTTAAACCCCAGGGTATCCAGGAGAGACAGACATTTTGTTTATTCCGGATCTGTTTACATGGCGCAAACTGAATGAGCGGATTTTTATTTACGTTGGGAGAATTGAAAAGACTAATAATAATACAAGATTAAAATCCAAGTACAAGTAATACCTCAAGGTATTTTTTTTCTTTTCTTTTTTTTTCACATATGGTTTACTGGCAAGACCGCACGGCCAGTCATTTCAATATCTTTCTTAACAAAGGAGAATGGTGGCCTGGGAGCTTGTGTTTACTCGGCGCACTGGATGCTGCTAATCTTCACAACCATCCTTCAGAGGAGGAATTGTTATGTGCTTTTACAAATAAACAATCAGAGAGGTTAATTTTCAGAAGCCCATGCGACTACACGTGATGGGAGCAGGATTTGCACCTAGAAATTCAGGGGAAAGAGGCATGGATAGGAGCAGTTAGCTGCCAGAGGGGTAGCTGCCAGGTAAGACCAGGTCCCTGGGAACCCTGGCCCTCCTGGCAAGGGGTAGAAGTGGATTTCTCCATTTTCATTTTGTACTCCCTGTATGTGGTTTGATTAATGGTTTTTTTTTTTTTTTTTAGTTACCTAACATTTATTGGGATTTACTGTATCTTACGCACTGTATTAAGTGATTTCAATGCTTAATTCTCATAGCAACCCAATGAAATAACGATATTTATTTAGTGCTTACTCGTATCACTCGCTATTCTGGAGGCATTACATGTACGAACTTGCATAGTTTTTTTAATAGAAGGGTTAGTGCTATTATTTTTGCCTCGTTTGGAGAGGTAAAGTCATTTGTCCTGGCTCACACATATGGTATTTGTGCTAACCCCACTCATCAGCCAGAATAATTATGTATATATTTAATAGCAAGGCTTTCCTTCTAATTCCCTTACTTCAGTCATTGTGTTTTCCTTCTTAGACATTCTTGGCTCCCAGCTCACACACTGTGTTCTGGTGTGCGTCTGCTTTCTCTCTTATCCTAAAACACAGATTTTCACTGTGAGAGCCAGTCCATTCTGTATTCCTCATCATCTTTGCTAGAATTTGGGTTTCCATGTGAGAGAGAGGCATATGGTTAAAAAAAATGGCAGGGAATTAGAATGCCAAAGAAGACTTTAGTTTTGGAAGCCAAGGTTTTGAGACAGCAAGAGCCTAAGCATTTGAGTTTTAAAAGCCTAAACACTGGAAAACCAAGGACATACGTTATTCCAGATGGGAAGAACGCAGGAGATGGAAGAACCAGCTTTCCTGACCCTAGGGCAAATACGTATTTTCTAGGCTGGGAGAACAAAGAGGGCCTGATTAAAGTCTGTATTCAGACACAAGCTTGCCTTCTGAAAAGGCAGCCCTGTGCCTGATTGTGGTGCATGCGGAGGGAGTTCAGGAAGATGGTAAATAGAACTTACAAGGAGGTTTTGAAATCCAAGAACAGAAACCTCTGTGCCTGGCTTTCCTGGGAGAAACTGTGGAAAGAGACCAGCCTCCTCATCATGACAAGGGAAAAGTAAAACAGAGATGGATAGATACAAGGGCGTCTAGGCAGAGAGCTTGTAGAATTTCCCTTTGCCCAACCCAGGGGCACAGAATCAGGAGAACAAAAGAGAATGAGAGAAGACACTTTCGAAGCACAAGGTTTAATTGCACAAATCGATGACCATGATGACTGGAGGGGAACACAGCCATCTTAGAGAATGCTACCATGGATAGATGGTTGTAACCAAGGACTAGTAGCCCTGTCCCATGGCTTGGCATTGTGTGAGCCCGCAAGAATGGAGATGCAATGCCAGAGATTGGGACACCTGTGAAGTGCGGGGGTGGCAGGGGGCTGAATTGACAGAGATGATGTGATCTTGACTGCAGTGACGTCTCTACCTCTAGTTGGAATGGCAACATGAAATAACAATGAAACTCAGGTAAAGAAAAATACAGAGAAACCTACATTTCTTACACATCTCTAATATAGAAAAATATAGGGAAAAATTACATTTCTTGCCTGTACCCTTATGAACACACACGTAGATGAAGTGAATGGATCCATGGGGCTACTGTAGTTGGTCTGTCTACATCCACCCTCTCATTTTATAATAAAATGATACCCAGAATAACATCCAATTAAATGTCACCATGTAAAAATGCCAAGGATTTCTGCCCAGACACATGAAAACAAAGCAATACAGAAAAAAAAATAAGGATACTACTTTTTTTTTTAAAAGATTTATTTATTTATTTGAGAGAGAGAGAGAGAGAGAGAGAGAGCTCCCACAAACGGGAGGGACAGAGGGAGAGGGAGAGAGACAGAATCTCAAGCATATTCTACACTGAATGCAAAGCTGGTGATGGGGCTTGATCCTGGGACCCTGAGATCATGACCTGAACCAAAACCAAGAGTCCGACGCTTAACTGACTACACCCCTCAGGTGCCTCTGGACACTACTGTTTTTTAAAAGGCTGCAATTCGTATAAAATTTGCAGAATTTTCAGGGAAATCTACTTCAGCAAACTCTAAGGCAGTCGTATCTTTTTGCAAAGTGGTCCCCCCTGAGTTCCGTCTTTAATGTTAACAGATGTGGATTCTTTGGGAAGTGGATGCTAGCATTTGTAGTCTCTGTGTTTTCTGTGTATTTATGGCAGTTTGTTTTCCCCGACCATCCTATGTCTTTGAGACCTGGCTCTTGACAATGGTGGCTTTGAGAGCGCGGCCTCAAATTGCTAGGGATTGCCATAATGGAGGAGCCATATTGCTGCTTTTCCCTTCCCGTATCCTGAACACACTCTTTTATTTCTTCCATTTATAGTCTCCAGTTCTGTATCCACAAAACCAAAGTTATCTGGTGGTTAAAACTTGAGCTGCAGCATTCCCTGAGGTAGCCATGAGATTGAAGCTTCCTTAGCTTTTTGTCCACATGCAAATGCCCATGTCTTTGCTTTGCTTTCTGTCTTCAGGTGTTCAGGAGGCTCTTCTGTCATCTGTCTACCTACAGACTGATTTGGTTCTTGGCAGCAGTGATGCTATGCAGGGCGCAAGGTAAAAAGATACCCAATTCCCCTGCATGGGGTCCAGGGAGCACAATTTCTGGAGTGGAGACATCTGGCTAGTGTTGTTTGTGCTGTGCTAGTTCATTTGTCTGCATGAATTATTTAAACATGTAATTTGCTTGGAGGAATGGGAGTGGTTCTTTCTGCTTTCCACATTTTAGTTTTTGAAGTGGAAAAAGGCTTTGACTATTTAGAAACTGTTTCCATAGATAAAACCAGATGTGAAGAAATTCTTTCTAAATTAAGATGTTTTTCACCTATCAAAGCAAATGACTTTTACATATTATTTAAATATCATTCCCTATGTTTATAAAGATATGGAAATGCTTGGGGAGTATGAATGAATATACCCTTTTTAGAAGGTAATCTGGTAGTAAGCCTTTAAATTGGGCATGCCCCCTCTTTTACAGAAAAATATGGAAAATAATGAAATATAGAGGTTACCTTGGTTCACAGTCTATATAAAGCATATGCCTGTGCTGTCCACTTATTTGTTGAGTTTCCTAGTTGTGCCAGACCTTTCTCCTCTGTTCCATGGGATGCCACCCCTCACTTCGCCGCTGACCTTCTATAACCTTCCATGTGCTGTTGCTTTGTATCAGCCTTCACAGGTGGAGAGAGGGCAGGCTTCCCACCATCCATGGCACAGGCTTTACCAACAGACTTGGGGGAATCTAAATAGAATTCCATAGACGCATCCAAGAATTGTAAACTTTCCACTAAATTATTTCTTGTCAAATAGAAAAATCACCTAAGAAGTTAAAACTCTAGCTCGGGTTCCTTTTCTACTCTCCATTCTAAAAGCAGCAATTTCTTCAAATCTCTGCTCTGCAAAATCTCAACAAACTTTCAGAAAACCCCAGCAACAGGTACAGTCTCCAGAACTTTTCACATCTACCAAGAGTACACCTCCCTAAAACTACACTTCTGCAATACTTGTGGGTTCCAATTTGTGTCTGTTGGTATGCCTACCTTCTCATCCTTGACATTGTTGAAGGGCCACTGAGAGGACATTGCTTCTTTTTTTTCTAATGACACTAGCCAACGTGTTCTCTGTGTTATTCATTTAAAAAAAAACAAACAGATTTTGGTGTTTTTGATTAAGTCTACATGTTGTCTACCATTGTATTAATTTGTGCTTTCATCTATATGAATTCACTCCTTTTATCTTTTGGGGGGGTGGGATGTTTGAATACATGTGTGTATTCATTTATCAATCTCTCTTGTTTCCTAATGAAGTTAGGATTAAATATTTCCCTCTGAAGATGGCTTTATCAATTTCTACGGATTTTAATACATTATATTCTCCTTGTCATTTATAGTAATTGATTATTCTTGCTATGACTTCTGGTGTAATTAGAGTTGAAAGAAGTATGCAAATTTCTTTATTACATTGTGGACAGTGTTCAAGGTCATAGGGTAAGAACTTTTTTTGCATCTTATTTCAAGTTCAATTTGGGGGAATGTTTGTAAAGATTGTATGTTCTCTTTTGGTAAAAGTTTATAAATACATACCTATATACACATACACATGATTTATATATATATAATGATTTATATATAAATATTCATTTTTCAAATCTTCTCATCCTTACATTTGACTTTTTTGCTTTATCTGTATTTTTTAATATGTGGAAGTGAAAATTCTGAGCAAACTATGGAAAACTCTCCCATTATTTTTGTGGATTTAAAATTTTTCTTTTCAATTCTATGGCTTTTTATATGTTTCACTTATGTTCTTAGGCACAGAAAGGTTTGTTTGTTTAAAGATTTATTTTATTTATTTGAGAGACAGAGAAAGAGAGAACATGGTGGGGGGGTGGGAGAGAGAGAGAGAATCTCAAGCAGACTCCCTGCTGAGTGCGGAGCCTGATGTGGGGCTAAATCCCATGACCCTGAGATCATGACCTGAGCTGAAATCAAGTGTTGAATGCTTAGCTGACTGAGCCACCCAGGTATCCCAACATAAAGGTTCATAATGTATATATCTTATATTATATTGCTCCTTTTATCATTTTGAAAAATACATTTTTGTCCCTTACAGTGTTTTTTTCTCCCATTCTTCCTTTTCCCTTCTTGTAAGTCTCAGTGATGATGTTGAAACATTCCAGTTCTTTGAATTTTTCCTGAATTTTTTCCATATCTTTATGCCTTTGTGCTACATTCTGGAAGAATTCCATGACCTGCTTTTCCTACTTAACTAGTTGACCCTTCAGGGATGTCCATTCTGCTAAATCAGCCAAATCATTAAGATTTTATATTTGTCATTTTCTACAACTCTAATTTCTACTGTTTACAATGCTGGCTTCTTTTTACACTTAAGAGATCACACTTATTCACGTCAAAGTGTTTCTTGATTCATTATGTCTTTATTCATTTAGTTTGAGTTCCTGGGTTTGTAGAGTTTATTCTTCTTTCATTGAGTCAGCTTTCTCAAATGTCTGCCTAGTTGTTATTATATTAAGATTTCCTATTGAATCATCTCTCATATCAATATGAGTAGGCAGCATTGGCGGGGGGAAAATTATTGTCATGCCTTATATTCTGCATTGCATTAAGTAAAAATGTGGGAATGCGTAATTGTTATTTGATTGTCAAAGCTGTCTGGTACTACGTAGCCTCCTGAAGCATTGTCCCGCATATTCTTCTACCTTATGTTCCCATATTCACCACTGCTTTCTGGAGGCAGAAACTGCTATTGCTGACCCTTCTTTGTAGGGGGTGTGTGTGGAATGTATAGGGCTGTTACATCTTCTTCACCTAAACGGATCACTCTGCCAATTGTCCGTTGGCCCTTTCTTGTTTCTGCACCTCTAGGCATGAACACTCCTGGTGATGCTTCTAGTCTATCTGGCAATTTGCATCTCCAACCTCATTCTACCTGCTTTCAGCTTACAGGAATTCTTTGCACAATTTCTGTCACTGAGAGTTTGCTTTCTTGTTTTCTTACTCTGTTACTCTTAAAGATTGAATAAACATATTTGAACTTATATTTCTCCAGCAGCATCAGGGATGTAGGTAATGTTTTCTTTGCATTTTTCTCTATCTTTTCTATGTTTAACTTTGAACATGCATTTTTTTAAGTCAGGAAAATGTGTATTTTTTTGTGTTAAATTTTAAAATATAAATGTTCTTTTATGATTCCATGATAAAAGTCGTGACCCAAAATGAAAAAGAACTGCTGAACACACCTGCTTCCTTAAGATGCTCTCTGCAAAATTCCGAGGAAGTCTTGATTGTGACATGGCAGAAAATCAAGGCTGTTAGCCCAGAAAACATGGTCACCTTCAGCAAGAACCATGGGGTTGTGGTCCAGCCTGCTTATAAAGGCAAGATAAACATCACCCAGCTGGAACTCAAGAACTCAACCATTACCTTCTGGAACACCACCCTGGAGGATGAAGGGTGTTACAAGTGCCTCTTCAATACTTTTGGTTCTGGGAAGATCTCAGGAACAGCCTGCCTCAGCCTCTCTGGTGAGAATCTCTGGGAATACATTGTCTCTGGCTAGAAATGTCATTTTCAAGAATGTTTGGAACATGGTGGTAGTGCCTAGTTTTTCAGGATCCTAACCTCAGAAAGGTTCATGAGAAGACGCTTAGCCTTTCATGTCTGTTCTAACTGTGTTTATGGTTACTTGGAAAGTTCATGGGGCTCCCTTGAATCTCTGCCTGGAGTTATCTTTGCTCTGAGGAATAGTGTTCTCAGCGAGAGTAAATTAAGGCCCGTGGTGAGGATAATGGGTTCTTCGTAAGTAGTGGTGTGATTCAGACCTGGCTTTGCCCTTAGCGGTCATGTGACCCTGGGAGCGTCCCATCCCACTCTCTGAACCAGAGTTTATTTATCTGCACAGTAAGTATGAAATCGATCATCTGTAGGGTCTCTAACAGCTTTAACACTTTTGGATCTAAGGACAGAGCCAGACTGGGCCTACCCAGAGCCAGTTATGGCGGTCCCTCTCGTTTTGTCTCAACATAGCTCTCTTGGGATATACCTCAGAGGCTCTTGGTACCTGCAGTCAGCTAGGTATTTAACTGGATAATAAGCATTCTTTTACAATCCAAGAGGCTTAGTTTGACAAGTTTCTTTTCCGTTTAACTGACACACAGCTGGGATCAAGAATTGAGAAGTGGGAGTAAGGGGTAACTTTGGAGCACGGCACACTCGGTGGCAGTTTTAGAAGGGAAAAGAGAAATTTAGACAGGGTTATCAGGAACGCTAAAGTGAGAGTTTGAGCACACCAAGAATATTGGACATGGGGTAAGGGGAGGATCAGTAAACGAGAGTGCAAGGGAGGTATGGCAACAGCAAAAAAAAAAAGGTTTCTCTCACTTATTTTGCCTATAATGAGTCCTCTCTGCAGGATCTCAGGTCAGGTTTTCTTCTTGACTCGATTTTTTTGTTTTCTTTGTCTCCTTGTCTCCCTGTCCTTTCTCCTCTTTGCTCTCCCTCCAGTCTTCCCTCCTTCTTCCCTCTCCTTTTTTCTCCTTCCTTCCTTCCTTCCTTCCTTCCTCCTCACTTGTCTTTTTATTCCTTCTTGTGGATGTTACTTTCATCTCTATTACTTTTCTTTCTTCTTTTTTTTCTCATCTTTCTCTTTTCTCCCCTCCTTTACTCATAAACTTTTGTATTATTTTTTACCTGAAAACCAGACTCCCCTGAATGTTCTGGATGGTAATCCTGTTCTTTTCCACATGGATCGTTTCCAGCCATACCTTATAGCTTCCTTGGATATGCCAGAGAACCCTGCCACCCAGTCTCACCATGTCAGCCATACTCCTCTTCTTTCGCTTTTATGTCGTCCCTTAGTGCCCATCACTTTAGTATCTGGGTATTCTTTGGAAGAAGCCACGGTCCCTCTGGGCCCATTTCCTCCAGTCCACTGCCGCCCACCCACCTCTTGAACCTCGAAACACAGACCAGGTTTTCCTTTAGCTACTGTCCTTTAATTATCTTGTAGGCTCCGGAGTAACCACAGGAAAGCCAGCTCATGTTTGCTCAGCGGCGATAAACTGCACACTCAAAGTACACAATGAAAATGAATTCACTGGTCAAAGGGACTTTTGAAAGGGAACAGGGTTACAGCTGGGCTAAAATAATGTGCTTTTCTTGTAAACCAGTTATTTTCTCTTAACTCTATCAGGTGATCTCCAAGGTCCGTTCAGCTGTCATTCTGTGATTTTCTGGTTATCAGCAGTGAATTTCTAATTTACATTTTCTGTACATATTCCAAGCAGGGACTTTCCAAGTCTCCTCCTCACATCTCATTCCCTGGTCCAGCTCGGAAAGGCCATCTCCGAGCAGCGCTCCCTCTGCGGGCTCTCTGGTCTGAAACTGCCCTGGGGCTTCTGAGAAGTGCACCTACCTCTGTGGCCATGCTGACAGGTGACCATTGTCAGGCTATGAGAGGGACACCCAGAAGAAGCCAGAGATGCTGCCTTGCCCATGGAACTGGAGAACAGAATAATTAGGCTCTGGACCGTTTGGGAAAGAAGGAACCCCCCCCCACCCCATTCAGCTAATTCCCTTGCAGACAAACTACAGAGAGGATTTTTCTTGTTACAGGGCTGTCTTAGGCTAGTTTCCATGCCAGCCAGAGGATTAGACACAGGAAGAACTGAGGAGCTCCACTTTGGGTTGGATGTGCCACTTTATCCCTTGAGCCCCCAGTGTCTTTCTGTAAAGATCTTCCTTCCTCCTCTGAGGAGAATGTGGGGCTTAACTGATGGCAGACCATCATTTTTTTTTTTTTTTTGTCCCAGTACAGCCCACAGTGTTCCTTCAGTATAAATTCTTCGAAGACCGCCTAAATATCACTTGCTCTGCCAATGCCCGCCCAGCCCCTGTGATCTCCTGGAAAGTGTCTGGATCAGGGATTGAAAACAGTACTGAGGTTCTCTTCCACCCCAATGGGACCACGTCTGTCACGAGCGTTCTCCAGGTCAAAGACCCCAAGCGTCAGGTGGGGAAGGAAGTGGTCTGCCAGGTGCTGCACCTAGGGAATGTGACCAGTGTCACGCAAACTGTGGATAAAGGTAAGAGAAGGCTGTGGTTGCATCTGTGTACACACAACTGGAAAGTGGTGAATGTTCTGCAGAGCCTCTTGGCCTCTTAGCCAAGGAGCTAATAAGAGAGAATGGAGTAAGTGGGGAAAGAAAAACAGAGTTGAGGAAACCAGTAGAGCCAGTTTTACTTCGGTAACTGTTGTATGTTGCCCACATACCAAATGCTTTTGTTGAGATCCATCCATGCCTTTATTTGTCCATGCTGCTAACATTTCCTGAGTGTCTGTTGTGTGCCAGGTTTGGGGACTGTTGAAACGCAACAGTAAGCAAGACTCAGTCCCTGTGCTCAGAAAACTTCTGTTCTACTGAGGATACACAATGGGCAGTTACATAACTGCGTGCGAAATGCCTCAGTAAGAAAGCTACGGTGCACCCGGAAGGATTGAGAGTGGGGAGGAGAGGATCAGCTCAGTCTGGAGGGAGCAGGAAGATTTCCTGGAAGAAGTGACATCCATGAGGAAGGCTGTGCATCCTCTGCACTGTAGAACAGGGCCACAGAGCTTTTAAGAAAGGGGCCAATCTGAGAATGTTTTCCTCACCCCTTTGAAACAAACTGCCTCCTGAGCAAGACCGTTTTTGCTTTCTTGTGTTTCTCTCTAAGCTGCTAGCTCTGGGCCTCATTGACACAAGAAGTGAGGCCTGTGGGCGGGAGAAGAGAGGGAGCGGCAGTTTTAGGCAAGATGCTTTGGGAATAGCCATGGTTTTCTTTATCTGTGTGGCTAAAGCATCAGCTCTGGACGAGCCTCTCAGTCATAAGTCTCCTACAAAGGTACTGATGCTTTTTTTTCAGGGAGCATTTTAAGCACTAAAGCTTGGGAAAACTTTCCCCTGTATGCCTTATTGGAGTGGTGGCCTCTAGGGAACATTTCCTATAGTCATTTTTGGGGTTATTCAAAAAAACAGACTAATCAAAAAGTTAACATTTAGGTAATTTTGGGCAAAAGATTTGTGGTGTTAGATCTGGACATTTGTGAAGAGATCCTCATTTTCAGCCAAGGCAGAAGGTAAATTTCCCTGAAAAGCAGGAACCTGAAAAGGAACATGTCTTCTTGTCCAAGAATGCCAGAATTGACTTACATCGTTTATAATGTTTATACATCATTTGTGTAATGTTTGTTTACTCTGTGAGCATTTACTGAAAGTCTTCCATGCTTCAAGCATTTATCAGGCACTGGAACCATGGAAGTTAGGCACATCTCTGTCTGAAGGGGCTCGGTTTAATTACGATGTGAGAAATCCTGTTACAGAAGTATGAGGAAGATGCTGGAAACTCCCAAATCAGGAGGCTCTTCCCCCGCTGTAGGATTGTGGAGTGACACTGAGGGGCTGTGTTTATTGACTGTTGGAAAGAGGTTTAATAACAAAGACACAGATTAGAAGAAATACAATAAATACATTGAGATGAGTTACTCCTGGGGTTGGCATCATGAAATCCATGATTTTTTTCCCTTTATATATATCTCTGTATTTTCCACAACTTCCTCAATAAATATATTATTTTAATGGGCTGTGACCTCTGACCGAGCCTTGGTTCTGCCCCTTACTATGCTGATGTGGGGCTTACTTAGCTTCTCTGAGCCTCAGTTTTTTGTTCTGCTGTTGTTGTTGTTTTTATGTGTGCGACGATGATAATAATCCCTAACTCTTGGGTTGTTTTGAGGATTAAATGAAATAACACATTCAAAGCTCTTATGAAATAGTAGCCACAGAAAACATGTGGTTAGATTATTATTAACCAAATGTTATTGAAATAATATGAAACCATGAGTGGAGACCTCAATAGGTATATATTTGAGGATAATTTTCATCGAAAGCTCCACTCTAGGAAAAACTCATCACAACGATTGCTTTATCACTTTTTGCCTCAATGGTTTCTGCTTATGACTTTGTTTCTCCTTTCCCCCCCCTTCACCATCTATAGGGTTTTGGTTTTCCGTTCCGCTCTTGTTAAGCATTGTTTCCTTGGTAATTCTTCTGGTCTTAATCTCAATCTTATTATACTGGAAACGTCGTCGGAACCAAGACAGAGGTAAGTTATCACAGTAAGTACAAAGAAGGAAACAAATGATTTTTTAATAGCACTGTGGAGGGCACAGGAAGATGTAAATAAGGGATGGCAACAATGTGTCCTGCTTGTTGCTGGTGTTTTAGAACATTTTTGGGGTCATTTTCTTGCAGTTGGACATTTAACTGGATGTTTCTGCTTTTTATTTGCTAAGATCATTTAATGGCTAATTATTTGTAAGTTGAGAGTAAACGTCCATGAGAGGAAATGTGGAAAATGTTTGTCCGATCCCTGTAGAGTCAGCTGATGGCCACACCAGGGAAAGAAGTCTCAGTACCCACACTGTGTTCTTCTACCCATTAACAAGCAGGACAGTCTCTTTTCCTTTTACAGCGAGCGCTCCCCGGGCCAGCTAGTCCGCGTAAGAGACTCTGAAATTGTCCAGTATACTCACTAATTAAATAGTACTTTCTATTTTATACTCTTACTATGCCTCAGATACTATAGGCAGCTTATAGGTGACCTATACTTATTAACTCCGTCATGTCATTCTGTCCTTATAGACTATAAACTTTTTTCTGTCCCTACAACATCTATCACAGTGTCTTATGTATATGAAGTTCTCAATAAACTTTCATTAAGACAGTGAATGAATCGGATGGTTGGATGGATGGATGGATGGATGGATGGACAGATGGATAGATTTTCAAAGTGACGTTTTCAATTCTCTTTTTCTTACTGTAATTTCAGTACCTCGTAAATGCTGAGTCTAAAAACTTGGGAGATACTATGAAATGAGAAGCTATAAAACAAGAGGAGTCAGCTAGAGAGAGAGAATTCATTTTTTTTGTTTTCGGGAGGCAGTGCGTAATTTATTAAAGTTAATGCAAAGCTTCAGTTTATGGTGTGTGTGACGGGGATTTCCAAGGGTGAAAGGCGGATATGAGAATTTTTTCCATCTCTGATGACTGAAGGATAGGAAGAAAAAAACTGTTGGTTTTTTTAAAGTTAAATCGTAAGCTATCTTTCATGTTGTAGGTTTTTCGAACACTTAATTTTGTGTAAGCCTTATATAAACACCAGATTAATTCTTGTGATTTTATAAGAAAAGCAACAAATCTTCAGTGTCAATGACCCTTTTGCAAAAGTAGATAAAAGTGTGTTCTGTGGGAAGAAGAGATTACAGAACAGATAATTTTATTGCATATAAACATAAGCCCATAGAATTCATTAGTGCTCTGCAGAATGTCAAAGGCAATAAGTAGGCTGTTTGATTTTACTTTGTCCAAACATTTCATTTTTCCCATTAGGACTTGAAGCCAGAGAGGGAAATTGACTTCCTTCCCTAAGGTCGCACAGCTAGTTAACAACAGGCTTAGGACTAGAACCCTGGTTTTGGTCTGCTGACCTCTGCCAGAATGTTCTTCCAGCTATGATGCCCTGGAGTCCTGATTTGAAAGGCATTATTGGGTTGCATGTATTTTAGTCCTTGCTTGCTGTTACTGTTGTATTCTTTTGGAAAACGTGAGGAAAGAAGTATGAAGTGTTCAAATTCATCTTAAAAAGTCCCTGTTGGACAAGAATCTTATAATACAATCTATTCAAACCCAAGGTAAATTCCACTAGAATGAGACATTTGCAAAATAATTGTCCTTTGTTCATTAAGTAAGCCTTGGGTTTTCTGGGAAACATCATTGTTCAATGTCTTTTCCAGTTCCTGAAGCAAAGGGAGTCAGCTTATCTTTGTTTCTAGGCTTTTTCTCATTTATGAAAATAAACACCTGTACCTCTACAGAATCTTGCAAGCACTGGGATTGCCATTTACTGATGATGTCTTCATGACATACCGCCAAATCAGTTAATTACATTGAATGTTCAGTGGCACATTTTGGGGGACTGAATTTTTTTGCTGGTTTCAAATATTTTAACAGCCAGATGATTTGGTCCCATTTACTTAAATAGCTAGTAAAATGAAGTGTCGATTATGCTGGAGACTTAAACACTCAAGACCAAAACTGAAGTTATAACAAAAGTTGGGCGAAAGGGAAGAAAACCATAGAAGATGTTGACACTTTAAATTTCTTTACGTAGCAAATTGTGATTATCAATTTGTGATGAAAGCCAGTGGACCTACTACATTTGCTTCCTATCTTTCCTTACACTTACTTTGGATTTTCTTTTTTTCTTCTCTTTTTCTTTCCATCATCTCCTGAACACCTAAAACTTTTGGATGGGCAGGAAAACATGATCAGTCAAAAATGACACCAAGTTTCTGATCCCAGTGACTGGAACAATGGTGATGTGCTCAGAAATAAGGAAGTGAAGAGGGGAACTGAATGTGTGTGAGTGTGTGTGTGCTTGTGTTCAAAGTTCATGGAGAGAGGAGGAGAGGAGGGATGAATTCATTCTTGAACTCACTGAATGTGGGTAGAAAGGAATCCTCTCCAGGGAGCCGCCCCATGGTAAGACAAATCTAGTTAAGTAAGTTTGACTCAGCAACAACAAAGTCTATTTAGATCAAAATCACTTATTCATTGCTCACAAAAGCACAAGCAAATTTATGGTTTTGGGATAGAGGAGTGATCTCTAATGATGATGTCACTTTTGTAGAAAAATCACTTTTTCTTGTGATTCTGTTTAATGCCAGAGAACGGTTGTGTTCTTTTCACCAGTGAAGGTGAAATACCTCTGGAAGAAGGTATGATGACTTAGAGACAATTTCTCTTTGTATCAGTCCTGATGGGATCATTGTAGTTACTTCCCATGAGATGACATCAGTAAGATAGTAGGTTGATTAATAGGTTGGTGTGTTTTCAAAGAACAGCCTCTTTTCTTTGTCTTTTGTGAATCCAGTACTTGATATTACTAAAATAGAAAGTGAAAAAATAAAATAAAATTTCCCAGGGAAATTTTCCACCGTTCTATAATAGGTCTTGCTTTAAAACCCAGTTGATGTCATAAATGTGCCCCTTCCACAATGAAATTAAATTTGAGCTTGAGAATAGCGTTTTATTTCTCATTAGTCAACCCACCGATGATTACATGCTTCTCAGAAACTCAACCTCAATTTGGGGCAGATCTTAATAGACAGATAATCACCTCAGTTTTTGAAATTTTTGAGTACTAGCTTTCTTTTGTTTGATTGAGTCAAGGCAGAATTGGCAAACAGTAGAAAATTTAGACATTCACATGAAATGCACATGCCAAATTTCACTTTTTCTTCAAGTGTCTAGCTATTTCATAGCAAAGTGGTTTTTTTTTTTCTTGCCCACATTATCTATAGTTACCCTGAATTCTTCCACTTCACTTCATAATAATGTAACCTGTAAATGGGCTCTTTCAATGATAATGGCAGTGTTAATAAAACACTATATTCTAGGTGGAATCATGCCATTTTTTTCTATTTTAAGCTTAGTACTATATCAAATAACAGAAGTGCCCAATGGACAATTTATGTTGGTGAAATTAGTGACTAGTTAGAAGGACAGTACAAAGAGTATTTGTTTCTAAAATAATAATCTTTGCTTTGCGTAATAATTGTACTTACGTCTCCCTGAGGCAGGCTGGATGGGTGGTAGCCAGCACCCCTACCCCAGTTTCCTCATAGCTCCAAGCTGAAGAAATGGGGTGTTTTATACGAGAAAAGTGTGGGGCAACCTTTATTGAACTGCTTAGGTCAAAACTGCTGGGAGAAATCTTGCATTCCAACGTATTTTTCCATAAAAGTTTACCCTTGAATGGGGGCAGATGCCATCCATCATATCAAAATGTCACGACCAGATGACAGAGTCACTCACTAGCAGAACCTTAAGCCTGGGCATTCTTGCCTGAGCTGTTCTGTGTTTTGTTTTGTTTTGTTTTTTTACCACAGACAGCAGATACTGGAATTTTGGCAGGTTTAAAATGTTACAGTTTCTGGTAAAGAATTACTTAAGATTACACAGAGAATGAGAGGTAGCACCAAGATAAAATCCCAGGTCTTTGCCTGCCTTGTAGGGAGGTCCACATCCTTTCAGTTTAGGTGCTAGAAACCTGGTAGCCCTGGAAAGGCCCTCCATGGGTCTACTTTGTGACCATTCCCAGCCCAAGGTCCAGTGAGTTAGTATCCACAGAGAACAAAGCTCAAGGTCTTATAAATAAAATAAATGTAGATTATTTGGAATTCTCTAACTTTTTTTTTTGCGTGTAGTCCTAAGTGATTCTGCAAAAGATTATTTTCTAGAATTTCCTATGTCCCTTGGAGAGAGTCATGGTCTCCCCACATCACATTGGGTCAGGAATGTCCTTATCTTTGCCAATGAAATATGCACAGGTGTATTCTATGCTTCTGTTATGTATCTTCTTCAAATGTGTTAGGATAGACATTTTAAATGTTTGAAGTTAATATCTTGATCTTTCTTTTATCCAGAACCCTAGAGGAATCACACAGAACCCAGAAAAGTTACTCCCTGGTCTACTTGAATCTGACTCAGGAGGAAGGCAGGAGGAAAAAGGTCATTCTCTAAGGGACATAAAGAGCAGAAGAGGTAGGGGTAAAAGACCTAAGAATTTCAAGATTTTCTACTGCCATCTAAGCTACCCAGTGCTTGTGGGAGTTCCAAAAGGAAGTCGTTTTACCTCTCAAGTCTGTTGTAGGACTTGATTTTGTGAAGCAATGCAGTGATGTGCTATTGAAAGGAGACTGGACTTTGAATCAGTAGCCACAACTCACAGGCTGACTCTGGCTCCAACCGAGGGCAACCCTCTGTCCATCACTTTATCTCAATAAGCATCCACACCTGCATCCAGAAAATTAGGAAGTTGGACCAGATAGTTTGCCATTCTGCTCCAAAAACTGATGAAATTCCAGGAAAAAAAGGAATCAAGAAAGGAAAAAGAGAAAGGAGAACACGGGAAGGTGTTAAGGACCAAAGAACTTTTCTGAGACTACCTTTTACCTTTCAGTTGCTGTTTTGTCTCTTCTTGCATATTGTTCTTAGGTCCACGAGTCAGTTTCCTCCTCACGTGGTGGTGGTAGTCCACTACCTGCTGACTGGTTTGTTAGTAACTGGTCTTTCTAGAACCCTTGGTTTCACTGCAGTTCTTCATGTCCTCCCGTGACTGACGTTTACCACAATGAATATGGGACTGAATTCATTGCAAAATAACATTGACAACCTTAACTTTACTTACCTACTCGTATAGAAGAAGTATTGTTAACCCAGCAGCTCACTTTTTTAAAAAAAGCATTTCCTGTCGCATTTGACTTATAATAGGATCTGGTTCTATACCAGTCATTGTGAAATCAAAAGAAAATATATGATAAAATAAAAACAGGCATTTAGGAAGTTTAGAATTCAATTCAAAGTCAATTCAAATGCTTCTCCCTCCTGGCTTCTTTTCCCATGAGTTAACTTCTCGTAATAGCAGAGAAAGTATGTTTGGGTTTAGAAATCCCTTTGTTCTAAATTATATTGTTCTAACTAGTGGAACATTTTTGAACTCTTAAAAATCACAAGACCAAATTATTGACTTTTTCAGTATCTTTTGCTTTCTTGTCTCTACTCAGTGACCTAAGAACTAAAGCTTAAGTTGTTTTCACTGTTGAATTGGATATTTGTATATTTAGTAAGCTTTTCATATGTTATTTAAATCTGTATTATTTCTTATATTTGTATTAAGATACTGAATGATTAAAAGTGTCAAATCTAAATATTTGGTTCATGACACTCTTGGGAAATGTGGACATTAATGATAATCTTTAGATTTTCCCTCTTTGTGTGAAACCCTCCTCTCTCCTCTATCTCTCACCCACTAGAAGATGCCACTGACATTTCTGATTAATCACAAAGTCACAAATCAGATATCCCCGATCTGGCCAGTGAGAGCTCCGTCAAGTTGACAACTGTGTCCTTTGGACATGACCTGGTCAATTTGGGAGCACTTCCTTGTATATGCTCTTTTGATTTTGCTTTTAGATACCAACCTTTGCAAACTGATTAAGTTACTACAGTTTTGAATTTAATCAGAGCTACCACCCTGCCTGGTATCTCAACTGCCAGATCAGGCAGGATAACAAAAGCAGCAGTTCCCAAAAATTTAGAATGTGCTTAAAAACATTATTGAGGACCCCAGAGAGCTTTCTTGTAAAGAGAAGTGTTTGTTGATATTTACCACATTCGAAACAAAAATATACAAATATACATTCTATTAGCCATCAGAACGATGTCCACGTTACACATCACGTAGTTTCTGGGAAGTTCCGCATCACGATTGTGAGAGAATGAGCATAAAAAAGGCAAATGATGTATTGGTGTGAACAATAGTTTTGACTTTTGTGGACCCCCTGAAATAGTCTCAGGGACAATATTAAAGACTGATCATTTAAAATATATGCAAAGAAGGAGACCACCTTATGAGAAGATTTCATGAGTCTTTCCCAAAGAAACTCCTTATTAAACAGATACCTTTACAATGCCTAAGCATTCTATTATTTTATCATAACTTATTGCAGAGAGCCCGAGGACTAATCCTTCTTCATCACTAATACAGGTGTACCTTGGAGATATTGTGGGTTTGGTTTCAGACCTCTGCAGAAAAGCAAATATCACAATAAAACACCTCAGATGAATTTCTTGTTTTCCCAGTGCATATAAAAGTTATGTTGACAGTATACTGTACTCTATTAAGGGTGCATTAACGCTATGTTTAAAAAAAAAAAACAACTATGTATGTACCTTAGTTTAAAAATACTTTATTGCTAAAAAATGCTAACCATCATCTGAACTTTCAGCAAATCATAACCACTGATCACAGATCATCTAGCAAATAGAATGGTAATGAAAAAGTTCAGAAAATTGCGAGAATTACCAACATGTGACACAGAGACATGCAGTGAACAAATGTTTTTGGAAAAATGGCACCAATAGACTTGCTCGAGGCAGGGTTGCCACAAACCTGCAATTTGTAAAAAACACAGGATCTGTGAGGAGCAATAAAGCAAGGTACACTTGTAATTCAATTAAATTGGCTTATGAAATGGCTTCTCAGTTACCTTGGAGGATATTGAGAGACTTGGACTTTGAATAGTAGGTTGTAATAGACAAGACCCGGGAGGGTCGCAGCCTATGGAGGCAGGAGGAGGAAGGGGGGAACCGGATCACGTGTTTCTGCCCGAGAAAGTGGATGTGTGTGAAACACTTTGTTGCCCTGTGACCCCTGGGAGGGCTCACCAACTCCTTTGTACTTATTCTGAATGTTCCAGTTAAGGGTGCTTTTTCTGTATTTGTGAATTGGAAAGAGGCAGCTTGGGCTTTGCCTGTTTATGTAAGATTGGGAAAGTTGGAAACATTCGAGTCACTTAAAATAATTCAATGATGTAGTTCTGTTGCTGGTAAAGATTTAGAAAAATTCCAAGATGGTGCTAAACCTGCCTCCGAGACAGGGGAAATCAAAAGAAACCCTTTGTGCTTAAATAAAACTAAAACTGAAGATGAGAATTTGGGAGAGTGTGTAAAAATTTATTAATCACCAACCAGGTAACATTTTATAAATGCAGGTTCAAAAAGTACAAAATCCATATTGTAACTAGGGATCATAAAGCTTTGGTTAAAACAGTTTTCTTTGTTACAAACAAACTTTCTTCTATGACTATTCTTAGCCTTCCAAGAAAGAGATTTAACTTTTTTAAAAATAAAGCTCCCTAGGGGCGCCTGGGTAGCTCAGTGGGTTGAGGGTCAGACTCTTGATTTAGGTGCAAGTGGTGATCTCAGGGTCATGAGATCTAGCCCCATGAGGGGCTCCACGCTCAGCAGAGAGTCTGCTGCTCTCCCTCTTCCTCTGTCCCTCCCCCTGCTCATGAGTGGGGTCCCCTCTAAAAATAAATAAAGTCTAAAACAAACAAAAAAGAAACCGTTGCCGAGTTTTTAAAATCAATCAATCAATCAATCAATCAATAAACTCCTTAAATTAATTCCTCACAACTGTAATGTCTTTTGGTTTGGGAGTTTTATATTTGCCCCCACGATATTCCAGATTTGATCTCAGTCTCCCCACCACAGTTGTTCAGGCAGACGAACTTGCAGGAGGTCACACAGAGCTGCGGCTCATTTCTAAGCAAGCAAACTTCTGCCCAGGCATCACATGCCTTTGAGCCTTTTGCGATCAGGAACGTGTCAAAGCCCATTTTTCTCGGTGTGAAAAATGAGGCCCCAAGCTTCAGTGATTTTTCCTCAGGTAACACTGTAACCATGAGACGGGCTTAAACTCCAGCTGGGAACCCCAGGCTTCCTGCCCAGGGCTCTCTCTGTCCTCTGCACTCATCCCGCGATTCAGCCCCCACCCTACTCGTCTATCCTGTTAGTTCTATCGGTACTCAGAATCCAGTTCCTACCCCCAATCCTACCACCTTGCCCCAACCATCACTGTCTTTCTCCGAGACCGCTGTCATAGCTTTCCTTTTAGTCTCCCTGCTCTTTCTCCCCTGTTTGGTCTATTCTCATAACTGTTTTAAAATGTAAGGCAAGGGGCGCCTGGGTGGCTCAGTCATTAAGCGTCTGCTTCTGGCTCAGGTCATGATCCCAGGGTCCTGGGATCGAGCCCCCACATCGGACTCCCCGCTCGGCGGGGAGCCTGCTTCTCCCTCTCCCACTCCCCCTGCTTGTGCTCCTTCTCTCACGGTGTCTCTCTCTGTCAAATAACTAAATAAAATCTTTTAAAAAAAATAAAATTTGGGCGCCTGGGTGGCTCAGTTGGTTAAGCGACTGCCTTCGGCTCAGGTCATGATCCCAGGGTCCTGGGATCCAGCCCCGCATCGGGCTCCCGGCTCCGCGGGAAGCCCGCTTCTTCCTCTCCCACTCCCCCTGCTTGTGTTCCCTCTCTCACTGTCTCTCTCTCTCTCTCTGTCAGTTAAATAAATAAATAAAATCTTTAAAAAAAATAAAATAAAATGTAAGGCAATCCAAATCAGGTCATTCTGCACAAAATGTCCAAATGCTCTGCGTTTTATTTAGAGTAGAAGCGGAAGTCTTTACATGGGCTGTAAGGCTCTCCATGATCAGGGCCCCTGAAAACTCTCTGAAATCATCTGCCCCTCTTTCTCCTGATGGCGCTCTGCCAGCCACACTAGCCTCCTTGCATTTCACCACCTTCAGGCATGCCTCCACCCCAGGGTCCGGGCACCTGCTATTTTCTCTGCCTGGAATGTTCTTTCTGAAGACAGCCACTGAAGCCTTTTCCCCAACAAATACTCTCTTTCTCCTGCTTTATTTTTCTCTGTTGCACCCGCCACCGTCTGGCATACTCTATGTTTTATTTATTTCATGTATTATGTGTCTTCTCCCATTAGATGGTAAGCAGAGATTTTTATCTGCTTGCTTCCTTGCTTTTTCCTAGCACCTAGTACAGGTGGCCAATAAATATTTTTTTTTGATAAATTCATGTTACATAATACATTACGGGAAGAAGGAGTAGTCCAAATAACTTCGCACTGGTATATCCTTCCTGCCCTGTGGGAAAGTGTGATCGACCTAGACCGCAGGAAAGGACTTTTAGAAATTGGTGGTCATGAGGCATAGGGACAAGGGTAATAGATGTCGAGCCAAAGGAGGGGGTTTCAGTTCCACTCCTGCCACTCAGTAGTGTGTGATCTTGGGCCAGGTGCTCTGAATTGACATTTCCTCAGTTATTAATTGGGTGTGTGCTCTGTCTTTTGGAGGGGCTGTAGGGCTCAAGTAAGAAAGGCTGTGTCTCTCAGCTTGCCCAAGTGCTGACGCAGGTCTGCCCCGTTTGCTCAAAGTTCCCACGAAACAGCACGGGCCTCACGTCCTCAGTTGTTCTTCGATTCCTCCTCACCCCCACAGCCAGCCCCTCCCTTGTCCAGGAGTGGACGTGGGGCCAAGGAGGACGGGGGCCGGCTGGCAGTGGGGGCTGCGCTCTTGCTGGGCAGAGACAAATCCAGCCGGCCTTGTTTCCTACAGGGGCAGAGGTCCAGTGCACCCTCCAGGACGACTTGGCCTTTCCTTGCCCTGAAAGAGAATAAAACACACAAAAGTTGAAGTCCTTTCTCTTTAGCATTGGCTTTCTTTCTTTCTTTCTT
>NW_027397063.1:49413254-49424100 GCF_003265705.2 Callorhinus ursinus
TTTCTTTCTTTCTTTCTTTCTTTCTTTCTTTCTTTCTTTCTTTCTTTTTCTTTCTTTCTTTTTCCCTTTAACAAGAAGTTTATTTAAACAACAAGAGGCTTGACTTGAAGGGAAAACCAACTAGGATTCATTTCTTTTAGAGTCATTGGTCCCTGCTTACAGACAGATTGCCCTACATGTAACAACTATATAAAAAAAGTTATAAAATTGTCCTTGGTTTTGCAATGATAAATGAAAAACATTAAAGCTCTCCAATTGAACAAGGTATGCAGGGACATTTACGTTGTTCTTTTTTTGCCAAACAGTGAGATCGAAATAACTTACTGGAGTATAAACCAAAGGAGGTGGCAGCACTGTGGAAGGAAGGCAGCATTGGCTTCCTGACTAGAGTTCTGCCACCTTGCTCCAGTATTAACAGCCACGACTCACCAATAGAGATGGCAGAGAGCCCTCCAGAACACTAAAAGAGGATGCCAAAATGGACATCCCTGAAATCTCTCCCTAGACTTAATGTTGCTTCAGCAGATCTGATACTATGTCACGACCCAAGGGCCTTGCCAGAACTTGAAAGGTTCCAGAAAACTCATAGAGCTTAAAGATATCCTAGAATTTTATTCCTCCTTTCCATCTGTCCCCATGGGTTTCTGAGAAGCCAATCCAGTTCCGCAGCTGCTTAGACATGGCTGGAACTGTCTGGGGAGAGAGGATGCTTCTCTCTACTTCATCTGAGAGCTAACTTTAGTTTACAAATCCCTTGGAAAGACAGAATGTATTCCCCAGGGGAACTCTAGGCCTGTCAGGGTGCTTTTGATCGTATCTGATTTGACCAGGTTCTATCCCCAAAGTGTCATCGGAAGCCACCATCTTGTTTAAACCAAGGACAACAACAGTTTGAGACCTAATGCTTCAAGAGCTGATGGGCATATGCTTCTGGGTAAACTGAAACTTCCTGGTGTACGCTAAGGGGCACAGCACCCTATGAATCTCTGTGCAAGAGACGGCGTATGAATCACAGAAAGTCAGCATTAGAAGTAATGTCAGATGGGGAAACTGAGGCCTAGAGATGTCAGGTGACTCACTGACACTACACAAGACTTGTTCCTTTACCAGGAGAGATGAAAGAAGCAGGCAGTAGAAATTCCCAACACAGCTCAGACAAAGACTCCTCTGTGGCCTGCTAGAAGCTAGTGAGGGGTACTGACTCAGCCAAGAAAACATTTTCCTAAATTCAAATATAGCTTCAGGAGGTCATGGCTTTACGGGAACCCCAAATTTTCCTGAACTCCTCCCTCTGCATGAGGTTCAAAGCTGTTGCCATCACTGGTTTTTGATGTTCTTCCAGCTTCTCTCACAGTGAACAGGTAAACATCTGGTTTGATATATATTACATACAGTTAAATTCTGGAGAATCCATTCCCTTGGCCAGCATAGTTTTGACTGCTTTCAGCAAACATATTTTTTTGCCTTGGATCTTGACCACTGTGTGAGGGGGGGCACATCGTCAGGGAGGGAGAGGAAAGTTTCTCTCTATATATCAGGTTAAAAACAGAAACAAAGAAAACCAAGAGTCGCTTATGAAGTAAACACTTACAAAGCCAGATTTGAATGAATTTCCATTCACTCTCATCAAGTTTCAAAAGCTAAACCTATCAGAGAACATTTCAACAGTGGTGAAAGATGAATAGAAAGAAAACAAATGATTTCACAAGTTTGGAGCTCATGTGTGGCTTGGTTTATTGAACAAAGGGGTGGCTGAGAGGTGATGATGTCATTAGATGAAGTCTGTGATGATTGGTTCTTAGAACAATTAAGCATATAATCATTTTCTGACCATACAATTATTAGAGGGTCACATGATATTTCTTTTTACCATCTTACATACATCTTTCTGCTGGTTGCCTTTATGGTGATCAGCATGTATCTTGCCGCGGGTATCATTTATCAAATACTGTTCTAGCCGTCCCACTGTCCTGGGTCCCAAGAGACAGCTGCAGAGGGACTCACTAAATAAATCCTTTTCCTGGACAGATTTGACAGGCAAATTAACCTCTCTGTATTATTTAAAAACAACTTGTGAAATATCATTGAGTAATGTCATGAATGTGAAATAAAATTTAGAAATGTGCTTATTATAATTCAGTTTATACTTTGATTACATTTGTGATGATAGGGTATCTTAGACATGGATGATAGGTACTGTGACACTGACATGTTGATCAGTATTGAAACTGAAGTGCGTTACACTCTCCTCTCTCATTTTGTGTATGTTTGAAAATCTCATAATCCAAAGTTTAAAACAAAGACCTGAGCTCCAACTTTGCCACTAACCGGCTGCATGAGGGTGGCCTTTCGTCTAAGTGAGAAAACTCTCTCCTCTATTTTCATAATCTATTCATCCCTGCCGCCTTTTCATGTGGTTTCCAAATAAAATCTTTCTTCAGTCAATAACTTTGAATTCCTTACTTTAGACCTTTATCAATGAAAATACAATATAAATATTATAAAACTTAAACACATATTTTATTTCTCATCCTCAGATACTTCAAGTTATTAGAACCAGCTCTGAGCACACTTTCAAACACAGTGCTGATGAACCAGACCCAGGGCTCATGCTTTTCTACTCACTCATGTGCTCATTTCACAGCAGTCTTTCAGAGTAAATGACTAAGGACCCATGGTCCATTTGATGGGCATCTATTCTTGGGCCACATAATCTTAGCCCATTACAGAATCACTTAGGACTTCTGCTGGTTTGGAACAATGCTGCAAGAAGCATTTGTGGGCACAGTCAGGTCCTTTGCTGAGAAATGATGCTGAGGTCAGAGTGCATTATATTGCTTAGTGCTTCAGGTAAAAGCCAGTACTAGAAAAACTGATACTTTCCTGAAGGAATTGACCTACTAACTCCTCTCTGATTCTAATTATCTAAATGACTGATTTTCCCTTCTTGCCTTGACTATCAAGAAAGCCAAGTCCAATTAAGCAGTTACTTTTCAATGATGAAGATAATAAATAATACATGCCCATCATAAAAAAGTTGTAAAGTATGCAAGGACTCAAAACAACAGAAAGAGAGGCATCAAAAAATTAACCCCTTGGGGCGGCTGGATGGCTCAGACAGTTAAGGGTCTGCCTTCAGCTCAGGTCATGATTCCAGGGTCCTGGGATCAAGTCCCGCATTGGGCTCCCTGCTTCTTGGGAGCCTGCTTCTCCCTCTGCTTCTCTCTCTCTCTCTCCCTCTGTCTCTCATGAATAAATAAATAAAAATAAAATCTTTAAAAAAAATTAACCCCCTATCCTGTCATCCAGAAAAACCACTGTTAACATTTTTTGAAAGAGCCAAATATGACACCCAGCTAATGGAATTGAATTTACCATTATGGTTGGTATGAATGCTCACCTTTTACTTGGTTCTGATTTTCTCAATTGATGACTTTTTAAGTGTGTGTATTTTGAAACTGTTTCAAATCACTTTGGGGAAGAGGAAGGGTAAATAAAAATTAATCCTTAAAATGATATGGTGGTAATAGGAGGGAATTATTGCCAAATTTGGATCTCCTGACATAATACCTACATGACTGTGGGATTATGAGGATTATATCAAATGAGTCACTGGTCACACACTGAAAATGTCAAAGTACTATACCATAATGATAATAAAAACAGCTAACACTCATTGAGTACTTCGCTATTTTGCCAGGCACAGCAACCCTATGAAAAGACACCATTTCAGCATTTCAGCCGTTGGTGTTCCCAAACAGTTCACTTCGCTCTTTTGTGGGGTAATGAGGTCCATACCTGAATCCCTAAAACCTCAGAATGGGATCTTATCTGGAAAATAGGTCTGTGCAGATGTCGTGTAAAATAACGACCTTGATCATCCTGGATTATCACAGGATGCCCTAAATCTAACGAAAGGTGTCTTTACCTAGAAGAGGGGAAAAGCAGGGTGACCATGGAAATAGACATTGGAGTTCTGTGGCATCAAGTCAAGGAATGCCTGGAGCCACCAAGAACTAGACAAGGGAAAGAACAGATTGCCTGTAGAAGCTTCAAGAGGGGTGAGCCATGTGGACAACCTTGATTTTAGACTTCTAGCTTCCAGAACTGGGAAAGAAGAAGTTTCTCCTATTTTAAGCCACCAAATTTGTGGTGATTTGTTATGGTCACAAAGGTTGGTAACCTGGAAAGGCATGGCAACTAGGAAAATAATACACTGATCTGGAAAATAGAACCATAACAAGTTCCAGGAAAGTAACAAAATTGAACTAATTATTGGCATTGTTCAAGAGCATGAAGTGCTGAGTTATGAGATCATAGGCCTCTGGCAATTGGAGTAGTGGCTTAGTGGTTGAAGAGTCAGAAGGAAAGGGTTTATTGACTGGAATGGGGAGTCTTTTAAAACTCTCTTATGCTTTTATTTCCTCAGATTTACATATTTCTGATGAAAGTTTTCTGGAATCACTTCTCAGAAATCCCCAGATTTTACTCACGTCATTGTCCATTATCCCTGGTTGGGTTAAAAATAATAGAGCTAGTTCCAAACAGGAAGATCGGTTTCCAGGGCCAGAAGAAGCCAATGTTGACCATGCCTAGCAAATAGATTTGGGAATACCTGGTAGAACTTCCTATCTATGCACCCACATCCCTGAGGTGGATTCATCTGATGCTTTACACATCTATAGAGGAACAGACTTTCCCACAGGCTCCAGCCTAGTCAGAATGATGAATGAAGCCAGCCGGGCAGGTTAGGTCTCACCAGCTCAGTGTGTGCCTCTCCTGGCATATCCTACTGTATACTTCCAGAATGCTCTTTAATTTGTCATTTCTTTGGTCAAGTCTACTGTCTCCTGTGCTTCTGTTTGGAAGATTGCTTGTGGGGCTATGATTAGGTAGCCAAAAGCAAGATAATTCTACATAAACAAAATATTTCTCCCACAATTCCAAGACTTGGAAAAGTGGTGAAGTGCTGTTTACATAACTCTAAGCCCTGTAATATGGCTCTGCCTAATAAACAACCATTTGGAATAGAATATATATCTTCACAGTATATTTTCCTTGTCTAAACAAATCCTGCTCCCCCTTCAAGGCACAGTTTAAGTGTCTTCTCCTCTAGAAGAATGTTCTCAGATTTTCCAGGCTAAGATCCCATGACACTTTTACAGATTTATATTTTAGTGCTTACTATAGTACTTTTTTTAAAAAAAGATTTTATTTATTTATTTTTTTGACAGAGAGAGAGGGAACACAAGCAGGGAGAGTGGGAGAGGGAGAAACAGGCTTCCCACCAAGCAGGGAGCCTGATGTGGGACTTTATCCCAGGACACTGGGATCATGACCTGAGCCAAAGGCAGACGCTTAACGACTGAGCCACCCAGGCGCCCCACTTAATATAGTACTTCATTTTTTTCTTTAGCGTCCTGTGGAACAAAATCTACACCTCATTTTTCTAAGTATCCCTTGTGGCCATCAGAACCAGGCACATAGAAGGTGCTCAATAAATGTTTGTAGAGTACATTAAAGTTGCTTCAAATTTGGTAGCATGAAATGAACTTATGTTGTTTCTATTTGAAACAATAGGGGGATAAGGGAAATTGTTTGAATGTAATATATGTAATAGGGCAAAAATTGATTCATGAAATGCTCATGAGTTGAATTCTGGGTCACAATAGAAGATATATTTCTTCTTGTGGGTTAACTGAAAATGTGAAAAATGTTGAATTAAAGCATGACTGAGTAGTTAATATCTGCACAACTCAACAGTAATTTTAGCATATATTTGGGTAATTTTTTGGTTAAAAAATTCTAGTGTGTCTGTCAATTTTTGACCACACAGTTATCCTTCCCCCTTGGAAATTTCAGATAATGTGTTGCGATTCTCCTGTGGCCAGGTGATTATAGAGGCACAATCACCTTCTGGGGGGTTAACACTGACAGACAAACACATGGTGGCTGAGATTAATGAAAAGGACAAAAGTCACCCTTCTTTCTTAGTAGCAGAGCTGTGGTACAAACCCAGGAGAGCAGGTTCCAAAGTCCAAGTTCTTTTTTTCTCTATCTTGTAGAAATGACTTCCCGCAGAAGCAGAAGCTTCCCTGAGAGCTGCCAGTCAGAGACTTGTGAGAAATGAAACTGAAAATCCAAACCCAGAGATCAAGAGGGAATCCCAAACTTTTGCATACTCCTCACAAGACCTTGCCCCCCACATTTCTCAGATACAACATTTTTGTCACCATTACCTGACATGTCTTTATCCCTGTTTATGTCAGTCACTGCAAGAAGTCCAGGAGTGACTCCTAGGAAAGTACTCATTCCTCCAGGCACCCTGGTCCCCTTTCCTGACCCTGTCTCCCACAAATCCCCAGCTCCTGAAATCCTTCACCTCTGTTCCCTGGAATTCTTTCTTTTTTTTTTACATTGATGGACTGATTTAAATATAATTTACATACAATATAATATTAGTTTCAGGGGTACAACATATTGATTCAACAATTCTATACATTACTCAATGCTCACCACAATAAGTGTAGTCACCATATAACCTTATTACAATGTCATTGACTGTATTTTTTATGCTGTACTTTATGCTGTGACTTATCGATTATATAACTGGAAGTTTGGGGGTGCCTGGGTGGCTCAGTCTGTTAAGTGTCTTCATTCAGCTCAGGTCATGATCCCAGGGTCCTGCGATTGAGTCCCGCATCGGGCTCCCTGCTTGGTGGGGAGCCTGCTGCTCCATCTCCCTCTGGCCCCCTGCTCATGATCTCTCTCTCTTTTTTACCTGTTGTTCTTAATTGAAGGCAATTTTGACTCCCAGCCCAATCCCAGGAGACACTTGGAAATGTCTGGGGACATGTATAGTTGTCACAGATGGATGCTAAGAAGGTGCTATTGGCCTCTAACAGGTAGAAGTCAGAGATGTAGCTAAACATTCTACAATGCACAAGAGGGCCCTCCGCAGCAAAGCAATTATCCAGTCCCAACTGTCAATAGTGCCAATGTTGAGAAATTCTGCTTAATATGACGAGGATCCTCAATATATTGATTCTTCCATGGCTTATGGATTGCATCGTGTCCTTGAAAAAGGCTCTATTGAAGTCCTAACTCCCGATTCTTCAGAATGTGAACTTATTTGGAGATAAAATCATTGCAGATATAATTAGTTAAGATGGGGCCATGCTGAAGCAGGCTGGACCCCCTAATCCAATGACTGATCTTTATAAAAAGGATGCCATGTGGAGATACAGAGACACAGGAAGAACACCACGTGAACATGGAGTGATGCACCTACAAGTCAAGGAATGCCAGGGATGGCCAGGAAATCACCAGAAGCTAGGAAAGGGCAAGGAAGGGTTCTTCCCTACAGGTGTCAGAGAGAGCATGGCTCTGCTGACACTTTGACTGGGGACATCTAGCCTTTAGAACTGTGATACAGTAAGCAGCTCAGTTTGTGAGACTTTGTAATGGCAGTCCTAGGAATCTCATATTTATGGTTTCACTGAACTTTACTCCATTTATGTCCTCTCTTGCTGCATTGCCCAGCTGAAAAAATGGTGATTGCTGATGCAATAGAAGATAACAATCTTGCCCAGTTGTATTTATTCCAAACAGGAAGCAAAGAGATTGAAATCTGGTATATGTTGCAGTATTTGTCTATCCAAATCAAGTGATAAAATGTTGCAAGCAAATATGATAAAAGCTTGGGGAAGGATGAAATTGGAAAGAAGGCAAGGACTTAAGTGATTCACCAAATTGACTTACCAGTGGGTTCTCCAGTGACAGAGCAGAACCCTTGAAAAGAGCCTTACCCTATACACCGGAGCTGACTCTTTCTGGGGTGTATTTTGTATTGGTTCACATCTCCCGGGTTTTATTTTTTTTAATTAATTTATTTATTTTAAAGATTTTATTTATTTATTCATGAGAGACAGAGAGAGAGAGAGAGAGAGAGAGAGAGAGGCAGAGGGAGAAGCAGTCTCCTAAGGAGCAGGGAGCCTGATGCGGGACTTGATCCCAGGACCCTGGGATCATGACCTGAGCTGAAGGCAGACACTTAACCATCTGAGCCACCCAGGCGCCCTCACATCTCCCAGGTTTTATAATTCCTTGACCAACGACCAAGAAGCCCAAATACATAACATAGGTGTCAAATCTTTGACCAATTAGTCCAAGTGTATAATCTCAGCTACTGGGCTGCTTCTGAAATAATGGTTTTGTTCCACTTTGTTAATTAAATAACTTGAAAAACCTGAGACTATACAAAAAAAATGAACACAGAGATGATGAAAAAATAGATATGGTGCTTTTTCCATATAAATTTATGTTTATGCAAATGTAGCAAGTTTAAAAATAATTTTACTGCTTTGTATATTCTTTATATTAAAGACATTTAAGACAAACTAACAAAGTAAACAAATTATTTTAATTGAAATGTTTGGGACGCTTAGCCATTTTTTTACCCATTTGCAGTTCAATACTTAATGTAATCTGATTTACTAAATTTATGAGTTTAGGGGTTTTTAAAATTCTTTTTAAAAATTATTATTGAGGTATAATTGATATACCATGTTGCATTGGTTTCAAGTGTACAACATATTGATTTGACCAGTCTGTGCGTTACTCAATGCTCACCACGATCATGATAAGTGTAGTCACCATCTGCCACTATTACATTATTACAATATTGTTGACTATATTCCCTATGCCGTACTTTTCCATCACTGTGACTTATTTATTTTATAACTGGAAGTTTGTACCTCTTAATCTCCTTTTTCTCTTTTATCCATTCCCCCCACCAACCTCCCCTCTGGCAAACACCCGTTTATTCTCTGTAATTAAGAATCTGTTTGCTTTTTGTTGTTCATTTGTTTTGTTATTTGTTTACTTGTTTGTTTATTTATTTATTTAGAGACTGGGGGGTGGTGGATGGGCAGAGGGAGAGGGAGAATTTTAAGCAGGCTCCACACCCAGTGCAGAGCCTGATGAGAGGCTCCGTCTCACAACCCTGAGATCATGACCTGAGCTGAAATCAAGAGATGGATGCTTAACTGACTAAGCCACCCAGGTTCCCCCATTTATTTTGTTTCTTAGATTGCACAGATAAGTGAAATCTTATGCTATTTTTCTTCCTCTGTCTGAATTGTTCCACTTAGCATAATACCCTCTAGGTCCATCCACGTTGTCGCAAATAGCAAGATCTCATTCTTTTTTGTGACTGAGTAATATTCCATCATATATATATATATATATATATATATACACACACATCTTCATTACCCATTCATGTATTGATGGACACTTGGGTTGCTTCTATATCTTGGCTATTGTAAATAACAGTACAATTAACATAGGGGTGCATATATCTTTTCAAATTAGTGTTTTTGCTTCCTTTGGGTAAATATCCAGTAGTGGAATTATTGGATCGTATGGTATTTCCATTTTTTAAAATATTTTTTATTGTTATGTTAATAACTATACATTACATCATTACTTTTTGATGTGTTCCATGATTCATTGTTTGTGCATAAAACCCAGTGCTCCACGCAGAATGTGCCCTCTTTAATACCCATCACCAGGCTAACCCATCCCCCACCCCCTCCCCTCTAGAACCCTCAGTTTGTTTTTGAGAGTCCATCGTCTCTAATGGTTTTTCTCCCCCTCCGATTTACTCCACTTCATTCTTCCCCTCCTGCTATCTTCTTCTTCTTTTTTTTTTCTTAACATATATATATATCATTATTTGTTTCAGAAGTACAGACCCATGATTCATCAGTCTTGTACAATTCACAGCGCTCACCATAGCACATACCCTCCCCAATGTCTATCACCCAGCCACCCCATCCCTCCCACCCCCCCCCCACTCCAGCAACCCTCAGTTTGTTTCCTGAGATTAAGAATTCCTCATATCAGTGAGGTCATATGATACATGTCTTTCTCTGATTGACTTATTTCACTCAGCATAACACCCTCCAGTTCCATCCACGTCGTTGCAAATGGCAAGATCTCATTCCTTTTGATGGCTGCATAATATTCCATAATGTGTATGTATACCACCTCTTCTTTATCCATTCATCTGTCGATGGACATCTTGGCTCTTTCCATAGTTTGGCTATTGTGGACATTGCTGCTATAAACATTGGGGTGCACGTACCCCTTTGGATCCCTACATTTGTATCTTTGGGGTAAATACCCAGTAGTGCAATTACTGGATCATATGGTAGCTCTATCTTCAACTGTCTGAGGAACCTCCATACTGTTTTCCAGAGGGGTTGCACCAGCTTGCATTCCCACCAACAGTGTAGGAGGGTTCCCCTTTCTCCACAACCCTGCCAACATCTGTCGTTTCCTGACTTGTTAATTTTAGCCATTCTGACGGGTGTGAGGTGGTATCTCATTGAGGTTTTGATTTGGATTTCCCTGATGCCAAGCGATGTTGAGGACTTTTTCATGTGTCTGTTGGCCATTTGGATGTCTTCTTTGGAAAAATGTCTGTTCATGCCTTCTGCCCATTTCTTGATTGGATTATTTGTTCTTTGGGTGTTGAGTTTGATAAGTTCTTTATAGATTTTGGATACTAGCCCTTTATCTGATATGTCATTTGCAAATATTTTCTCCCATTCTGTCGGTTGTCTTTTGGTTTTGTGGACTGTTTCTTTTGCTGTGCAAAAGCTTTTTATCTTGATGAAATCCCAATAGTTCATTTTTGCCCGGGCTTCCCGTGCCTTTGGCGATGTTTCTAGGAAGAAGTTGCTGCGGCTAAGGTCGAAAAGGTTGCTACCTGTGTTCTCCTTTAGGATTTGGATGGACTCCTGTCTCACGTTTAGGTCTTTCAACCATTTGGAGTCTA
>NW_027397063.1:49429100-49454590 GCF_003265705.2 Callorhinus ursinus
TGGCCTCATAAAATGAGTTTGGAAGTTTTCCTTCCATTTCTATTTTTTGGAACAGTTTCAGGAGAATAGGTATTAATTCTTCTTTAAATGTCTGATAGAATTCCCCTGGGAAGCCATCTGGCCCTGGGCTTTTGTTTGTTGGGAGATGTTTGATGACTGCTTCAATTTCCTTAGTGGTTATAGGTCTGTCCAGGTTTTCTATTTCTTCCTGGTTCAACTTTGGTAGTTGATACATCTCTAGGAATGCACCCATTTCTTCCAGGTTATCTAATTTGCTGGCATAGAGTTGCTCATAATATGTTCTTATAATTGTTTGTATTTCTTTGGTGTTGGTTGTGATCTCTCCTCTTTCATTCATGATTTTGTTGATTTGGGTCATTTCTCTTTTCTTTTTGATAAGTCTGGCCAGGGGTTTATCAATCTTGTTAATTCTTTCAAAGAACCAGCTCCTAGTTTCGTTGATCTGTTCTACTGTTCTTTTGGTTTCTATTTCATTGACTTCTGCTCTGATCCTTATTATTTCTCTTCTCCTGCTGGGTTTAGGCTTTATTTGCTGTTTTATCTCTAGCTCTTTTAGGTGTAGGGTTAGGTTGTGTATTTGAGACCTTTCTTGTTTCTTGAGAAAGGCTTGTATTGCTATATACTTTCCTCTCAGGACTGCCTTTGCTGTATCCCAAAGATTTTGAACAGTTGTGTTTTCATTTTCATTGGTTTCCATGAATTTTTTAAATTCTTCTTTAATTTCCTGGTTGACCCATTCATTCTTTGGTAGGATGCTCTTTAGCCTCCATGTATTTGAGTTCTTTCTGACTTTCCTCTTGTGATTGAGTTCTAGTTTCAAAGCTTGTGGTCTGAAAATATGCAGGGAATGATCCCAATCTTTTTGTACCAGTTGAGACCTGATTTGTGACCTAGGATGTGATCAATTCTGGAGAATGTTCCATGGGCACTAGAGAAGAATGTGTATTCCGTTTCTTTGGGATGGAATGTTCTGAATATGTCTGTAAAGTCCATTTGGTCTATTGTTTCATTTAAAGTCTTTATTTCCTTGTTGATCTTTTGCTTAGATGATCTGTCCATTTCAGTTAGGGGGGTGTTCAATCCCCCACTATTATTGTATTGTTGTCAATGTGTTTCTTTGCTTTTGTTATTAATTGCCTTATATAATTGGCTGCTCCCATGTTAGGGGCATAGATATTTACAATTGTTAGATCTTCCTGTTGGATAGACCCTTTAAGTAGGATATAGTGTCCTTCTTCATCTCTTATTTCAGTCTTCGTTTTAAAATCTAATTTGTCTGATATAAGGATTGCCACCCCAGCTTTCTTTTGGTGTCCATTAGCATGGTAAATGGTTTTCCACCCCCTCATTTTCAATCTGGGGCTGTCTTTGGATCTAAAATGAGTCTCTTGCAGACAGCATATGGATGGGTCTTGTTTTTTTAATCCAATCTGATAGCCTCTGTCTTTTGATTGGGGCATTTAGCCCATTTACATTCAGGGTAACTATTGAAAGGTATGAATTTAGTGCCATTGTATTGCCTGTAAGGTGACCGTTACTGTATATTGTCTGTGTTCCTTTCTGATCTATGCTGCTTTTAGGCTCTCTTTTTGCTTAGAGGACCTCTTTCAATATTTCTTGTAGGGCTGGTTTTGTGTTTGCAAATTCCTTTAGTTTTTGTTTGTCCTGGAAGCTTTTTATCTCTCCTTCTATTTTCAATGATAGCCTAGCTGGATTTAGTATTCTTGGCTGCATATTTTTCTCATTTAGTGCTCTGAAGATATCATGCCAGTCCTTTCTGGCCTGCCAGGTCTCTGTGGATAGGTCTGTTGCCAATCTAATGTTTCTACCATTGTAGGTTACATATCTCTTCTCCCAAGCTGCTTTCAGGATTTTCTCTTTGTCTCTGATACTTGTAAGTTTTACTATTAGATGTCGGGGTGTTGACCTATTTTTATTGATTTTGAGGGGGTTCTCTGTGCCTCCTGGATTTTGATGCCTGTTTCCTTCCCCACATTAGGGAAGTTCTCTGCTATTATTTGTGTCAATATGCCTTCTGCCCCTCTCTCTCTTTCTTCTTCTTCTGGGATCCCAATTATTCTAATGTTGTTTTGTCTTATCGTATCGCTTATCTCTCGAATTCTGCCCTCGTGATCCTGTGGTTGTTTCTCTCTCTTTTTCTCAGCCTCTTTATTTTCCATCATTTGGTCTTCTATATCGCTGATTCTCTCTTCTGCCTCATTTATCCTAGCAGGTAGTGCCCCCATTTTTGATTGCACCTCATTAATAGCCTTTTTGATTTCGACTTGGTTAGATTTTAGTTCTTTTATTTCTCCAGAAAGGGTTTCTCTAATAACTTCTATGCTTTTTTCAAGCCCAGCTAGTATCTTTAAAGTCATGATTCTGAACTGTAGGTCCGACATCGTACTAATGTCAGTATTGAGCAGGTCCCTGGCAGACGGTACTACCTCTTGTTCTTTTTGCTGAGGTGATTTTTTTCATCTTGTCATTTTGTCCAGAGGAGAATAGATGAATGAGACAACAGAATGCTAACAGGTTAACAACGTCTCCAGCAAGTATACGCTATACAAATCAGAAAAGACCTGAAACCAGGGGACAAGAAAGGGAAAGAAAGAAGAGGAAAAAAAGGGAAAAGAAAAAGATAAAAACAAACAAATACAGAACAAAACAAAAAAAACAGAATATGATCAAATATGATCAGGCTAGTGCCTAGATCAGTGCCACACACTAGCTTTTGGGCATATTTTGGTCTGTTAGAAGAAAGTGCCTGCTAAAATTTTAAAGGAAGAAAGACATATATGTACAAAATAAGGGTTGATACAATGAAGGGATGGAAGATGACTGTAAAGATGAAAATTATAAAAGATTTTATAAAAGGAATTGATAAGAAGTTGTTTTTTAAAAAGAAAGAAGATTGAAAAAGAAAAAGAAAAAGAAAAAAGAAAGGGAGAGAATGTGATCAGGCAGGAGAATAGAACAAAGCCGTACACTAGTGATTTAGGGTATATTTTGATCTGTTAGAAGAAATTGTATCTCAAAATTTTAAAGAGAGAACAACTTATATATATATATGACAAAAATAAGGGTAACTACTATGAAGGGATAAAAATATGACTCTAAAAATGAAAAATAAAAAGTTTTTTTTTTTAAAAAGGGATTGATAAGGTGTTGTTTGAAAAAGGGAAAAAGAAAAATTCAAAAAAAAACATTAAAAAAAATTAACTTTGAAAAACTAATGAATTATGGCAAAAAAGCCATGAATTCTATGTGCAGTATTCCCCTAGCGCTGGAGTTCTCCCGTTCTCCTTGATCGGTAAACTTGGTCTTGGCTTGCTGGCTGTTCGCGCTGATCTTCTGGGGGAGGGGCCTGTTGCTGTGGTTCCCAAATGTCTTTGCCGGAGGCAGAATTGCCCCGCCCTTGTCGGTCCAGGCTAAGCAAGCTGCTGGGGTTTTCTCTCAGGAGCTTTTGTTCCCTGCAAGCTCTCGGTACAGCTTTGGAGGACCAGGGTGAAAATGGTGGCCTCCCAATCTCCGCCCGGAGGAGCTGAGAACTCGGGGCCCCGCTCCTCAGTGCGCCCCCAGAGAAAAGCAGTCACTCCCGTCTCCCTAGTCTCCGGCCGCACTCCATGCTCACCTGGCCTGTGATCGAGCGTTTCTATGTCTGGCACCCGACCCCGTGTGGAGTCTCCAAACCCAGCAGATCCCTGCAGTGCGCTTCCACGCCGCTCCTCCCTGGGGGAGGAAGGAGAGTCTCCCCGTGTCTGCCGCTTGTTGGGTCCCTGCTGGAGGAGCAGTGGCCGCTGTGGACAGTTTATGGCAACCCCGAGCTGAGAGCCCACTCCTCGGCTCCGTCTCTGCAGCTGGCTTCCCCGCTCCGATACCTGGGAGCTCTGCCGCACTCAGGCACCCCCGGTCTTTTTGTGACCCCAAGGGTCCTGAGACCACACTGTCCTGCGAGGGTTCCACCCCCCCGCTTAGCCACTGGAGCGACGTCCCTCAGCGGAGCCGACTTCTAAAAGTTCCGATTTTGTGCTCTGTGGCTCTATCACTTGCCAGAAGAGGCCTACGGAGGACCCCTCCCCCGCCGTCGATCCTCCTGAATATCGCCTCGGATTCACTTCTCTGCACGTCCTACCTTCCAGTAAGTGGTCGCTTTTCTGTTCAGAGTGTTGTTACTATTCTTATCTTCAATCTCCTGTTGAGTTCATAGGTGTTCAGAATGGTTTGATCCCTATTCAGCTGAATTCCTGAGACCAGACGAAATCCAGGTCTCCTACTCCTCCGCCATCTTGCTCCGCCCCCTGGTATTTCCATTTTTAATTTTTTTTAAATTTTTTTATTTGACACAGAGAGATATAGCGAGAGAGGGAACACAAGCAGGGGGAGTGGGAGAGGGAGAAGGAGGCTTCCCGCGGATCAGGGAGCCCGATTTGGGGCTCAATCCCAGGAGCCTGGGATCATGACCTGAGCCGAAGGCAGACGCTTAATGACTGAGCCACCCAGGCGCCCCTCCATTTTTAATTTTTTGAGGAACATCCAACCCAGAGTGGTTGCACAAGTTTACATTCCCACCAACAATGTGCGATTTTTTTCTTTTCTCCACATCCTTTCTGACACTTGTTATTTCTTGTCTTTTTGATACTAGTCATTCTGCTTGGTGCAAGGTAATATCTCCTTGTGGTTTTGATTTGCACTTCCCTGGTAGTTAGTGATGTTGAACATTTTTTCATATGTCTATTGGCCATCTGCATGTCTTCTTTGGAAAAATATCTGTTCAGGTCCTCTGCCCATTTTGTAATCAGATTTTTTTTTTTTGGTGTTGAGTTTTATAAGTTTTCTAAGTATATGTTTTGGATATTAACCCCTTACTGGATGTATCACTTGCAAATATATTCCTTCATTCACTAAATTACCTTTTTGTTTTGTTGATGGTTTCCTTTGCTGTGCAAAAGTTTTTTATTTTGGTGTAGTCCCAATAGTTTATTTTGTTTTTGTTTGCTTCACCTCAGGGGACATATCCATAAGTATGTTGCTAAGGCTGATGATCAAGAGATTACTGCCTATGTTTTGTTTTAGAGGTTTTATGGTTTCAAGTCTCACAGTTAGGTGTTTAATCCATTTTGAGTTTATTTTTGTGTGTGGTGTAAGAAAGTGATCTAGTTTTATTCTTTTGCATGTTGCTATCTTATTTTCCCAACACCATTTGTTGAAGAGACTGTCTTTTCCCCGTTGTATGTTCTTGCCTCCTTTGTCATAGATTAATTGACCATACAAGCATGAGCTTATTTCTGGGTTCTATTCTGTTCCATTAATCTATGTGTCTATTTTTGTGCCAGTGCCATACTGTTTTTACTACTCTCACTTTGCTGTATATCTTGAGCTCTGGGATTGTGATACCTCCAGCTTTGTTCTTCTTTCTCAAGATTGCTTTGGTGAGTTTTGTTTTAAGATGCTGAAATGCTTAAGAGAATTATATGTAAATGTATACTTTTATTTTTAGCTTTATTAAAGTCGTTTATATGTTTACAAAGGTATGTTTTTGGGGTTTGTATATCTGCTTTCTTAAGTGCTTGAGATTCTTGAGGAAATCCATTATATGAACTATGACTGTAGCTGGAATATTTATGGGAATGCAAGTAACCAGGTCTGTAAATGTGTTTAAATATGTAGGAATATTCGAATTATCAGATTTATACATTCATTTGTGAATTATATACATTTAAAATATAAAATATTTTTATATATATATAATCTAAAGGATTATGCAAATTTTGCTTGTCAAATGTATAAGCTAACCAACAATAAATACCAATTGCATTTAATTTCAAACTAAAAATTTTTAATTTACGAGATTCTTGCTATTGTATTTAAAAGTTTAGAGAAAGTATGTTTTTCAATTTATAAGTGTAGACTATTGAATGTCAGTGATAACACGGGCTACTGTAAGTACTGTTTTTGGTACACAAAAGCCTCTATTTGATTAAAAAAAAAAAAAAGCCCAACTGATGTCAGCCTTTGACAGTTCTAAGAAATCTTTCTGATGAAAGTGACTCTGAGTCTGGAAATAAGGAATCTGAAAAAGTTAGCCAGGACAGAGAGAGCCTGAGCAGGAGAGAGGAATGACAGTGTGAGGAAACACAGCATTTCAGTCTTATTGGAAATAAAGGATGAACTAGGAAACTTTAGGGAGTTAGATGCCAAAACTCCTTATTAGGAACACTATCCAAGAGGCAGCTAAACACAGATCTCCAAAAGGCCTCCCATTTCTAAAGCATCGTACACATACTTGGTATGGTAAAAAATGAGTCTAACTGCTTTCTTCCAGAACTCTTTTCCATGAAGAGGCCTTGGTGGGCAGCATAAATTGGAAACAAGGCTTTGGATTGTGCTTCCTTCAACAGAACCCGGTGCCAGCTCTGTGGCTCAGGAAACAGAGCTAAATTGTATCTTCCAATCCTCTCTCTTTTTAACCTAATACACTTTTCTGACAGGCAATGGTACAGTCAAGCCTCACCCCTGGTGGCCACAGGGTCTCCATCTGCCTTGATGTCAACACACAAGCATCAATGGGAGGAAGCAGAAAGCAAATCAGGAGGAAACATATGAGCAGAATAAAATGTGAACAAGACTTCTGCCCTATGGCTGGCCCTCCCAGGCTACAGGGACTCCTCCTCCTGCCTGACCACTCCTCCAGAGCCTTTTCCCAGCTTCACTAGGGTTCAACTACAGGCAGCTTTGGCTGCTTCCATGCATCTGCATTCTCAGCTCAGGGCCTTCATTGGCATTTGCTGTCTCCTCTACTGGAATATGAACCTTCCCTGTTTTGTCCCCTCCTAGACTTCCAGGATCCAGAATAGCATCCTTACAGAATGACCTCTCAGAGAACATGTGTGGGGGCCCGAGTGGGGGATAGGAACTACGAGAATACTCTTTCAATGGCCTTTTCAGCATTTTCTAGTTCTGTTCACCCAAGAGGCAGATAGGACCCTTCTGGGCAGCACCAGATTTGTTCTCTGCCCTCCGCACAGGAGAGGCCCAGCCAGCACCCGTCAGACAGTTTTCTGGAAAACTCAGGAAGCAAAGTCTTTTAAAGGCACAGATGGACTGTGTGTACTCAGTCTTTTTTTTTTTCTTCTTTCTCTTTTTCTTCTCATACCAGCTGTTTTAAGTCCTGCTCAGCCCCACGGAATAAAAGACCAGAATAAAGTGTAACCGAATCCAAGTCCATCTGCCCAATGTGCAGCAAATCTAATCACTGAGACATCAGATTTGCAGCAAGCCAAGAGTTTATTTGAGAAGCAGCCAAAACAAGGAAAAGAGATGGGAGGACAGCCTCAAATTTGGCTCCCGGAAGGGGGAGAGAACAAGTTTTTTTATGATCCTAAGTGTTGAGATTACATACATATTGAGAAAAGGGCAGGGAAATTTATGAATATTCATGAGGAAAGGTAGAGCATGCACATGGAATGAACATATGTAATATATATCCTGTGTTAACTTTGGGGTAGAGACTTAACATCATCAGAATGAGGCAAAGTTCAGCCCCTGACATCAGGAGGTTATTTTAGGACAAGAAGGGGCTATGCTTTGAGAGCCAGTATAAACTGGATGCGGTCTTAGGCTCATTATCTTGGGTAAGGAAAGAAGGCCTTGCTTGTTAAAAGACTGGAACCGTATTAGTTGACCTTGAGTCCAGGCTTTTGCAGAGAGAGCTAGTGGATTTGTTAGTGGGGTCTGAAAAGACACAATAGCTGATTAGGGAGAAGCAGTTCTCTGAAAAATAAGATTTAAACTTTCTGCTAGTTTCAGTCTTATTAACCCTATGGGGCATGGTTTCAAAAAGAGGGCCAGGTTGGCAGGCAACAGTTTTGGGTTAACACTGTCTCTTCCATTTACTAGTTCTGTGACCTTGAGTAACTCACTTATCTTTCCTGTATCTCTACATAAAATGAGTTAAGACAATACTTGGCTCATAAGGCTACAGTGAGAAACAAAGAAGATAATGTTTGCAAAGATTTAGTAAAGGTCCTTAAGAGATGTGAACTGAATTGTTAACATATGTATATATTATATGTTATAGGTATTGCAATATAGTAAATATATTGTGTTTTTTTTATTATGTTATTATTAGTTATAAAATGCAGGAACATTGTCACTTGCTTTCAAACTATTTTAGATGACAAGATTTTTTAGAGGCACTTCAGTTTCTGTAAATGTTTAATTCTATTTTTAATAGACTTCTTCCTTTATAGTTGTGTGTGTGTGTGTGTGTGTGTGTGTGTGTGTGTTTTAAATAGACTTTAGTTTTAGGTTCACAGAAAAATTGAGCAGAAGGTGTGAGGTTTCCCATATATCCCTTGCCTTCCTCCCCCATACAGCCTCCTTCATTATCAACATCCTGCACATAGTGGTACATTTGTACCCACACTGATACATCATTATCACCCCAAGTTCATACTACACATTAGGGTTCGCTCAGTGTTATACATTCTATGGGTTTCAACAAATGTATAATGACATGTATCTACCATTATGGTACATATAGAATAGTTTTACACCCTAAAAATCCTGTGTACTTCCTTCATCCCTTCTTCCCCCACCCCAAGCTCTGTCAATCACTGGTCCTTTACTTTCTTCATAATTTTGGTTTTTTTTCCAGATTATCACATAGTGGGAATCATACTGTATGTTGCCTTTTCAGATCTGCTTCTTTTACTTAGTGACATGCATTTAAGTTTCTTCTATGTTTTTTTTTCATGGTTTGATAGCTCCTTTTTTTTTTTTTAAACACTGCAAGACAGTCCATTGTCTAGATGGACCACAGTTTGTTTTTCCATTCACCAAGGACATCATGCTTGCCTCCAAGTTCTGGCAATTGTAAACAAAGCTGCTGTAATCATCCTTATGCAAGTTTTTATGTGGACATAAGTGTTCAACACCTTTGGGTCAATACTAAGAAGTGGAATTGCTAGATTGTAGCTAAGAGTATGTTTAGTTTTGTAAGAAATTGCCAGAATGTCTTCCAAAGTTTTATATTCTCACCAGAAATGAATGAGAGTTCCTGTTGCCCCATATCTTGCCAGCATTCGGTGGTGTTAGTATTTGGGGCTTGGGCCATTCTAATAAGCATGTAGTGGTAGCTCATTGTTGTTTATACAGGTGCTTATTTGTCACTAGTATATCTTCTTTGGTGAGGTGTCTTGTTCAGGTCTTTGGTCTTTTGAAAATTAGGTTATTCATATTCTTATTCTCGTTCTTTGTATATTTTAGGTAACAGTCCTTTATCATGTATGTATTTTGCAAATATTTTCTCCCCGTCTGTGGCTAGTCCTTTCATTCTCTTGACTGTGTCCTATGAAGAGGAAAAGTTTTTAATTTTAATAAAGACCAGCTTATCAATTATTTTTTTAGTAAATTGTGCCTTTGGCGTTGTATCTAAAGACACATCACCAGCTGTCTCCCTCTTTGGCTGCTCCTGGTCCTGCTGTATGTTCATTCAGTGTGGACCTTGTATTTCTTTTGTGAAGTGGCAGCTGAGGAGACTGGCGCACACCATGGCCAATAAAAAGTCCAAGGAAGGAGTCAGAACTGAGAACAACAATCATATTAATTTGAAGGTGGTGGAGCAGGATGGTTCTGCAGTGCCATTTAAGATGAAGAGGCCCACAGCACTTAGTAAACTAATGAAAGCCTATTGTGAATGACAGTTTGTCAATGAGGCAGATCAGAGTCCGATTTGATGAACAACCAACCAATGAAACAGACACTTCTGCACAGTTGGAGATGGAAGATGAAGATACAATTGATGTGATGTGTTCCAGCAGTAGACAGGAGGTGTTTACTAAAAAGGGAACCTGCTACTTCAAAACTCTGTCCCTCCAGACCAAAGAGGACCTTCTCAATTCGAAAACTGCAATTTGCTCCCACCACATCCTGACTGCTACAGTAGTTTTTCTCGATTCTTTCATTTTCCCCTTCCCCATTCCTTTATTGCATATAATGTAACTGTATGTGCAGAAGCATATTGCATTTTTTTAACTAAATGGCCAGTGATATGTTTTGATTGACATCAAATGGACATGAGATGGGGAAAAATACTGATTCTGTGAAAACACCCCCTTTCTCCATTCGTGGCATTCAGCGCCTATCTTTATATCTCAGTAAGTTATTTTGCTCTCACTGTTTAACAAAAAAAGAACAGCATAAAGGTCCTTGCATACCTTGTTCAATTGGAGAATTTTTGTTTTTCATTTGTCATTGTAAAACCAAGGACAATTTTATAACTTTTTTTGTATATAGTTTTACATGTAGGGCAAACTCTCTTTAAGTAGGTATCAATTACTTTAAAAGAAATGAATCTTAGATGGTTTTCCCTTCAAGTGAAGTGTCTCATTGTTTAAATAAACTTCTTGTTAAAAATGAAAAATAAAGGTCATCACCATACTCAATGTCACCTGTATTTTTCTCCTATGTTATCTTCTTGGACTTTTACAGCTTTGCACTTTGTATATTTAGGTCTATGATTCATTTTGAATTCACTTTTATGAGGGGAGGAAGGTCTGTGTCTAAATTCATTTTATTATGTGTGGATGTAATAAAAGTTCTCCCACTATCAGTTGTCAAAAAAGATTATCTTTGTTCCATTGTTTTGCCTTTGCTCCTTTGTCAAGAGTCAGTTGACTATATTTTGGGGATCTATTTCTGAGCTCTCTAGTCTGTTTCATTGATCTCTTTGTCTTCTTTTTCACCAATACCACACTATATTGATTACTGTAGCTTTATAGAAAGTCTTAAAGAGGATAGTGTTGGTCTTCTGACTTTGTTCTTCTTCAACATCGTGTTGGTTATTCTGGGTCTTTTGCCAATTAACATAAACTTTAGAATCAGTTCGTTGATACCCACAAAATAATTTGTTGAAATTTTGATTGGTATTATGTTGAATCTGTAGACTGAGTCAAGAATAACTACCATCTAAACAATAATGAGTCTTCCTGTCCATGACCATAAGATATCTCCCCATTTAGTTCTTCTTTGATGTCTTTTGTAAGACTTTTGTAGTTTTTCCTCATATGGATTTTGCACATATTCTGTTACATTTATTCCTAAGTACTTTCTTTCAGGGGATAATGACATAAATGTTATCGTGTTTTAAATTTCAAATTTCACTTGTTCATTGCTAGTATATAAAAAAGTGATTGACTTTTATATATTAATCTTGAATCCTATAATCTTGGTATAATCACTTATTTTTTCAGGTTTTGTTTTTTGTCAGTTCTATCAGATTTTCTACATAGATAATTATGTTATCTGTGAACAAAGACACTTTTATTTCTTCCATCTCAATCTGTATACTTTTTGTTTCCTTTCCTTGTTTTATTGCTTTAACTAGGACTTCCAGTACAATGTTGAAAAGGGATGGTGAGAGGTGACATTCTTGCTTTGTTCTTGATCTCAACAGAAAAGTTCTAGTTTTTCACCATTAAGTATCATGTTAGGTAAATTCTATTTTTGTTTATTTATTTGACAGAGACAGAGAGAGCACAAGCTGGGGGAGCAGCAGAGGGAAAGGGAGAAGCCAACTACCCAATGAGCAGGGAGCCCCATGTGGAGCTCGATCCCAGGACCCTGGAATCATAACCTGAACCAAAGGCAGATGCTTAACAACTGAGCCACCCAGGCGCCCCAGTTTGAATAGAAAATAACACTCAAGTATGTTTTCATGCCTGATTTTAAATAAATGCTGACAATTAAGATACTGTATTTTTCTTCCAGAGTGACTTCTGGGGAGTCTTGGAATGAAGCCCACTGATAGAAGTGAAATTCTAATAAATTTGCCACTGATTAAGAACATTTTAGGTCTGGAGTAGTTTTCACTGCCTTGGAAGACAATGCTGAGCTTCCTTGGGGGGCCTCTTGAAGAAGTTGCCTGCCGATTAATGGATGATAGCTAACTCACAATCAAATTTTGATCAAACTACAGGAAACGTGGACATGGAATTCAGGCCCAGTTCACTAATGGTTGTTCAAACATTGAGAAAGGATCATTTCCTTAATGTAGACCCTGTGCTTTTCAGTACTGAATTCAATGGCAGATATAAACCAGGTTAAACGGGTTCCATGACATGTTCTGTGGAGTCATATTAATGTCTTGGGTCCTAAAGGGCATTCTAAAAAAAGTATTTTATCATATGTTCAGACTTTTTATAAAACTTCATTATGGATAGAAAACAGAGAGACAATGTGGTTAGTAAAATCCTCCCAAATGCCAGCAGAATGGACTCCATAAGGCTCCTAGGCCCTCTGCATAAGAGGGTTTCAAGAGGTTTGTCTTCTCACTCCCCTTCAACTTCAGCTACTGAAGATTGGCAGGGGACAAAGCAATGAGTTTGTGTGTGTATGTGTGTGTGTTGTTATTAAGAAAGGATTTATAAGGCATACAGGATAATATAATAAACATGTAATGCAAACCCACAAAGTTTAAGAAATAGATCATTGTCAACTACTGACATTGTTTAAACTCAAAGGAGGGCAATCTTAGTATTTATTTCTTTTTCTAAATTATTAGAGTTTTGTTTTTTCTTGATTGCCTTTGGAAATAATAAATAATATGTGGGAACCAGATGCCTGCTTATTGTGCCATCAAGCATTATATTTACTGCCAAACAAGGACACCTGTCCCAATGACTTTGATTCATTTACTCATTTATTCAATAAACATTTCGTCTATTATATGATAGGTCCTTTTGTTTTACTTGGCATCCTATGATGGTGTTCTTAATTTAAGATGAGATGATTCCCACAGCTTATTCCTTGTGCCATATTGTCAGTCTCAGGGTTCTTTCCAACTCACCCATGGGAAAGGTTTTTGCACCTTTGTTCCTCCCCAAAGTAAATGGATCCTCCTTGTCCTTGCCTATACCTACATACTTGTTAAAATTACTAAGTATCTTCCCTGGATTTTCAGGGACAGTTCTGTCTTCACATGTTTGTCTCATGAAATATGCTAATTATAGTTATGTGTAAATGACTTCCTTGTATTTGTCTTTGTTGAGAATATAGCCTGTATATTTGTCACACGAGGGATGGTACTCTATAAATATTTGTTGAATAAATTGATAAATATGTTTCCATTGGAGGCAGAATTTATTAAAAGGAAAAAATATATCACACTCACTTTTCAGCTAGATTATTTTTAAGGAGAAAATAAGATCCTTATACTTCTGCCCATCTCTGCCTCAAAAGTCTCTGTTACAACCTTTCATACTGCTGTGTTTGTGCCCATGTGTACACTTTTCTGACTAGAGTGAGCTGTCCCTCCACTTCTGCTCCACTTATGTAAATCTTTTCCATCCTTCAAAATCCTCCAGGAAATTTCCCCAGGATCTGTCTCTATGCTTCCATTGACCAGTCACTAGGCATGTAAAGACCTAGGGATAAAAAGAGAAAAATTCAGATCATTTTTTCTAAGCTTTTGATTCTTGTTATTTCCTAACTTCTTTTTTTAAAAAAATAAGGGGATGAGGGTAAGTGGACTCCTCCACATCTTTTCAATAAGATAAGTATATATTATATCTTAAATATAACAAACTGTATTGTTTACATAAGAAAACCATGTGTTACATAATAGACTTTCATGCCCCCAAAAATGTAATTTTAGATTTGCTCAAGTTACAAAAGGAAAAGAGTGCTCTATATTTTTCCTTTAAAAAAAAGTTATTTCTAACCTCACTCTCCTAACTTATAACTTTTGATACACATTGGAAATTAATCATGAATTGCCTCATGACATGATCTATATCATGTTATTTAATGTCTGTTGGGTTGTTTAATAGTTCATTAATTAAACAACATGGTAAGCGTGCCAAGAACAAAGTAGGTTCCCCATTATTCTTGGAAGGAGAGGAATTACTTTGGGATTGATTGAAGTTTTGAGGCTCTGGAATTGAGATCCCTAAATGAAAAGAAAAGGGGGGAAAAAAAGGGAAGGAGTGGAAATAAAGTTTGTTTATGCCTCTAGAGTGGGAGCTGCATTCTCAGATGCCTAGAGAAGTCAGGGAAGGTAAATTAAAATAAATGATTTAATAAGAATAGGGAGTTGTAGACTCAGTGTCAAACTTGAACTCAAGCACTAAGTAGTAAGAAATAGAATGGCTAGGAAGAGAGGAAACTGCTCTTGTATCGCTGAAATATTAGTTCGTGGCTCATGAAAATTAATATTTTTAAGTATAAGTCTTGCTAGTATTCTTATATGTCCCTGAATGCCCTTTGAGACCGTATAATTTTCCATTTCTCAGTGCCTGACTTGAAGCTCTTGAGAACACCTTCTCCTTCATCCCACTTGGAACTGAGATTTTTAAATGAAGAATAAAGAGATTAGAACAAAATTCGTGCTCCTGAACTTTAAAGAAAGGATCTTCTATCTAGGGTGCTTTAATAAAACTCCTCATGCTCTGTCTTTTTAGGCTCTTCTAGGCTAGGCCTTGCCTTCTTCTGACCTTGGACCTGGCCTCCTGGCCTTAGGGTTGCTTTTCTACCATGATTCATCCTCTTGTCCTTTAGAAAAAAATTCTGTATTTGGACTACTTGACTCCCAGCTTCACTTTCCCCAAGATTCTGGACTCCCTTTGCTCTACAATCCATTCCTCTGCGGAGCTTCATGTTATTATCAAGCTCAGTGCAAATTTTCAGAACCCCAGCCAAGAGCAAAGCCCTCAGGTCCCTACTTGCCAAGGAAAGGAATTTGGATGTGAATAATGTTGCAAAGAAATTGAAAGAAAATGTTACCCAAGCAGAGGAAGAGCTCCCATATGAGTGGATAAGTGAACCGAGAGCCTTCTCCCCTTTGGCAGAGATAGCAGCCAGCAGGACTGGTTTTTGCCAACAGTTAGGTGCTCCAGGTAGTAGCAAGGTTCTTGCACACACAATGCAAACGGTTTGATTGTTTTTGAAGTCTCAGTAAATAAGGTCATTGCAAGAGAGGGGAGAGGAGCAGCATATCTCCAGGATGAGAAAGCCTAAATACCTACCACAATGAATATAAAACACTCTATAGATTCTCAGTGTAGAAGAGGAAGGAAATGGAGGAAGGACAACTCTTGAAATGTTAGTGTAAGGAAACAGCTGTCAAAGATAACTGGGAAAGAATGTGCACTTTTTGTTGTCCTTCTCCTGATTGTCTGCCCCCAGGATGAAAAAGCTACAGGTGTTTCCTCCGCAAAACACTCTGAACACAACAGAGTAATGCAGCTATGCTGGACTTGAAGCCACAAGACTCAGGTTCACATTCTGGCACAAACATCACTGTGCCACCCCCCACAAGCCTGTCTGTTACCTCCCTAAACCTTGACTTGTCCATTTTTAAAAAAGAGATGACATAAAAAATATTCATCTTATACTGTCAAGAGAAATGCAAGAGGTAATGTATGTAAAAGAACTTTCAAATGCTAAAGTACCCCCATGAATTTGAATTTGCATTATGACTTGCTAGTGTTTTAGCACTTATGGTATTCATACTAAGTATTTGTGATTTAAATGATACAGCTTAAAAATAAAATTTGGATTGTTAATCCAAAAAAGTGTAAGTATTAAAAGAGACCTCCTAGCATGATGAGTTTTGGAGTCCGATCAGTGCAAACCCAAGATTTGCAACAGACTAACTATATGATCATAGGTTATCACTTTTCAGCCATATGTACTCATCTGTGAATAATTCTTTGCATTGTTTTCCAGGGTTAAATGAGTACAGTATAATGTTTGTTGTCTTTCCTTTCCTTCTTTCTTTTTCTTCTTTTTTATTATTAACATATAATGTATTATTTGTTTCAGGGGTACAGGTCTGTGATTCATCAGTCTTGCACAATTCACAGCACTCACCATAGCACATACCCTCCCCAATATCCATGACCCAGCCACCCCATCCCTCCCACCTCCCACCACTCCAGCAACCCTCAGTTTGTTTCCTGAGATTAGGAGTCCCTTATGGTTTGTCTCCCTCTCTGGTTTCGTCTTGTTTAATTTTTTACTCTTCCCATATGATCCTCTGCCTTGTTTCTCAAATTCCACATATAAGTGGGATCATATGATAATTGTCTTTCTCTGACTGACTTATTTCACTTAGCATATTACCCTTTAGTTCCATCCACGTCATTGCAAAAGGCAAGATTTCATTTTTGATGGCTGCATAATATTCCATTATATATACACATATTTCATATATATATCACTTCTTTATCCATTCATCTGTCGATGGACATCTTGGCTCTTTCCATAGTTTGGCTGTTGTGGACATTACTGCTATAAACATTGGGGTGCAGTTGCCCCTTTGGATCACTACATTTGTATTTTTGGGGTAAATACCCAGTAATGCAATTGCTGGGTCATAGGATAGCTCTATTTTCAACTTTATGAGGAACCTCTATACTGTTTTCCAGAGTGGCTGTACCAGCTTGCATTCCCACCAACAGTGTAGGGGGTTCAGTTCTCTGTGCATCCTCACCAACATCTGTCATTTCCTGATTTGTTAATTTTAGCCATTCTGACTGGTGTGAGGTGGTATCTCATTGAGGTCTTGATTTGTATTTCCCTGATGCCAAGTGATGTTGAGCACTTTTTCATGTGTCTGTTGGCCATTTGGATGTCTTTGCAAAAATGTCTGTTCACGTCTTCTGTGCATTTCTTGATTGGATTATTTGTTTGGGTGTTGAGTGTGATAAGTTCTTTATAGATTTTGGATACTAGCCCTTTATCTGATATGTCATTTGCAAATATCTTCTCCCATTCTGTCGGCTGTCTTTTGGTTTTGTTGACTGTTTCCTTTGCTGTGCAAAAGCTTTTTAACTTGATGAAGTCCCAATAGTTTATTTTTGTCTATGTTTCCCTTGCCTTTGGTGATGTGTCTAGGTTGAAGTTGTTGTGGTCCAGGTCAAAGAAGTTGTTGCCTGTCTTCTTCTCAAGGATTTTGATGAATTCCTGTCCCACATTTAGGTCTTTCATCCATTTTGAGTCTATGTTTGTGTGTGGTGTAAGAAAATGGTCCAGTTTCATTCTTCTGCATGTGGCTGTCCAATTTTCCCAACACCATTTGTTGAAGAGATTGTCCTTCTTCCAATGGATGTGTTTTCCTGCTTTGTCAAAGATTAGTTGACCACAAAGTTGAGGGTCCATTTCTGAGTTCTCTATTCTGTTCCATTGATCTATGTGTCTGTTTTTGTGCCAGTACCATACTGTCTTGATGATGACAGCTTTGTAATAGAGCTTAAAGTCTGGCATTGTGATGCCACCAGCTTTGGTTTTCTTTTTCAAAATTCCTCTGGCTATTTGGGGTCTTTTCTAGTTCCATACAAACTTTAGGATTATTTGTTCCAGCTCTGTGAAAAAAGTTGATGGTTTGATAGTGATTGCATTGAATGTGTAGATTGCTCTCTACATTCTACACATTCATTTTGACAATATTTGTTCTTCCTATCCATGAGCATGGAACATTTTTCCATTTCTTTGTGTCTTCCTCAAATTTTTTCATAAGTATTCTATGATTTCTAGAGTACACCTTCTTTACCTCTTTGGTTAGGTTTATTCCTAGGTATCTTATGGTTTTTGGTGCAATTGTAAATGGGATCGACTCCTTAATTTCTCTTTCTTCTGTCTCATTGTTAGTATATAGAAATGCAACTGATTTCTGTGCATTGATTTTATAACCTATCATGTTGCTGAATTCCTGTATGAGTTCTAGCAATTTTGGGGTGGAGTCTTTTTGGTTTTCCACATAGAGTATTATATCATCTGCAAATAGTGAGAGTTTGACATCTTCTTTGCCAATTTGGATGCCTTTTATTTCTTTTTGTTGTCTGATTGCTGAGGCTAGGACTTCTAGTACTATGTTGAACAGCAGTGGTGATAGTGGACATCCCTGCCGTGTTCCTGACCTTCGGGGGAAAGCTCTGTTTTTCCCCATTGAGAATGATATTCACTGTGGGTTTTTCACTGATAGCATTTAGATATTGAGGTATGCACCCTCCATGCCTACACTGTGAAGAGTTTTAATCAAGAAAGAATGCTGTACTTTGTCAAATGCTTTTTTGGCATCTATTGAGAGGATCATATGTTTCTTGTCCTTTCTTTTATTAATGTAGTGTATCACTTTGATTGATTTGCAGATGTTGATCCAACCTTGAAGTCCTGGTGAATAATCCTTTTAATGTACTGTTGGATCCTATTGTCTAGTATGTTGGCGAGAATTTTTGCATCCATGTTCATCAGGGATATTGGTCTGTAATTCTCTTTTTTGGTGGGGTGTTTGTCTGGTTTTGGGATCAAGGTAGTGTTGGCCACATAAAAAGAGTTTGGAAGTTTTCCTTCCATTTCTATTTTTTGGAACAGTTTCAGAAGAATAGGTATTAATTCTTCTTCAAATGTTTGGTAGAATTCCCCTGAGACACCATCAGGCCCTGGGCTCTTGTTTTTTGGGAGATTTTTGATTACTGCTTCAATTTCCTTGCTGGTTGTGGGTCTCTTCAGGTTTTCTATTTCTTCCTGGTTCAGTTTTGGTAGTTTATACACCTCTAGGAATGCATCCATTTCTTCCAGATTGTCTAATTTGTTGGCCTATAGTTCTTATAATATTTTCTTATAATTGTTTGTATTTCTTTGGTGTTGGTTGTTATCTCTTCTCTCTCATTCATGATTTTACTTATTTGGGTCCTTTTTCTTTTCTTTTTGACGCATCTGGCCAGGGGTTTATCAATCTTATTAATTCTTTCATAGAACCAGCTTCTAGATTCGTTGATCTGCTCTACTGTTCCTTTGGTTTCTATTTCATTGATTTCTGCCCTAATCTTTATTATTTCTCTTCTCCTTCTGGTTTAGGCTTTATTTGCTGTTCTTTCCCCAGCTCCTTTAGGTGTAGGGTTAGGTTGTGTATTTGAGACCTTTCTTGTTTCTTGAGAAAGGTTTGTAGTGCGATATGCTTTCCTCTTAGGACTGCTTTTGCTGCATCCCAAAGATTTTGAACAGTTGTATTTTCATTTTCATTTGTTTCCATGCATTTTTTAAATTCTTCTTTAATTTCTTGATTGACCCATTAATTCTTTAGTAGGATGCCCTTTAGCCTCCATGTATTTGAGTTCTTTCCAACTTTCCTCTTGTGATTAAGGTCCAGTTTCAAAGCACTGTGGTCTGAAAATATGCAGGGAATGATCCCAATCTTTTCCTAACAACTGTGACCTGATTTGTGACCCAGGGTGTGATCTATTCTGGAAAATGTTCATGTTGGTGTTAATGTAGAGCATGAAATCATCCATAATACCTGGCTTGCTAAAATGTAACATGGAGGCCACTGGAAGCAGGGAAGGTTTCAGAGAAGGGTGTAGGTCTGGAATGCTGAGGCCTGCATGACCACTCTGCCATAGGAATGCCACGGGAGGTTGCCTTCCCTGAAGCTTTCTTAGCCCATACAGCCACCCTGGGATCTAAGAGATGTATGCATTGTCGCCTAGGCTATGTTTAGCAGAACTTCACAGAACATACAGATTAGCATATCATATCTTTCCTGTAAACAGATCCTCCTAGTTCCAGTAAGACCCCTTGTCACACATCACATGCTTGAGAAACAGTGATAAAGATTTTTTATTATCCTGTAGGACCAATAAAGGCAGGAGCAAAGAAGAACATAGGGTCTTCATCTCTGAGTGTTGACCCCCTTGCCTTCTCCTCTCTTTCACAGCAAAGTTTGAAGTAATCTTTCATCCATCGGTAGGGATTGCTGGCCATTTCCAGCAATGTTCCATGGGCACTAGAGAAGAATGTGTATTCTGTTGCTTTGGGAATGAATGTTCTGAATATATCTGTGAAGTCCATCTGGTCCAGTGTGTCATTTAAAGCCCTTATTTCTTTGTTGATCTTTTGCTTAGGTGATCTGTCTGTTGCGGTGAGGGGGGTGTTAAAGTCCCCTACTATTATTGTATTATTATCGATGTGTTTCTTTGATTTTGTTATTATTTGGCTTATATAATTGGTTTCTCCCATGTTAGGGGCATAAATGTTTACAATTGTTAGATGATCTTGTTGGATAGACCCTCTAATTATGATATAGTGTCTTTCTTCAGCTCTTAATACAGTCTTTGATTTAAAATCTAATTTGTCTGATATAAGGATTGCCACCCCAGCTTTCCTTTGATGTCCATTAGCATGCTAACTGGTTTTCCAACCCCTCATTTTCAATCTGGAGGTGTTTTGGGGTCTAAAATGAGTATCTTGCAGACAGTATATCAATGGGGCTTGCTTTTTTTCCCAATCTGATGCCCTGTGTCTTATGATTGGGGCATTTTCCCATTTACCTTCAGGGTAACTATTGAAAGATATGAATTTAGTGCCATTGTATTGCCTGTAAGGTGACTGTTACTGTATATTGTCTCTGTCCCTTTCTGGTATATGTTACTTTTAAGCTCTTTCTTTGCTTAGAGGACCTCTTTCAATATTTCTTGTAGAGCTGGTTTGGTGATCACAAATGCTTTTAGTTTCTGTTTGTCCTGGAAGCTTTTTATCACTCCTATTTTCATTGACAGCCTAAGTGGATAAAGTATTCTTGGCTGCGTATTTTTCTCGTTTAGTACCCTGAATATATCATGCTAGTCCTTTCTGGCCTGCCAGGTCTCTGTGGACAGGTCTGTTGCCAATCTAATGTTTCTACTGCTGTAGGTTACGGACCTCTTGTCCCGAGCTGCTTTCAGGATTTTCTCTTTGTCTCTGAGATTTGTAAGTTATACTATTAGATGTCAGGGTGTTGACCTATATTTTGAGGGGCATTCTCTGTGCCTCCTGGATTTTGATGCCCATTTCCTTCCCCAATTTAGGGAAGTTCTCTGCTATAATTTGCTCCAATATACCTTCTGCCCCTCTCTCTCTTTCTTTTTCTGGGATCCCAATTATCTTAATATTGTTTTGTCTTATGGTATCACTTGTCTCTCAAATTCTGCCCTCGTGATCCAGTAGTTGTTTATCTCTCTTTTTCTCAGCTTCTTTATTCTCCATCGTTTGGTCTTCTATATCACTAATTCTCTCTTCTGCCTCATTTATCCTAGCAGTTAGAGCCTCCATTTTTTATTGTACCTCATTTATAGCCTATTTGATTTCAACTTGGTTAGATTTTAGTTCTTTTATTTCTCCATAAAGGGATTCTCTAGTGTCTTCTATGCTTTTTTTTTTCAAGTCCAGCTAGTATCATTATAATCATTATTCTGAGCTCTAGTTCCGACCTCTTAATAATGTCCATATTGATTAGGTCCCTGGCAGTCAGTACTGCCTCTTGTTCTCTTTTTTGAGGTGAGTTTTCCATCTTGCCATTCTGCCCAGAGAATAGATGAACAAGATACAAATACTAAAAGGGCAATAACGACCCCAGAGAAATATACACTTAACAAATTAGAAGAGACCTGAAACCGGGGGGCGGGGGGGGAGGGAGAAGAAAGAAAATATGATCAGGATGGTGAATAGAACAGACCCATACACTAGATTTTGGGTGTATTTTGGTGTGTTAGAAGAAACTACATCCCCAAATTTTAAAGAAACAAAACCTTATATATACAAAAAATAAGGTTAAATACAATGAAGGGATAGAATATGATTGTAAAAAATGTAAATTAAAAAAGATTTTTAAAAAGGAATTGGTAAGATGTTGGTTGAAAAAGGAAAGAAAAAAAATTAAAAAGAAAAAAGAAAAAAAAAGAAAATTGAAAAAATTAAAGTTGAAAAACTAAAGAATCATGGGGGAAAAGCCATGAATTTTATGTGCTGTCTTCTCTTAGCCCTGGAATTTTGCACTTCTCATTGATCAGTAAACTTTTTCTTGGCTGAATGTTCTTGCTGATCCTTCTGGGGGAGGGGCCCATTTCATTGATTCTCAAATGCCTTTGCCCCGGGAGGAATTGCATCACCCTTGCCAGGGGACAGGCTAAGTAATCTGCTCTGGTTTGCTCAGTGTAGTTTTTGTTTCCTGAAGGCTTTCCATGCAGCTTTAGAGGATGAGAATGAAAATGGCGGTCTCCTAATCTCCGGCCCCAGAGCCAGGGCCCCACTCTTCAGTGAGCCCCCAGAGAAAAGCAGTCAATCACTCCTGTCTCCCTGGTCTCCGTATGCACTCTGTATTCACCTGGCCTGTGACCAAGTGTTTCTATCTCTGGCACATGACCCTGTTTGGAGTCTCCAAACCCAGCAGATTCCTGTGGTGCGCTCCCGTGCCGCTCCTCCTGGGGGAGGAAGGGAGTCTCCCCAGTTCTGCTGCTTGTGGGTCCCTGCTTGAAGAGCAGTGGCCCAACTGTGGACCATGGTTTATGGCAACCCCGAGCTAAGAGCCCACTCCTCGGCTCACTCTTTGCAGCCAGCTTCCCTGCTTTGATACCTGGGAACTTGGCTGCATTCAGGAACCCCCGGTCTTACTGTGACCCTGAGAGTCCTGAGACCACACTGTCCCAGAGAGGGTTCCACCCCCCGCTTAGCCACCAGAGCAACGTCCCTCATTGGAGCAGACTTCTAAAAGTTCTGGTTTTGTGCTCCACTGCTCTTTCACTTGCCTATAGCCAGCTGACAGAGGCTGCCTCTCCTGCAGTCTATCTTTCATATATTGTCTCAGATTCTTTTCTCTGCACCTCCTACCTTCCAGAAAGTGGTCACTTTTCTGTTCATAGAGTTGCAGCTATTCTTTTCTTCCATCTCCACTTGAGTTCTCAGGTGTTCAGAATGGTTTGATCGCTATCTAGCTGAATTCGTGGAACCAGATGAAATTTAGGTCTCCTACTCCTCCGTCATCTTGGACTCTCCCTTCTTTCTACTTTTTGACATGCCTTCTCAATCTCTCAACACTATTAAAACCTGAAAAAAGGAAAGTTACCTTAGTGGATCCAAGCAAGAGATACTGGCATGGGAATATCCTGGAGCCAGGTGGAGAATAAATGTTTCATGAATGGCAGACAGTACTAGATTCAGCTTCTGCCCCTGTAGTCTGATATCATTTGTACTCTCACAAACCTATAATACTTAGTTTAAAGAAGCTTTGGGTAATGCAAAATTGACTTGATGGCCTGCAGTTGTCATTATGAAGAGGGATGCAAGGCTACATAGGAAAACTATGTGTCCATGACTGTCACGTGATTTTAAAGGTTTGTTTTTTCCTGAGCTGACACTTGGAAAGTTGTACCTCCTAAACACATGCCCTATAATCTGAAGAATTTATTATCAGGTCAACTGGTTGTCTTATTTGTGCTTATTTATACCTTATTTATGAGTCTGTGGTACAAATAGTTAAGCTTCCATCAATGGTATAGTAAGCTGAGAGACTCAAGCAATGACAAATTTGCCCAACAAATACAAATGTGTACTACAATATTTTAAACACAGTGTAGTAGGAGGATTCCTGGGAAGGCAGAACCTATCATGTTTCTAATTCACACAAGTGTGTTGAAGGAACAAATTCCTTGGAGCCCAGGATGATTTTGCCATGTAGAAGTCACTGGGTGTAACTCTTCCAGGGAAGGGTGAGTTATTTTTTTTCCTTCTAATGTTTACCTTGAAAAACTACAGGACAAACAGGCTGGCAAGAAACAATGAAAGAAACTGTCTGGCTCTGTGGGAGCAGTAAGGTAGGATGTCATAGTTCTCCCTCAAGAAGGTCTTGGCATTAGGGCTGACACTTGGAAATGAATGGCAACAAACTGCTTTAAGGACAGCACTGATAACAACAGCCCAGTGTTCTTCAGAGTCACAGATGCTTCATCTAAATATTTCTCAGGGGAAGATCAGTGCCAGGAGGAAAACAGAACCAACCCAAAGTACCTCCTCTACATGGCCAGCATCATTGCATAGCAGCTGGGGCAACATCAGTGAGGGAATAATTTCTTTGGAAATAGCCTTCACTTTAAGCCATAAAGCATGACTCAGCAGAGTGAGTTTATGGAAGCAGATTTGACACAATCCAGCTTCAATATAAAGTGCTTCTTTAAATGAATATGATGAATATGTGTAAACCCTCTGAGCATTTGGGATTACCATAAAGAAGATGACTACAAAGGAGGAGAGAAGCTTATTATCATGAAGGGCAGATCTATATGAAGGCTTAATCTGGTTTTTATTTGAATAATAAAATATGACCTCACTTACCCTACTATGTGTGATTAAGAATATAGTCAGATGAATCTCAAACTATAAGCTCAGATGTAAAGATACCACATTTCTTTTATTTAAGAAAAATCAACTTATTCTTTCTCCTTGGCTTCCAAATCAAAAATTATTTTATTTCACATAGTAAAAAAAAAAAAGCCTGCTTTGGAGATGGTCTCCTTGAAATCTAAGAAAATATTATTATAATTCTACAAAGAAATAAAAACACCATACGTATGTTAAATCGTAGTTATTTTTGTCATTCTACATCTTAAGCTTTAATAATAATATTGAAAGACAAATACAAGGTAGGCAACTGACTTTTAAAAAAAATGATCTTACTGATTAAAGTCACTGCTTGAGCAACTCAAAATTTAGTTTGATTTTATTAACAGTGTAATATGGTAAGAAATTTTCCAAAACCTACAAAGAAAAACAAATACTGTGAAAGATACGACAACAACAAAGCAGAAAAATAGGGAAATTAATGTCATCAATTCAGCAGTTAGAGTAGTTTCAAGTATGTTTTCGTATCTCTTAAAAAAAAAAACTGGAGTCTGCCATATTTTGGAAATATAGAACATGCACTCATGAGACTCTGTTCCTAACAGTTTAATAGTAACATTCTCGATTGAGGCCCTTGCTATAGCAATGCAATTGTATCAGACACACTCAAGTTATTGAGCAGAAATAATGAATCACAAAAGGTGGAGATTTACAAGTTAAATATTGTGTCTGTGTGAAAAAAGAGGAAAGATTGCATTTCCTGATGGGAATCTTCAGTGACATAAGAACCAGTACTCCAGAAAGTAATTTTTAAAATTAATCCTGAGAGTTATTTCTAACCACTATTTTGAGAGAAGCAGCAAGCACAAATTTCTTGGGGAAAATATCATACTGAAGCAGTTCCACTGCCTTTTATATCATGGTGCACCATGAGTATTTTAGCAAATAATATATACTTGCCACTTTTCCTTCAGGCTTTTCCCCATTTTGAACTGCTGAAGCCCAGTAACTTGTATATAGTGGTTTTCAATTATTATTTATTGGGTGAATGAACAAATGAATGAATAAATACAAAAAAATTTAGAACTTTCCCCTTTGAGTGAAATTGTTACCCCTGAACTTTGACTTAATTGTTTCCTTTCTTTTTGGCAGGCAACATAGAACAAATAGTTCTAGTCTTTCCAATTGCTGTACAAATCTACAAGGCCTGAATTTCTTTAAAGAAATTGTAGTAGTCGACTCAGCAATTGCACTACTGGGTATTTACCCCAAAGATACAAATGTAGTGATCCAAAGGAGCACCTGCACCCCAATGTTTA
>NW_027397063.1:49454690-49505788 GCF_003265705.2 Callorhinus ursinus
ATATATATATATATATATATATATATATATATATATACACAATGGAACATTATGCAGCCATCAAAAAAATGAAATCTTGCCATTTGCAATGATGTGGATAGAACTCGAGGGTATTATGCTAAGCGAAATAAGTCAATTAGAGAAAGACAATTATATGATCTCACTGATATGTGGAATTTGAGAAACAAGGCAGAGGATCATAGGGGAAGAGAGTAAAAATTGAAACAAGACAAAACCAGAGAGGGAGACAAACCATAAGAGACTCTTAATCTCAGGAAACAAACTGAGGGTGGCTAGAATGGAAGGGGGTGGGAGGGATGCGGTGGTTGGGTGATGGACACTGGGGAGGGTAGGTGTTGTGGTGAGTGCTGTGACTCACAGACTTGTACTCCTGAAACAAATAATACATGTTAATTAATTGAATTAAAACTTTATAAAAAGAAAAGAAATTGTAGTAGAAAAGCAGATAAATTATAAAGTATTAGAAATAAGTTCTAATCCATGTTTTGAGAGAGCTGTTCTACTTATTAAATTAGAAAATTTCTAAACTCAAACTAAACCTTTAAATTCTGAAATTAATCATATAATACCAAGCTACAGTTTTTTGATTTTATTATGAAAAGTAACAGGAAAATCCAATGTATGGAAACAAGTGTAATATATATATAATATTTAGTATGTAATATAATATATATATGTAATATATAAATGAAGTTTGTTAATTAGAAATATATCTGTTATGGCTACATATCTCATTATACTTGTCTCGCATTTGTTACTCTACAAGGAATACATAGGATTAAAACAGAGTTTCTTTAGAGAAAGAATTTTGAAATAGTGGAAAGGGCAGCTCTTCCAAGCATAGATGAGGAGCAGTAGCTGAGCTGTTCTGACTGGCGAGGAGTGAAGAAAGAGAAGCTGATGACACAGAGACTGCTGTGTTATGTATGATAATATTTTTGTGATAAAAAAAGAATAAATTTGGGCACAAACTGTAGGTAAATTCTCAGAACAAACTCTCCTAAAAGGCCAATCAATCAAATCTTGGCATAAGATTAAGAGGATGATCTAGGAAAGATGTTGGGGTTCAGAGCCGAAGGCCAAGAAAGAATTCTTGAGACATCTTTGGTGCAAAAAGGTGTTTTATAAAGCATGGGGACAGGACCGCGGGCAGAAGGAGCTGCACTGGGGTCATGAAGAGTGGCCGGTTATATAATTTCAAGTTGGGAGGGGGTTAAGTATAGCGAAATCTCTAAGGAATTTTGGAAGCAAGTTTTCCAGGACCTTGAGGGGGCTAGCTCTTGTTAGGAAAAGGTCATTTATTACTGTCTAGTAAAACCTTAGTCATGAGATCTTTCAGATGTGTATCAGTGGGTCATATGCTTGGAGGATGATTGCCAACACGTATCTTGGGGGGTAGAGATAAAGGGAGTTTCCAAAGGAATTTTTATGTGTTTAAGTAGACTTACAGGATCCCCCAGGTTGCGGTTGGGCTAAGATTGTCTTTGGCCCTTAGCAAAGTATCTACATCAAGGCAGATGAGTGCCTAAGGGAATGTCACTCTGCCTGTTTCAAGGACTTGTCAATGGGCTGTAAGTAGTAAGGAAATTTAATTTTTCTTTTGCCTTTGTTTCCCATATCAGAGAACACATTCAGGGAGAAAAACAAATAAAAACTTGAGTTTCAATGATAAAGACAGAAGAATGTCTCGTTTTGTATGTGTTTATTACCCCTGTAATAATAACTTGTTTTGCTTAATTATATATGCATGATGAGGCAGTTCTAATCAATGAATATCAGTAAATAAAGAAGCTTTATTTTACTTACCTAAAAGAGAATGTTTACTTCTGAATTTTGCTCCTTCACCCTAATGGGTCATCCACATTCACCTGGCATATTAATAGACAATTTTTACAAGAGAATTCCACAGGTTGAATGTGAATAACCTCCTCTGTTTGGCAATACCTCAAAACTGGACTTATAAGTCACAGTTACCTCTTAGTCATCTGATGGTAAAGCCAAGAGATTGGTAAAAGGGTGTTGGGAATTCTAGATAGGATTAGGCAAAAGTAAGTCTGGGTCTTTGGGAGGCTATTGTAAACAAATGCAGTGTGTGTGTTTCACAGAAACCACTCAGATTTAGAATCCCCTCTCCTGCAGCTCACGTCCTCATTCCATAATGGTAACCCAGAGCAAGCATTAATTCTGAAATAATGCAAAGCCCAGAAAGGCAACAATTTTTTATCACATGATTAATAATGTCTTTATATCAAAGTGGTTTCATGAATTTTATTACATTAATGATCACTTTACATATTAGGAAACTGACATTTAAACCATCTCCTACAGCTCACGTCCTCATTCCATAACGGTAACCCAGAGCAAGCGTTAATTCTGAAATAATGCAAAGCCCAGAAAGGCAACAACTTTTTCTCACATGATTAATAATGTCTTTATATCAAAGTGCTTTCATGAATTTTATTACATTAATGATCACTTTACATATTAGGAAACTGAGGTTCACAGATAAGACTGGACTGACTCAGTGTCTCAAAACTAATTAGTAACAAAGGCAGGATAGTGTTCTTCCCAGTGTATCCTGCCTGAAAGCCCATCAGATAGATGACAAAGTTAAACTACATTTTCTTTCACTTTACTGTAGGGAGAGACATCCTGACTCAGTGACTGAATGATAGAAAGGAGAGTGACTTTAAACCAGGGCAAACAGACCTGACTGTGGAACCCAAACAGAAAAATCCTTCATTTAAGGTCTCTTTCTATTGTTTTGTCCTGGCTCATTTATTTGTCATCCTTTCCAAAGATTAAGAAAAGGAAAGGAACTGCTAAAATAAGAAGTATATAGAGGGAACTATTTTTATAACATGCACCCAAGCTGATCAAGTAACATCAGACGACAGATGTGTCACTTGATTCATTTATTTAATGTCTAAACTTGTGTCGAATCCACTTGACACTTGAAAACAAGTAATTAAGGACTTGTCATTTATCTCGTTTCTATGGTTTAAATGTTAGAAATTATGCCCTCAAATATGGACACAAGCTGTATTTTTAATTTTGGGATCCCCAGAACTTAGAACAGAGCCTGGCACATACTCGATACTTAATAAATGTTTGTCCAATGAATGAATGAATGAAGGAACTATGCATTGGTGATGGGAGGTTGAGAGGAATAATGAAAGAAAGGAAGAAAAATCATGTTACAAACATGGCCTTCCTTCTGCTTTCTACTTGGACAGTAGCAACAAAATATTACCCAATATTGGCAACAGCGGAAACTTGATTGGGAAATTTTCTGGTCTTTCAGAAATGGGATTTTTTTTCCAAGGAAATCAAAGAATGAAGTTTACTGAATGTAGTTCCCTTGTTCATTCAAGTGTTATCAACAATGGAACTCATAAAGACATTTCTATTGCGTATCAAAAGTAAAAACTGCAAGAAAATGATCTTCTTCCTACAAACATTGAGTTATCAGACTGTGGAGCTTCTTAAACTCTAATGTGCCCATAAATCATCTGGAGAACTTACTAGAATGTGGGGCTTAAAGGTTATGATTCAATGAGTCTGCCCTGGAGTCTGAGATTTTGCATTGCTAACATCTCCCAAATGAATGCAAAGCTGTTGATCTGTAGGTCACACTTTGAGTAGTGTGTGTTTACTTTTGGAAGGTTTTCCCATATTTTCCTTTATCTTCACTCAAAGCCTTACCGTTTCACCATTAACATATACTCATTGTCAAACATAAAGGTCTGCAATGTCCCCTAGGTGAATCCTCAGATCGATCCTTTATTCTTCCTGTATCACAGGTTATACTGATGTCACCACATCAGGCTACTGATGTGACATACTCTGATAAATCAATCTTACTATTATGACATTTTTCATTATTGAGAAATTCAAATTAACCGCTTTAGGAAATTGCTGACATCACACCTGAGTATGACTGATAGACTTACAATAAGCATAGCATCATCAACATGTTATCCAGTCATCAGAAAAATTCCCTTTCCCATTTTTTCAGTTTATTTCTATTACCTGAAGCTATGAGCTGGACCACTCCTCTCTGAAAAGTAAGGCTGAGCAGCTACTCTCAATCATGATCCCTTTAAATTGTGAAGTGTTTCAAAACTAATTATATGGTTAAATTGAATATAACAAAGCAGTGAAGTTGGCAAGCAATTTGCATTATTTAAAAATTATAGTCCATTCAAAGTTACCAATAGTTCTTAGACTTGAGAATCACTAAGAATCACCTGGAAGACTTCTTAAACCACAAATGCTGGGGCCCACCCTTAATTTCTTGCTTCATTAAGTAGGGGTGATTTGTACCTCTAATAAATGCCCAGGTGATATTCAATGCCATGCTTTCTCAACATCAGCATCACTGGCATTTCAGAATGGATAATTCTTTGCTGTGGGGGCTGTCCTCAGCATTATAGGATGTTTAGCAACATCCTTGGCCTCTTCCCAATAAATGTCAGTAGCACTCCCACTCCCTTCAGTTGTGACAACAAAAATGTCTTCAGACATTGACAAATGTCCCCGGAAGATGAATCCATGATTGACTGAGAACCACTGTTCTATGCTATGTCATTCTCATTAACTTGCATTTTAATATGCTTTATTAACTGGAAGACTAAAGATGTGCCAACTCTGGTGTCATGGCAGGGCAGTGTGGCAAGTGTGCACAGCATTCCCCAAGAGTGTTTCCATGGAGAAACTGGTTATTACTGATGCTTGAGGTCACTACTAGCCTAACAACACTGTTCCAACACCTAACACAAAGGAAAATTTGGAAGACAATCCATTCTTATGCCAGGACAATCTCTAGCTATCAAGTAGGGTGTCTAGGAAAAAAAATGTGATTAGTATAAGATCATATTCTGTCTGTCTGTCTTCCTCTCTTTTGCGGTGTCTCTATCCCTGATCTGTGCTTTCTCCATGTTTGGATAGCATTTTTTCAATCTTCCTTTGGATCTCACATTAAAATGTTATCTTTGTATCCAAGAAATATAATGTAACCTCTGTGTCTTCTTTGACTGTGTCATTCCTTTATTTAATTCATTGAGTTACTTCCAAAAGAAAAATATTACAAAGACTCGTGGAAAACCCAATGAATAATGATGCTATTGATACTGATAAAGGGTAACTTCTTTCTGTTCCACTCTAGTTCTCATATTGACCCAGAATTCTTACTAAGAGAGATTTCTCAAAACCTATTTTTGTTCATTTACTGAAAGAAGTCCATTGACACTGGATTCAGATTTCCGTTGAAACAGAAAAAAGAAACGTTAATTTAGAAACTGTGATCCAAAGACACAAAAGGAATTCCAGAAGTCTCAAATAGTGAAAACTAATAGAAGGCTGAAGAAAAGAAGAGGGTGGATTTTCTTCAGATAAATCCTCTACTCTCGTCCTCTTGCCTCTGTCTTGAACATCCTTACAACAAACCCTACCAGGCCCTCTTGACTACACAGTTCCAATACCCCCTTACTCACTCCTCTAGCCTCCTTTTGTTCTCCCTACCCAATCCCCCCTAAAGAAAAAAGACCAAGTAAGGACTGAGAGGTCATCTGATGTGGGAGAATCACTCCCCTAAAGAAGGAGAAGTTTTAGACTTTGAGCAGGACAATGCTGAAAGAAGACAAGTAAAATTCCTGCAATATAAGATCAGAGCGAAGAGCTCTAGGAGCTAAGCACAAGACAATAATACTGATGCTCAAAGGGATCTACTTCATTAGAGGCAAATTTCAGAAGGTGCTCTGGGGCTAAAGGATTGATGTTCAAAGAAGTGGAAGAGCTTTCAAGACTAATAATTTACATTAGAATAAGTATATTTAACACTTATAAGATCACATTTTATTTGATACTGTGTAATGTATATAAATTTTTGCATTTGAAATGCATTATATATTTAGCTATGTGGGTTTTTAAAAATTTTATGAATTCTGATCAGGTTTTCAAATAAAACTCTGAAATTTGGAAATACCGGAACAAATCCCTTAATACTTGCATTATATTTTTTCTCCAGTATTGTGGTTACTTATTCAACATGTCTAAAACTGAAGTGATACTTGTCCCCCAAATACTTGCTCTCCATCAGAATCTTCAATAAAAAGAATTCTTTTTCAGGCATTCAAATCCTGGGTATTATGGTATCATTGATGCCTCCTTCTTACTTGGTCCCCCACTCCAACCTGCTAACAAGTTTCAAAAGTTCTAATTGTTAAATATTTCTTGAATCCAGGGACAAGAAAGAGAATGGAGAAGTCCAGTCTTCCCAAGAGAAGAGTACAGCACAACACTGGAGCATAAGAAAAATATGAGTTTGGATGCACTGGAGAGACTAAGAAAAACTCTGTCAGTGCCACCTCTCCCATAAAGGCTACACAGGATAGGGCTGAACCACTAACCAGTGTTAACTTCTCCACAAGGGAAAAAGATAACAGAGTGTGCCAGGCTACCTCAGCTGTGCAGGACATTGGAGAAACCCATTTCTCTCCAGCGGCATTCACAGTATTGATGCAGGACCTCTGTGACTGGGGGGAGGGAGGAGATTAAGAAAGAAGCATATAAGAGTATCAAAGGGCACATTAAAGAGATTGGTCTCAGGACTACTGCAGGAAGTCTGCTCACAAGTCTTTGGGAGAAACTTACCCAAAGGTCTTCCCGTCAGCTTGCAGTCAACCCAACACCCAAGTGTCAAACCCATATCTCTCCCCACTCTGCGACCAGCTCCTCTGCACACTCCCAAATGTGGTGGTAAGTGAGACCCAGTAAACAGAATGCTTTCATAAAATCAGACCAGGGTCTTTGGACTGGGGGAAACCACAAACTTGAACTGTAGCACCACCTGCTGGAAAACAAAAGAGAGGGTTTTTTGGTAATAACCACAGAAGACAAAAGTTTAAAAATTTTGTCATGAGAAAAATCAAGAAGTGTGGAGTAGGTGTATCCATACAAAGTCGTGGAAAGCTCCAGATATAACAGGACCAAAGAACAGTACATCCCAACTGAAGGTAACTAGCAAAGATTTGAGAAGGTGTCTGCTACTTCAGCTGTGAAAGTTGCAATGCAAAATTCCAAGAAATATGAAGACTGAAGAAAATATATTGTTACCAAAAGATAACAATATTCCTCCAATAACTGAACTCAAAGGTATGGAATTTCATGATTTAGCTGATAATTCAAAATAGCTTTTCTTCTTTTGAGGAAACTCAGCAAGCTATAAGACATACAGACAATTCAATGAAATAAGGAAAACAATACATAAATAAAATGAGAAACTTAACAAAGAGATAACAATCATAAAAAAGAACCAAACAGAAATTCTGGAGTTAAAAAATTCAGTGAACGAAATGGAAAATGCACTAACATCTATAGCAGAGTAGACAAAATGGGAGATAGAATCAATGATCTAGAGGATAAGAACTTCGAAATAACACAAATGGAGGAGAACAAAGAAAAAATAATGAAAAAGAGCAAAGAAAATCTATAAAATCTTTGAGACTCTATCAAATATTAGAATAATTGGGGTCCCAGAAGGACAAGAGAAGGAGAATGGGGCAGAAAGTTTATTGAAAGAAATAAAAACTAAGAACTTCCCAAACCTGGGGAAAGTCATGAACATCCAAGTTCATGCAGCTATTATCTTAATGCAAAAAGACCTTCTCTATGACACATTATAATGAAACTGTCAAAAATCAAAAACAAAGAGAAAATCCTAAAAGCAGCCAGAGGAAAAAGCCTACAAACGAACCCCCCTTAGGAGATAAGCAGATTTCTCAGCAGAAACCCTATAGGCCAGAAGGGAGTAGAATTACATATTCAAAGTGTTGAAAGAAGAAAATTACCAACCAAGAATAGTTTATCTGGAGAAGTCATCATTCAGGTATGAAGGAGAAATAAAGGCTTCCCCAGACAAACAAAAGCTGAGGGAGTTCATCCCACTATACCTGCCTTGCAAGAAATGCTGAAGAAGTTCTTCAAGTTAAAATGAAAAGATGCTACTAGTGATATGAAAGCATGTGAAAGTATACAACACACTGGTAAAGATAAATATATACTCAGATTTAGAAAACTGTGTTCTGTAATAGGATGGTCTGTTAACTACTTAACTAAAGTTTAAAGATTAAAGGAAGAGTATTAAAGCTAACCATAGCTATTATAATTTGTTAATAAGTACACAATATAAAAAGAGGTAAATTTTGAGATAAAAAATATAAACGGGGTGGGAGTAAAAGGGTGGAGCCCTCATATACCATCAGAGTTAAGTTGCTATCAGCTTAAAAATCAACTGTTTTATCTATGTTTTATGTGAACCTCATGGTAATCACAAAGCAAAAATGTAGATTATATTAACAAAATATAAACAAAGATAAACAAAGCACACCACTACAGATAAACACCTATTTACAAAGGTAGGCAGAAAGAGAGGAAAAAAGAAACAATGGAACTATCAAACAGCCGGAAAGCAAAAAGTTGGCATTAGTAAATCCTTACCTACCAATAATTACTTTAAAGGTAAAAGTGAAGAAATAGAAAAAGATATTCCAAGGAAGTAGAAACCAAAAGAAAGAGAGGGTAGCTATATTTACATCAAACAAAATAAACTTTAAGCCAAAAACGGTAACAGGAGATGAAGTATGTCATCATGTAATCATAAAGAGGTCAACTCATCAGGAAGATATAATGAACATAAATATATACACACCCAACATTGGATCTCCCAAATATATTAAGCAAACCCTAACAGATCTAAAGGGAGAAATAGACAACAATACAATAACAGTAGAGAACTTCAATACCCCTTTCAGCAATGGCTAGATCATCCAGAGTGAAAATCTGGACTTAAAACATACATTACACCAAGTGAACCTAACAGACATTTATGAACATTTTATCCAACAGCAGAAGAATACACATTCTTCTCAAGTGCACATGGAACATCCTCTAGGATGAATCATATGATATGCCACAAAACAATTTTTAGCAAATTTAAGAAGACTGAAATAATTCCAAGTGTTTTTTCTGACCATAATGGTATGAAACAATAATGAAAATTAACAACAATAGGAAAGCTGGAAAATTTACAGGCATGTGGAAAATAAACCACACACTCCTAAACAACCAATGGGTCAAAGAAGAAATCAAAGGAGGAGTCAAGAAAAATCTTGAAACAGGTGAAAATGGAAACATAATACACCAAAACCTATGGGATGCTGTAAAAGAGAGAAATTTATAGCGATAAATTTCTCATATATTGAGAAAATAGAATGATCTCACAAATAACCAACCTAACTGTACACCTTAAGAAACTAGAAAGTTAGGGGCACCTGGGTGGCTCAGTCGTTAAGCATCTGCCTTCAGCTCAGGTCACAATCCCAGGGTCCTGGGATCGAGCCCTGCATCGGGCTCCCTGCTCGGCGGGGAGCCTGCTTCTCCCTCTCCCACTCCCCCTGCTTGTGTTCCCTCTCTTGCTGTGTCTCTCTGTCAAATAAATAAATAAAATCTTAAAAAAAAAGAAACTAGAAAGTTAGCAAAAAAAATGAAATAACAAAGATCAAAGTCGAAATAAATGAAATAGAGACCAGAAACACACTAGAAATGATTGATAAAAATAAGAGATGGTTTTTTGAAATGGTAAACATAATTGAATAAGTCTTAATGTTATAATTAATAATAAAAATGATTAAATTAATAATTAAATAATAAACTAATAACTAATGATCAATACATTAATAATAAAATGGATTAAAAGTGTCTAGCTAGACATAAAAAAGAGAAAGAAAAGACTCAAAATCAGAAATGAAAGAAAAGACATTACAACTGATACTAGAGAAATACATAGGTTCATAAGAAACCACTATGAACAATTATATGTCAACAAATTAGACAACCTAGAAGAAATGGATAAAGTCCTAAAAACATGAAATCTGCCAAGATGAATAATGAAGAAGTAGAAAATCTGAACAGACTGATAATGAATAAGGAGATCAAAGCGGTAATTAAAAAGCTCCCAACACAGAAAAGGCCAGAACCGGTTGACTTCTCTGGTAAACTCCACAAAACATTTAAAGAAGAATTAATGCCAATCTTTCTCAAACTCCCAAGAACTTGAAGAGAAAGGGACATTCCCAGACTCATTTTACAGGGGCAACATTACTCTGATAACAAAACCAAATAAGGACACTACAAGAAAAGAAAACTATAGGACAATATTCTTGATGAATATAGATACAAAAATTCTCAACAAAATGTTAGTAAACCAAATTCAACAACATGTTTAAAGAATCATACACTGTGACCAAATAGAATTTATCCCTGGGATGCAAGGATGATTCAACATATGCAAATCAATAAGTGTGATACATCAAATTAATAAAATGAGAGCTAAAACTCACATGATCATCTCAATAGATGCAGGAAAAACATTTGACAAAATACAACATTCTTTCATAGTGAAAACCTTTAACAAATTGGGTATAGAAAACCTTTAACAACTTGGGTACCTTAAAATAATAAATTCCATATACCACAAACCCAACGCTAACATCATACTCAACAGGGAAAGATGGAAAATTTTCCACTAAGATCAAGAACAAGTAAAGGGTGCCCACTCTTATTACTCTTATTCAACATAGTACTAGAAGTGCTAGTAAGAGCAATTAGGCAAGACAAAGAAATAAAACCTGTCCAAATCAGAAAGAAAGAAGTAAAATTGTTGTTATTTGCAGATGATATAATCTTTTTAAAAAATATTTTATTTGAGAGAAAAATTGAGTAAGAGAGAGAGAGCATGAGCAGGGGGAGGGGCAGGGGTAGAGGGAGCTTGACATGGGGCTCGATCCCAGGACCCTGGGATCATGACCTGAGACCAAGGCTGACAGGCTGAGCCACCCAGGTGTCCCTGCAGATGATATATTCTTATAGAGAGAAAATTCTAAAGACAACCAAAATACTGCTAGAACTAATCAATGAATTCAGTAAAGCTGCAGATATAAAATCAACATACAGAAATTAGTTGTGTTTCTATACACTAACACAAATCTGAAAAAGAAATAAAACTATTCCATATTCACAATAGCATCAAAAACAATAAAATACTTAGAAATAAACTTAACAAAGGAAGTGAAAGATCTGTGCAATGGAAGCTATAAGACTTTGATGAAAGAAACTGAAGAAGACATAAACAAATGGAAGGATAGCCTGTGTTCGTGAGTTGAAAGAATTATTATTATTATGATGTCCATACTACCCAAAGCCATCTACAGATTAAATGCAATCCCTATTAAAATTCCAATGAAATTTTTGACAGAAATAGAAAGCAATCCTAACAGAACCACAACAGACTCCAAATAGCCAAAGCAATACTGAGAAAGAAGAACAATCTAGAAGCATCACACTTTCTGACTTCAAACTATACTGCAAAGCTACAGTAATTAAACCAGTTTGATACTGGCATTAAGAATGGACGTATACACAAATGGAAAGACTCATGAGCCCAGAAACAAACCCTTGCATCTATGGTCAACTAATATTTGACAAGGCAGCCAAGAACACTCAAGGGGAAAGGACAATCTCTTCAACCAATGATGTTGGGAAAACTGGGTAACCACATACAGAAAAATGAAATTGGACCTTATCTTACACAAAAATTAACTTGAAACAGATTAAAGACTTAAACATAAGACCTGATACAATAAAACCACCAAAATAAAACATGGAAAAAGATCCTTGACATTGGTCTTGGCAATGATTTTTTAGGTATAACACCAAAAGCAAAGATCGACAAGTGGTTGGTTTCTGGTTTGGTTTGGTTTCTAACCAAAAAGCTTCTGCACAGTGAAAGAAACAATCAACAAAAGAAAAGGCAACCTACAGGATGGAAAAAAATATTTGCAAATATTGCATAATATTTGCATATTGGATAAGAGTTTAATATCCAAAATAACTAACCCGATAACAAACAAACAAAAACAATCCAATTGGGAAATGGGAAGAGAAACTGAATAGACATTTATCCAAAGAAGATATCCAAATGGCCAACAAGTATATGAAAAGATGCTCAACATCACTAATCATCAGTGCAATGCAAATCAAAACCATAACGAGATATTACCTCACACCTGTTAGAACAGCCATCACCAAAAAGATAAAAGAGGTTAATAAGTGTTAGAAAGGATGTGGAAAAGAGGGACCCATTGTGCACTGCTGGTGGGAATGTAAATCGGTGCAGCCACTATGGAAAACAGTATAGAGGCTCCTAAAAAAATTAAAATATAATTACCATATGATCCAGCAATCCCACTTCTGGGTATATATCCAAAGGAAATGAAAACAGTATATTAAAAATGCATCTGCACTCCCATGTTTATTATAGCATTATTCACGATAGCTAAGATATGAAAACAACCTAAGTGTCTGTCAATGGATGAATGGATAAAGAAGATGTAGTAAACATATATTCATACAAAGGAATATTACTCAGCCATTTGTGACAAACCTTGCCATTTGTGACAACATGGATGAACTGGAGGGACATTATGCTTAGTGCGATGAGCCAGACAAAGACAAACAATATATGATATCTTTTATACGTGGTATCCAAAAAAGCCAAATCCATAGAAACAGAGTAGAAAATGGTGGTTTCTAGGGGCTCAGGGCTGGCGGAATTTGGTTCATTTTGTGTAAAGGTACAAACTTGCAACTAGAAAATGAATAAATTCTGGAGAGCTAATGCACAGCCTAGCAATTATGGTCAACATTACTGTATCCTATACTTCAAAATTGCTAAGAGACTAGATCTTAAATGTTCTTACCACACATGCACGCACAATAATAGTTATGTGACCTGATAGAGATGTTAGCTAAAATTAAGGTGGTAGTCATATTGCCATATACAAATGTACCAAATAAACAGGTTGTATACCTTATACAATGTTATATTTAAATACATTTTTTAAGATTTATTTATTTATGAGAGAGGGAGAGAGAGAAAGAGAGAGGAGGGGCAGAGGGAGAGAATCACCAAGCAGACAGCCTGTTGAGTGTGGAGCCGAGAGGGATTGATCCCACAACCCAAAAGACCACGACCTGAGCTGAAACCAAGAGCCAGATGCTCAACCAACTTAGCCACCCAGCACCCCTGTAAATTATATTTTTTATAAAAAATATAAATGTTAAACTTATTTAATTCTATATAAATTAATACCAGATAAAATGTAATAAAGCAACTATTTGAAACACTAAACACTATATAAAATAAATTTAAGTTAGTTATTAAAACATAGTATTTAAATATTATTTGATCATCTACAAAAAGGGTTGATCCCATGTCAATGGATCTCATATGAACTACATGCAGTAATTTTTTGTAAAAACATTTTCAACTATTAAAACTCTCTTTGCTTCTGAACTACTTGGGGGAAAGGATGAAGTAAAATTTATAAGCTAGCCTTAAATATTTTTCTCTGGCTCATTCACCTTTAAATAATTCTACCTCTGGCTTGCAAAGCTTGAGATCTTTTTGAAAGCTTTAATCTTTTTTTTTTTTTTTTTTTTTTTGGTGATGGCATTGAGAACAAGTTACAGTGTTTGTTGTTGTTTTGAAAGAAAGTGTTTTCAGGTTTTTTTCTTCTTCAGTATCTGTATCAATTTCAATTTTGTCACGTTTATATTCCACTTGTTTGGAAAGTCTGTGAACTAGAATAAGAACTGTATCTGCAATAAAGTTTGTATTTCAATTGACTTTTGTGCTTTTGTTTATGAGAATTTTTGGAAGTATAGAAGAATACTTTTTAATCAATGAAATATATCTGCTTAAGCACTTTTAGTGTAGTATATGAGTATATATAAAGGTGTTGATGGTTCTTGTTTTTTTTGTCTCCCTAATGTTATACCAAAAGAATATCAATGTCTTGGTACCTAAATATAATACAGTCCACCAGAATTTTGAAAACCGATATTGTGATCTCAATTTCTTCTCTATAATTCTTCAATTAAAGAAGTCTCAGAGAAGTTGGAATTGTTATTCCAATCCTCTTTCCTCTGGAGGAATAAAGTGGAAAGTCCCTCCTTCTATGGGAAAAAATGAGGAGAGTAGAGTTCCATTCTAATACCTTCTTGTTGCCTTTATAATAAAATACAAAATTTTGACTCTCACCTGCAAGAATCTATATGAGCAGGCCTCTAGTTACCTTTTTGACATCATCTAGTACCATTCATCTCCTGGGCACACTGGTCTTCTCTCTGGATCCAGAACAGCTAGGCTCTTCTCCATCCCTGGGCCTTTGCATGAGCTAATAATCCCTTTGTCAGAAATGCTCTTCCTCCCCAGCTCTGAGAGAGCTTTTCATTCAGATGACAGCTGGAATTCCTTCCCCCCCAGAAAGGTTATCCTTGACCCCTCATCTACAGGAGCTCTCTGGTCATCCTCTGTCCCTTTGCCCAATGTATTGATTCATCTTCTCAGTTTCACTATGGATTATTTTTCTTCTTTTTGTTTATTTATTTTTAATGTATGCCTCTCCTGCCACCTCCTTACCTGACCCCACAAATGAACCATGAAGGAGGATCTTTGTCTTTTTAAGTGCTATATCCTCAGTGCCTACAACAATGCCTGGAACATAGTTGAGGGCATTTGGTACATGAGAGAATGAATAAAAGAATGAATAATTCTCTCTCACATCATTTGTGACATGTGGAATCACCTTCATCTTTCCGATGTCCTTGTCCTCCAGGCTCGTCCACGTTTCCCATCTCTGAGACCTTTCCCCCTCAGCATCCTGCACAGCATTTGCCTGGTGTTGTTCTACTCTTTACCTGGCAAACTCTACTCTCAAGAAAAAAAAAGTCACATTCACATGCATAGCATTGATGAGTAATAGCAAATTGAATTGTTGTCAATTTGCCAGTCTGCATATTGCTTTTTTATTTTAGTGGTTTCTTTTGAATCCTAATCTTAATATAACCAAATCTATTAATTCCTCCTTTGATGACTAGCTCTTTTTGTATATGTCTTTATACAAAAAGTTTTATCTATTCCACAGTCAGGGATGTTCTGTTATATTTACCTCTAAAAGCTTATTGTTTTACCTCTCACATTGAGACATCTAATAATTCTGAAATTTATTTTTGTGCAGGAATTGATATATACTTTTTTCCGTGTGAATATCAAATGACCCATCATTTCTCCCTACACTGCTGTGTTAAATTTTTCATAAATCCAGTGAGTCTGTTTCTGAACTCTATTCTGTGTCACTACTCATTTATCTATGTTTGAGCCAAGACCACAGTGTCTTAAGTGCTACAATTAATTATTTGATATAATTGGATCATATAATATATTATACATATAACTAATTATGTAGAATAATATATAATTAATTAATTGTTTTTTTAATCAGATCTTGATACTTAGTACCACCTCCAGGTTTTTTCTTCTTCAGGATTGCCTTGGCCATTCCTAAGCCCTTGTATTTCCACACAAATTTCAAATTCAGCTTTTCAATTTCTGCAAAATGTAAACAAAAAAAAAACTCTGCCAGTATTCAACTGAGATATATTTGATAGTTTAAATTAGGTCACATGACAAGATATGTTGTCATTATTAAAATTATATATTCAAATTCATAAAATTCAAAAAGTGTTATAATAATATTAATAATAGTTACTAATATTGTGCTAACACCTTACATGAATCATTTCATCAAATTACCATGATAACTATCTCAGATATTTGCAATTGCCCTTATTATTTGATATTTGAGAAAATGAAAGCTCAGCCATATGGTTTAGATTATGCATGGTTACACAGTGAGTGACAATGTTGGAAAACAAACCCAAGTCAGTGCTCTTATGAAAAAAAGTCAAAATTTTTTGTCAACTACATTTAAAAAATATTGAGCATTTTGAATGGAAATCTTTAAAAAATGAATTACACACTTCTTTCGCCTTCTCAACCTATAGAACAGAATTATACATTTTCATTTTAATTTATGGTCCTTCTTATGAATATTAATGATTGGCTTAAACCATAATATAGTGCTATCCTAAGGCGCTATTATGGTACCTAGCATCATTTTCTGTTATATTAAATGGCATGGAAATAACCTATTTTTTTTTTGTAGCTGTTCTTTTGAACTTTCCTAGTTTAAATACATTAACTTGATCCAATCTTTTCCCTTGCTGTTCATTGTATATTTTAAATTTGCTTTCATAAACTATGTACTTCAAGCATTTTAATCTGGACTGCAAGCCTTTCTGGCCTAGGATATCTTCCCTGGAAGTGTACTTAGAGGCTACCATCCCATGAACGTAATTTCCTACATAACAGTGAGGCGTAGCAAAGAAGACAGAGAAAATGAAGTGAGTCTCTGATGACACAGCTGTGCAGAGAAACAAGTTGCAGATTCACAATGCTAAGCAGGATAGAAAACCCTTTCTTTATATTAATATGCCACAGATTCAGTGAAAAATTTATACCTTGGTGATAAGTTAATGCCTCTAAAAATATTTTACATTAAGCAAGTGTCTCAAAACATGATACCTTACCCATCTTTTGAAGTCACTGATAGATTCATATAGTACTCATGTACTGTGGTATTGACATTTTCCAAATATTACGGACTAAGGGAAATTTAATTATAACTTCTGTATCAAGATGAAAGACCATGCAGGCTTATCTCCCCTACCTTCCAAAAGTCCCACTGAGATGATAATAAAATGGCTTAAAACATTACAAATATGCGATAAAAAAGGAGAAAATATGAGCATATGTTAAAAACCAGGGGGTTTTAACAAAATGATGAAAGATGAAAAGCGAAGATAAGAGTGCATGATGAAGCAGTAGGGAGAAAGGGTGGCATAGAGCAGAGAAGGCTTCGGAAGAGAGGAAAGTAACACAAAGCCTGCAGCAGAACTCTGGAGAGGCTCACGATGCAGACCCAGAGTTGTCTGACTAAAACTCTAAATCCAAGCCAGTTGAGCTCATTCTGCATTCTCTAATTTTCCCAACCACATGCAGCCACCTGGGAAGCCAGTTATTTGCCCTCATTAAAAAAAAAATCAAAGGATACTTCCACAAGGAAATTAAATACATTATCTGAGATTACGTAACATAGAGTACTTGGACATCAGTTCCTCCAGAGCAAAGACCTCTACATGTGGGCATTGGGGGTTCCTGAAACATAACTGGCCTGCTTTCTTCTTGTTTTCACAGTATGAAAACCATCAGTTAATAAGCCCCACCTATAATCTCGAAGCAACCAAGAGCCATAAATCACCTCCAGCTCTTTGAGGGAGTTTGGATCATGAAAAAATAGATAAAGTTAAAACCCATACTAAAACTCTAATCATTTAAGTTAGAACAAAGAGAAGTGACTTATGAAACAAAAGGAAACTTAAGAAAAGGTAACATTCTAGTTAGTATCTAGAGAGATTTAAGAGGTTATTTACATAAAAAAGCATAAGAGCCTGTGAAAGCAGAAAACCAGTTATCTTGAAAAACCTCTTAGATATTACAGGTATAACTGACCAACAAAACAAAATAAGAGTCAATGAAAATGTTGAAAGATAAAACCCAGGAAATCTCTGGAAAAAAGAAGTAAAAAAAAGACAGATGGAAAGTCTGAAGGAAACATGAAAGAAATAGAGAATCAATTCTTGATGTCCAACAACAGACTAAAAGGAATTTTTAAAATGGTAAATTGATGAAAATTATCACAAGAGGAAATCGTAAAAAATATATAGAAAGAAGATAACTCCCACAGGTGAATGATAACACTGAAAGGTACCACTGAATGCCAAGGTCAATAAATGAAATGAAAACACAGATATATCTGTGGAGGCTCAGAACACCAGAGAGAGACAGGCAAAAATAAAACCAAACTGCCTAGCAATGAACAAGAATCAGAGGGCAACAGAGTTCTCAGGGATCCCCAAGATTCCTGAAGCACTTCAAAGTCAAGACAGATCTGGAGATCAGAACATAAGCAGTTATAGCTGAGGGAAATGAGAAAAAAAGAAAATTAAATACAGAAATAAACCATACAAAGTTTCCATAGAGTCGATGACAGTAATTCCTAATTTTTTAAAATATTAGGCTAAAATACAAATAGCGCTCTTATTTTAAATTCCACCTTTTTTAGAAAAATATTTTCAGATACTCCTAAGTTGGTCCCCTCTGTCCCCTGACAAACCTTCCAATAAATGAAAACCAGTTAGGGTTATCTTTTTCACGAAACCCTCATAATTTTAAGTGTCTAAAATCAAAGACAAGAGATAAGGTAAGAAGAACTACTACACAATTTTCGTCTTTTTAAATGTTCATCAATTTGAAACAGGATAGATTTATTTTCCTGTTGTCAGCTTTTCACCCTTCTCTTCCTCTATATTTTCTTTTTTTCCATTTCTCCTGCTACTTTGCAAAAGTCTTTCAGAGTCTCTTTGTAATTCTTACCCATATTAATGAATTGTCAGCTGGAAAAAAAAAAGTAGCATGGAAATGATACAGAAGTACCTGTTTCTGTGGTCACTGTGCTTCTTAAGCCCACTGGCTTCAGCTTTCCTGTCTGTAGCATGAGAGGCATTGACTAGATAAGTCCAGTTGGTCTTCCAGCTTTAACATCCTTTCTCTGAATACAATCCCTAAAAGTTCAAGGCCCAGGGTTTCCGCCACAGCAGTTTGCTCCCTCTAGAAAACATTAGATTCATAGAATGGTAGGTATGTCTGTTCTCCATGCTTGCCATGTAGAAACACAGTAAGGGAACATTTGTAACAAGCTTCATCCTCAAAAATCACATCTTCTATGGCTGTGAACTGTTTTTGATGTTTTGCAATGCAATCAATCTCAATATGATTGCAGAATTCCCCCACATATTTATATCATAAATGCATCATTTTTATCTAAGAGTCTACTCTCCTGCAAGGACTTTCATCTACTGACCTGGTCAGATTGCAGAAAAGGGTCACATTTTCTCCCAGCACATATGAAAACCTAAAAATAAAACCCCTAATTAACAGGGAGCTACATATTTCTATCACCCTCTGGACTTAGCCATGTTCTAGCACTTACTCTTGTGTATCAGGATTATCTTTTTCCAGATCTCTCTCCTGGGGTTGTCAGATAAAAATAGAATTCTCGGGTAAATTTGAATTTCAGATCAACAACAGAAAAGTTGTTAGTATGTTCCAAATACTACACAAATATTCATACTAAGCGTTTAGTTACTTACCTGAAATTCAAGTTTAACTGGTGTCCTGCATTTTTATTTACTAAATCTAGCATCCCTACTCTCTTCCTATGCAGACAACAAAATCCTTAAGAGAAGGGCCTTTATTTTATTTACTTCTGTGTCCCCAGTCCAAGCAGAGTATCTTCACATAGTAAATACTCAATTGTTGCTGAATTAACTGATGAAAGTACAAACAAAACAACAATAGGATAGGTAGTGTTAGCAAATATTATTTGTAACCTAGTAGTTCATAAGGTGAAAATGAGTCATTCAACTAGGCTAAACTCAGTGTATGGTTAGACTAGGTCATGAAATGAATGCTTACAAATTTTGAGTATTTAAACATATGTGGGAGGAATTACTCTGATGTCTAGTTCAAACTCTTTATGAACCCCTTGATTTCTGATACAGTGTTAAGACAAGGACTAGTTCCAGCATACTCAGTACACCATTTCTAAAAGAGGGAAAATAACTAAGTTGGATGGGCATGGAAACTCAACTGAACTGAGAAGAATTTTTGCTCTCTTTAGTAATATTTTCCCTTGACACCTGGGACTGGTAAGCAAGGACATAATTAAGTTAATATAGCAACAATCAAACCATTTTCCACAGGAAATTTTAATTTAAAAAAAATTTCCAGTCAGTAATAAAGGAACATTTTGGAGAGATTTCACCATGAAATACATGTAATCAGATTTATACAAAAGAAAATAAGGACGCCAGGCTGGCTCAGTCTGTTGAGCATCCAACTCTTGGTTTTGGCTCAGGTCATGATCTCATGGATCATGGGACTGAGCCCCAGGTCAGGCTCTGCACTCGGCAATGAGTCTGCTTGAGGATTCTCTCCCTCTGCCCCTATCCCCACTCACTCTCTTTCTCTCTAAGATAAATAAATCTTTAAAAAAAAAAACAAATCTAAATTTGCCTCTATGTGTCATACTTGATTTTGTTCATTTTTGTTTTCTTATTTCTTATTTCTCTCCTTTTCTCTGACTCTCATTCTAAAATTGAGGATATTTGGATTTTAATTTTTAACAAATTACTGCTGATTATCTGCTATCTGGCGTTTTAAGGACTAGCTTCTTGTAAAAGTTGGGACACTCAGCTTGTTACCAAAGACTATGTCCATCTGTTGCTTTCAGAATATGTTCTTGTATTAGTCCCCTCGGAGCTTCTGCTTACTCAACTGCAAGATGGAGAGCAGGATTCCTGTTTCACATGGTGGTTGTAACAATGCAGCAAAAACATATGCATAAAAACACAACTGCATAAAAACACTACAGATATATTGGTTTCCATGCATTATGAGTGTGGTCCGAGTGCGGGGAAGACAAAAGATATAAACACAATTGGATTCAACTTGAAAGCTGCCACAAGAGCATTTCTCTTGTAAACAGCCTGATGTCCCATGATAAAGAATAACTGACCTACTCGACTACATTTAATCTATATCTACAACCATCTTTTGGGACTCTACTGTGGTAGAAACTAGAAATACTGAGATAAAATAGATATAATTCCTGCCCAAAAGGAGCCCCATGTGAATGTCCTTGGAGATTTGTTAATTCACTTGATTCATCCCTCCAACAAATGTTCATCGAGTTTGTCGAGTTGGCAGAGTCTGTGCTAAGTATTATATCACTACAACAAAGAACAGGACACTCTTCATCTTTGACAGTCTTATGGTGTGTAACAAAACTAAATAAAATACTCTCTCAACCTCTTCCTCTATTATGAAAAATAAACACCGATGGCCTAAACTTCACCAACCACTTGTTCCTCAGTTGCTTTCAGTTGTGCTTTAGATACATAGATCAACTATGTATCTAAAAAGACTATTAAATAGATAAATACGCATGCGCGCGCGCACACACACACACACACACACACACACACACACACAGGCACATCTTGAGATATTGTGTGTTCACTTCCAGACCACCACAATAAAGCAAACACTGCACTAAAGTGAGTCATACAAAAGTGCATAGAAAAGTTCTGTTTACACTATACTGTAGTCTACTAAGTGTGAAACAGCATTATATATAAAAACAATGTACATACCTTGATTAAAAAATACTTTATTGCTGGGGCACCTGGGTGGTGCTGTTGGTTAAGTGTCTGACTCTTGGTTTTGGCTCAGGTTGTGATTTCAGGGTCGTAAGATCAAGCCCCCTGTCGAGCACCCCTCAAGCCCCATGTTAGGCTCCAAGCTCAGCGCAGAGTTTGCTTAAGATTCTTTCTCCCTCTCCCTCTGCGCCCCCTACTCGTGCTCTATTTCTAAAATAAATAAATAAATCTTTAAAAAAAATACTTATTGCTTAGAAATGCTAACCATTAACTAAACTTTCAGCAAGTCATAATCCTTTTGCTGGTGGAGGGTCTTGCCTTGATGATGAGGGCTGCTGACTGATCAGGGTGGTGGTTGCTTAAGTTTGGGGTGGCTGTGGCAACTTCTTATAATTTCAAGAGCATTTCTTATAACAATGAAGTTTGCCATATCAATCGACTCTTCTTCTCATGAATGATTTCTCTGTAGCATGTGATGCTATTTGATAGCATTTTACCCACAGTAGGACTTCCTCTCAAACCTGCCACTACTTTGGCAACTAAGTTTATGCAATATTTTAAGTCCTTTGTTGCCTTTTAACAATCATCACAGCATCTTCACCAAGAGTAGATGCCATCTAAAGAAACCACTTTCTTAGCTCATTTATAAGAAGCAAGTCCTCTTTCATTAAAGTTGTATCACAAGATTGCAGCAATTCAGCTGCATCTTCAGGCTCCACTTCTAATTCTAGTTCTCTTGCTATTTCCCCCACATCTGAAGTTACTTTCTCCACTGGAGTCTCAAACCCTTAAGTCATTCATGAAGGCTGGAATGAACTCTTTCAAACTCTTGTTAATGTGGATATTTTGACCTTTTCCCGTTAATCACAAATGTTCTTAATGGCATCTAGAATGGTGAATCATTCCCAGAAGGTTTTCAACTTACTTTGCCCAGATCCATCAGGGGAATCACTATCTATGGCAGCTACAGCCTTATGAAATGTACTTCTTAAATAATAAGACTTGAAAGTCAAAATGAGGGTGCCTGGGTGGCTCAGTTGGTTAAGCGACTGCCTTCGGCTCAGGTCATGATCCTGGAGTCCCAAGATCGAGTCCCGCATCGGGCTCCCTGCTCAGCAGGGAGTCTGCTTCTCCCTCTGACCCTCTTCCCTCTCGTGCTCTCTATCTCTCAATCTCTCTCTCTCAAATAAATAAATAAATAAATAAATAATGAATTAAAAAAAAAGAAAGTCAAAATGACTCCTTGATCCATGGGCTACAGAATGGATGTTGTGCTAGCAGGCATGAAAACAACGTTAATCTCATTGTATGTGTATGTCTCCATCAGAGCTCTTGGGTGATCAAGTGCATTGTCTGTCAATGACTGGTATTATTTTGAAAGGAATCTTTTTCTCTGAGCAGTACATCTCAACATTGAGCTTAAAATATTCAGTAAACCATATTAAAAACAAATGTGTTGTCATTGAGGCTTTGTTGTTCTATTTCTAGAGCACAGGCAGAATAGATTTAGCATAATTCTTAAGGGCCTTAGGATTCTCAAAAATGGGGGTGCCTGGGCGGCTCAGTCTGTTAGGCATCTGCCTTTGGCTCAGGTTATGATCCCCGGGGTCCTGGGATTGGGCTCCACAAATATTAGCATTTTTAAAATCTCATCATTTAATATGGGTAAGTTGGATACCTCTGAGACAAAAAGTATAAACTCTGGAAAAACTTTTTAAAATGTACAAATGTATGCATATATCTATATCTATCATATAATTTCTAAAATATATACATTTATATTTCATCCTTCTTTGTATAAATATATATATATACTTAAATGGGGACACATGTGTATAGTGGTAGTCTAAAATGGCCCCCAAAGACACCAAGTATTAATGCCTAGAACCTGTAAATATCACCTTATTTGGAAAAAGGATCTTTATACATATGATTAATTTAAGGATCTGGAGATGGACAGATTATCCTGCATTAGCCAGGTGGGCCCTAAATGCAATTAAATATATTCTTATAAAAGGTAGACAAAAAGAGATTTGACAGAGGCAGAAGATGAGGAGGCAATGTGACCAAGGAAACAGAGATTGTAGTGTTGCAGCCACAAGCCCAGGATTGCTGGGAGCCAACAGAGGCTGGGAGAGGCAGAGACTAGATTACCCTGAGAGCTTCCAGAGAGAGCACAGCCCTTCTGACACTTTGATATTAGCCCACTGAAGTTGATTTCAGTCTTCTGACCTCCAGAACTGTGAGAGTATAAATTTATATTGTCTTAAGCTACCAAGTTTGTGGTCATTTGTTACAGCAGCAATGGGAAACACACACAAAGAGAGAGAGAGACACACACACAGAATATGTACATCTCTGAAACCATCACTGTACCTGAAAAGGAAAAGTTGCACCCTCTCTAAAGGAACCAGAATTGGGAGGAATCTCTAAAAGACAAAAATCATATTGACTGAATTGATTAAAAGCCACAATCTAAGAATCTATGCTTAAACTTTGAAAATATGGGATTTGGCACCAAGAAACTCCATACCTGGAGAATGAGGGGTACCAGAGGAAATAAACATGGTGACTATTATAAGTGGCTGAGTCCATCAGCCCTGCCCTGCTGACTGGTCACACAATGGGAGGGATTGTTTAGAACAGGAAGGAGTAATAGAAAAATAGAAAAAATTAATTGGCATCAGTCTTCTAATAAATAACACTGGGGACAATATGATCATGAAAAAATATCTTTGAAGTTTCAAAAGAAGGTAACTTTGAGCCTAGAATTCCAATCTTAGCCAAATTACAAAGATGAAATTAAAATATTTTATACATGGAAGAACTCAGAATATTTACCACCAAAACTTTTATTATAAGAATTTCTTATGTATATCATTGAGGAAAAGATCATTCCTAGGAGAAAATATGGAATTCAAGAAGCAATGATAGTCAAAGAAATTACTAAAACTTATTGTAAACATGTATTGATTTGCTAAACAGAAACTTCTGTGTGGTAATAATAAAGGATATAGACAGGCTTAGGAAGAAAGCAGAGAGATTTTTAAATGTACCCATTTTCTTATCCAGTTGAAGAATATAATTACTAATTAAGCTTAGACACTGTTAAAAAATATACATTAATTACAAGGGACAAAAAAAATTAACCTTTACAGAATAGAATGAGAATATCAAACATTGAAACAAGTTGAGGGGAAGACAGGAGGAGAAGGGAAGGAAAAAGGTGGGGGGATGCAACTAAAGTAGGCTAAATAAAAAATATGAAATATTTTCTACCCATTTCTTGATTGGATTATTTGTTCTTTGGGTGTTGAGTTCAGTAAGTTCTTTACAGATTTTTGGGTACTAGCCCTTTATCTGATAAGACATTTGCAAATATCTTTTCCCATTCTGTCAGCTGTCTTTTGTTTTTGTCAACTGTTTCCTTTGCTGTGCAGCTTTTTATTTTGATGCAGTCCCAGTAGTTCATTTTTGCCTTTGTTTCCCTTGCCTTTGGAGAGGTGTCTAGCAAGATGTTGCCGCAGCTGAGGTCGAAGAGGTTGCCGTCTGTGTTCTCCTTAAGGATTTTGATGGATTCCTGTCCCACATTTAGGTCTTTCATCCATTTTGAGTCTATGTTTGTGTGCGGTGTAAGGAAACGGTCCAGTTTCATTCTTCCGCATGTGGCTGTCCAATTTTCCCAGCACCATCTGTTGAAGAGACTGTCTTTCTACCATTGGATATTCTTTCCTGCTTTGTCAAAGGTTAGTTGACCATAGAGCTGAGGGTCCATTTCTGGGCTCTCTATTCTGTTCCATTGATCTATGTGTCTGTTTTTGTGCCAGTACTATACTGTCTTGATGATTATAGCTTTATAATAGAGCTTAAAGTCTGATATTGTGATACCACCAGCTCTGGTTTTCTTTTTCAAACTTCCTCTGGCTATTTGGGGTCTTTTCTGGTTCCATACAAATTTTAGGATTATTTGTTCCAGCTCTGTGAAAAAAGTTGATGGTATTTTGATAGTGATTGCATTAAATGTGTAGATTGTTCTAGGTAGCATAGACATTTTGACGATATTTGTTCTTCCAATCCATGAGCATGGAATGTTTTTCCATTTCTTTGTGTCTTCCTCAAATTCTCTCATAAGTATTCTATAGTTTTTAGAGTACAGATCCTTTGCCTCTTTGGTTAGGTTTATTCCTAGGTATCTTATGGTTTTTGGTGCAATTGTAAATGGGATCCACTCCTTAATTTCTTTTTCTTCTGTTTCATTGTTAGTATATAGAAATGCAACTGATATCTGTGCACTGATTTTTTTAATTTAATTTTACGATGTTATGTTAGTCACCATACAGTACATTATTAGTTTTTGATGTAGTGTTACATGATTCATTGTTTGCATGTAACACCCAATGCTCCATGCAATATGTGCCCTCCTTAATACCCATCACGATACTAACCTACCCCCCACCCCCCCCCCTCTAAAACCCTCAGTTTGTTTATCAGAGTCCACAGTCTCTCATGGTTCATCTCTCCCTCCGATTTCCCTCCTTCATTTTTCCCTTCCTTCTCCTGATGTCCTCCGTGCTATTCCTTAGGTTCCACAAATAAGTGAAACCATGTGATAATTGACTTTCTCTACTTGACTTATTTCACTTAGCATTATCTCCTCCAGTCCCATCCATGTGGATGTAAAAGTTGGGTACTCATCCTTTTTGATGGCTGAGTAATATTCCATTGTATATATGGACCACATCTTTATCCATTCATCTGTTGAAGGGCATCTTGGCTCTTTCCAGTTTGGCTATTGTGGATATTGCTGCTATGAATATTGGGGTGCATATGGCCCTTCTTTTCACTACATCTGTGCATTGATTTTATATCCTGTCATGTTGCTGAATTCCTGTATGAGTTCTAGCAATTTGGGGGTGGAGTCTTTTCAGTTTTCCACATAAAGTATCATGTCATCTCTGAAGAGTGAGAGTTTGACAACTTCTTTGCCAATTTGAATGCCTTTATTTCTTTTTGTTGTCTGATTGCTGAGGCTAGGACTTCTAATACTATGTTGAACAGCAGTGGTGATAGTGGACATCCCTGCCATGTTCTTGACCTTAGGGGAAAAGCTCTCAGGTTTTTCCCCATTGAGAATTATATTCGCTGTGGGTTTTTCATAGATGGCTTTTATGATATTAAGGTATGTTCCCTCTATCCCTACACTGTGAAAGTTTTAATCAAGGATGCTGTACTTTGTCAAAAGCTTTTTCTGCATCCATTGAGAGTATCATATGGTTCTCCTACTTTTATTAATGTACTGGATCACATTGATTGATTTGCAGATGTTGAACCAACCTTGCAGCCCAGTAATAAATCCCACTTGGTTGTGGTGAATGCTCCTTTTAATTAACTGTTGTATCCTGTTGGCTAGTATTTTGGTGAGAATTTTTGCATCCATATTCATCAGGGATATTGGTCTGTAATTCTCCTTTTTGGTGGGGTCTTTGTCTGGTTTTGGAATCAAGGTAATGCTGGCCTCATAGAAAGAGTTTGGAAGTTTTCCTTCCATTTGTATAGGTATTAATTCTTCTCTGGATGTTTGGTAGAATTCCCCTGGGAAGCCATCCAGCCCTGGACTCTTCTCCAAAGAAGTCATCCAAATGGCCAACAGACACATGAAAAAATGCTCAACATTACTTGGCATCAGGGAAATACAAATCAAAACCACAATGAAATACCACCCTCACACCCGTCAGAATGGCTAAAATTAACAAGTCAGGGAACAACAGATGTTGGTGAGGATGCAGAGAAAGGGGAACCCTCCTACACTGTTGGTGGGAATGCAAGCTGGTGCAGCCACTGTGGAAAACAGTATGATGAGGATGGAACTAGAGGGTATCATGCTAAGTGAAGTAAGTCCATCAGAGAAAGACACTTATCATATGATTTCGGTCATCTGTGGAATTTAAGAAACAAAACAGAGGATCATAGGGGAAGGGAGAGGAAAAATAAATAAGACAAAATCAGAGAGGGAGACAAACCATAAGAGACTCTTAATCTCAGGAAACAAACTGAGGGCTGCTGGAGGGGAGGGGGAGGGAGGGTGAGGATGGAATAACTGGGTGATGGACATTAAGGAGGGCAAGTGGTATCATGAGCACTGGGTGTTATATACGACTGATGAATCACTGACTTCTACCTCGGAAACTAATAATACACTATATGGTAATTGAATTTAAATTAAAAAATAAAAATACAAAAATACAAAATAAGGTAAGGAGTACCTCAATCAAATAAATAAACACATCAAAAACAAGTGAGTTCTATTACCCCATTTAGACAGAAACTCCTTTTTTTTTTTAAAGATTTTATTTATTTATTTGACAGAGAGAGACACAGCGAGACAGGGAACAGAAGCAGGGGGAGGGGGAGAGGGAGAAGCAGGCTTCCCACCAAGCAGGGAGTCCAATGTGGGGCTCGATCCCAGCACCCTGGGATCATGACCTGAGCCGAAGGCAGACGCTTAACAACTGAGCCACCCAGGAACCACAGAAACTCCTTTTTTTAAACCCAGGTATGTATTATTTAATAATATCTATGGTGGAAAAAATCAAAATAGCAGTTGTCTCTGGGAGTTGGGCATAATGACTGGGATGGGCAGTGAGGGAACTTTCTGAAGTAATAGTGATGCTCATATCTTGATAGGCGTTTGAGCTAGCCAGATGTACGCATTTTTCAAAATTTGGTAAATGGTGAACGTCCCTATAAGCTTTGAACATTTACTTGCATACAAATTTTACATAAAAAAGCTCTAAATAAACATTGGCATCTAGTTAATATGTAAATTAAAGTATTTAGCTGGAATTCATGTAGCAGTAAAATAAATGGATTAGTGGATGGATAGGTAGGGGATAATGTAGTATAGTAAATGACTGATGGTAACAAATGTTGATACCTAGAACTATTCATATGGTCGAAAAGTGGAAACAAACTGCCATGGACTCAATGTGCCCCCTCAAATTCATATGCTGAAATCCTACCACCCCCCACCAATGTGGTAGTATTAAGTACTAGAGTCTTCAGGAGACGATTAGGTCATGAGAGTGTAGCTCCCGTCAGTTGAATTATAAGAGTCCAGAGAGCTTTCTCAGCCCCTCTGCCGTATGAGGACACAGAGAGAAGACAGCCAGAGAAGTCACAGAAGACCTATGAACTAGATGCACATGCTCACCAGACACCAAATCTGCTATTCTTCAACCTGAACTTCCTAGCCTCCAGAACTGCAAGAAATAAATGTTTGTTAGGTCACCCAGTCTACGGCATTTTTTGTTATAGCAGCCTGAATGAATTGAGACACAACCCAAATATTCATCAGTTGGCGAATGCATGAAAAATACGTGGTATTATTCAGCCATAAAAGGAACGCAGTACTAACACATGCTACAGCATGAATGACCCTTGAAAACATCACTATGCTAAGTGAGGAAGCCAGACATGCAAAGCCACATACTGTATGATTCCACTTATACGAAATGCCCAGAATAGGCAAATCTATAGAGACAGAAAATAGATTCGTAGTTGCCAGGAACTGGGGAATGACTGCTAATGCATATGGGATTTCCTTTATGGGGTGATGGAAATGTTCTGGAATTAGATAACAGTGATGTCACACAACCTTGGGAACACATGAAAAGTCACTTAACTGTACACTTTCAAATGGTGAATTTTATGTTATGTGAATTCTACCCCAATAAAATGACCCAAACAAATACAATCTTAAGATGCTAAGGGTAGAATCTAGATAGTAGGTACATAGCTGACAACTTTAAAATCTTTTCAGTTTCTCTAAGTGAAAATGCAAAAAAATGTGAAAAAAATCAGGGGCCTGAATTTCCTGATATTAATCTCTATTTCATGGCCTGGATTTTAGTGGATCTTTCTTGCTTAGCAGAACTTTGAATCTGATCGCACCATGGCTCACTCAGCTCACTTTATTAAGCACTGGACACTCAGGCAGGCACACAAACATGGCATACCAACTGCTTTGAAGAGACATCCAGCACCAGCAGCCTGGAAGAGCAGATACCTAAGCACAAGAAGGCACCTTCCACAGTCCGGAAGAGGAGACTGCAGGACATGGGAATCCAGTCAAGGACTCTGAACCAGAAGGTGGCAAAACAAACAAACAAACAAACAAAAAAAACAAAACAGTGAAGGAGGAATGAAAGTAGCTCCAAGGGCCATAGCCAGCTATGAGACTTTGACACTGAGCCAAACTTTTGCCTCGCTCCAGGATTTTAAAATTTAAAATAGGCCCTATCCTCCAAATGTGACTGGCCTAGGATGTAGAGAAAAGTGAGACTTTCTAAACTGAATGTGGGAGCGGAGAGAAAAGGAATTCCTATGCCCATAAATTGTGTTCTCTTACCACATAAAAATTTGTCAGGGCAGCATTACCCTCCCTGTGTCTCCACCATGATGTAAGCCTCTTAACAGATGCAGACAACTTTACATGGTTAAGATACATTAATGTAAAATTCATGTATTTGGAACTTAGATATGATCCATTTACTGAGTTCCTACAAAGACATGCCTAACATCTGGAAGCTTACAACGCCCAGAAGTGGCATTCCTCCTGTGTGCTGAATCGATCAGATATAATTGCAATGTTAATTATTTCCTCAAACGTTTTTCACTTCCAACTATGACAATAGGTTCCTCTATATTTTCTATTGAATGGCTACTATTATTAGAAGTTCCCAGTGAAGAGAGAAACATTAGAAAGAAGAAAATACTTGTATTTGAAGCGAGTGTTTGGGTAAGGCTTTGAAAATCTCCTCTGGGGAGGAATGTCATGGGTAGTGTCAGAATCTGGAGCTACCAATAGTTAGCCCCCTTCCTTTCCCTGTTGATGTGGGCAGTTAGAGAATTAGACTCACAGCTAGACTAGGAGTAGGAGAGCCGACTCTGATGAGCCTGTAGGCAGCCAGGCAGATCCAAAGTTCATTTTCATCTCACATATTCACTAGGTAGATATATCAGCCCTCCTCTTGTAGGAAGGTGTGAGGAAGGGGTAGAGAATTACAAGTGTTTTGTACATAATGTTCCCTGTTGAATGGAGTAGAGTAAGAATTCATTTCCATTTTCATAAATATAAGAATCAGAGATTGTGTTCTTCCATTAGATATCATTCTATCCTAAACGAATTTTTATAATAGTGTGCATTTTATGACATTTTACCATTTTATCACTTACAAATACCTTTCTCATCATTATCTCATTTGGCTCTTATAGGGTTCTTCTGGGAACTTGGGAGCTTGAAACAGGAATTCTGTAAATAACTATGAGCAATGCAATTCTAAGATCTACACATAGATTCCCATGACACTACTGTTCTAAGATTTGGGATTATAATAAATGTCACATTTGTCATAACATTTCAGACCCATTTAACTTCAGTTTAGGACAATATGGTCCAAAAACAAAAGAGGCATTAAGAAGCAGAGGGTGAAATGTCAGTGGGATTAGGTAGGCACAAGCAACCAAATGAATCATTATCCTTGACCTTCTTTTCCATTAGCATTGATAATCACCTTGGCCAGAACCTGGGACTTATTTCTCCCTAATCCCTCTGATCTGGTGACCAAGTTCTGACACATCTACCTCCATTCCCTCACTCACTTATGACCTCCCTCTCCACACCTACCACCATAGGTTTAGTTTCAGTCTTCATCACCTGCTCACTGGTTTCCCCAGCTCCAGAACCCTGCCTTATTCTGTCCATCTTCTACTCTACAGAAACAGTGACCTTTCACATACATAAATCTGTTTACCACCTTTCCTCACTCCCAGTGGAAGATGCTGTTAATGGGGTAAACCTACAAACAGTTCAACTCCTCTTTTCCTTAACACTCCCAGCTTAGGGGTGCCTGGGTGGCTCAGTCAGTTAAGCGTCTGACTCTTGATTTCAACTCAGGTCATGATCTTGGAGTCCTGGGATTGAGCCCTGCATTGGTCTCTGCTCAGCAGGGAGTCTGCTTCTCTCTCTCTCTCTCTTTCTCTCCCTCTCCCTCTCCCCATTCCCACCTCCCACCACTCATGCAGTCTCTCTAAATTAAATAAGTAAATCTTAAAAAACAAACAAAACAAACAAACAAACAAACAACAACAACAAAACCATTCCCAGCTTAAGAGGCAGCTGAGTTCCCTTAACTCCCTTGTACCTCGTAAGAGTCATGGTGTTTAATCATGCCACCAGCTACGAGGAGGAATTCTATTGGATGGCTTCCAGGAAAGTTTTACTATTTTAGTAAAGTGCATCTATGCAGTAAATCCTCCCAATACCAGCCAGTGCTAGCTCCAAAAGAGAGAGAGCTAAGAATATTATACTCTTGCTCTGAAATGCTTTCATAGAAATAGTATGATTGCATTCTTCCCTAATATTATGACCCCTTTGCAAGTGCCTTTTCCTTCCTCTATGATCTCGCACTGATTCCAATTATTACCTTTCTGACACACACTGCTCTCGTGGTAGAATTTTTTTTGGCTCAGCGGATGTACCGTTTATCCATATAGCTGTTGAGAACAGCAGTTACGCTCACGGAATCTTAATTTTTTTCCTCAGCTTTATAGAGATATAGTTGACATATAATGTTGTGTAAGTTAAAGGTGTACAATGAAATGATGTGATATATGTATACATTGCAAAATGTAAGGTTAGTTTAATACATTCATCCCCTCACATAGTTATCATTTGTGTGTGTGCACTAGAACTTTTAAGATCTACTCTCCTGCAACTTTCAAATATATAGTATTGTTATCCATAGTCACCATGCTATACATTATACCTCCAGAACTTATTCATCTTAAAACTAGAAGTTTGTACCCTTTGACTACCTTCACCAGTTTCCCTACTCTCCTCAACCCCCTGACTGCTGGCAACCACCAATCTGTTCTGTTTCTATGAGTTTGATTTTTTTTTAGATTCCATGTATGTATGAGATCACCAGTATTTGTTGTTCTCTGTCTGACTTATTTCACTTAACATAATGCCCTCTGCCTGGGTGACTCAGTCGTTAAGCGCCTGCCTTCTGCTCAGGTCATGATCCCAGCGTCCTGGGATCGAGCCCTGCATCTAGCTCCCTGCTCGGCGGGAAGCCTGCTTCTCCCTCTCCCACCCACCCTGCTTGTGTTCCCTCTCTAGCTGTGTCTCTCTCTGTCGAATAAATAAATAAAATCTTTTAAACAAACAAACAAAAAATAATGCCCTCAAGTTTCATCCACAGTATTGCAAATGGCAGGATTTACATCTTTTTGGTCAAATAATATTCCGTTGTGTGTTCTTCTTTATCCATTTATTTCTTAGTGGACACTTAGGTTGTTTCCATGTCTTGGCTATTGCAAACAATGCTGCAGTGAACATGGGAATGCAGATATCTCTTCAAGATAGTGATTTCATTTCCTTTGGCTACACACCCAGAGGTAGAATTACTGGATCATAGGGTAGTTCTATTTTTAACTTTTTGAGAAACCTCCATACTGTTTTCCACAGTGGTTGCACCAATTCACATTCCCAACAACAGGGCACAGGGTTCCTTTTCTCCACGTTCTTGTCAGCACTTGTAATCTCGTCTTTTTTATATTAGCCATTCTGACAGGCATGAGGTGGTATTTCATTGTGGTTTTGTTTCTCATTTCCCTGATGATTAGTGACGCTGAGCATCTCTTTGTGTACTGTTGGACATTTATATGTCTTCTTTGTAAAAATGTCTATTCAGGATGTTTGTCATTTAAAAAATCTGTAATTCTGCTATTGAGTTATATGATTTTCTTATATATTTTAGATATTGACGTCACTGTTGAAGCTCCCTGGTTATATGGGGCCAGAGGTTATCCTTAACAGTTGGGCAGTACTGCTGGCCTGGCTTCCTGCCTAAGCACAGCTGTAGGATGAGCTCTACAGCTGCTCAGGTTCCTTGGTCAGGCTTCCAGGCCAAGTGGGACTAGAGGCTATACTCAGCAGTTGGGCAGGCTGCCAATTTGCTTCCTGGATGGGTTGGAGCTATAGAAAAGGCTCATTGCTTGCCTGGCTTGTTTACTGGAGATCTGAATTAATCAGAACTGCCCACCAAGCTCCCTGGTCAGACGTGGCCACTGCCTCAGCTCTGGACAGACCTGTTGGCTAGGAGCTTTGCTCGGGCACTGCTGCAAGGAAGAATGTGGTCCTCCAAGATCTGGGTGTTGTTGCTGTAAATCTTGTCCCCACTTCTCTCTATCTAATCCCCAGTGATCAAGCCTTGAGGATTCCCCCAGTGATCCTAATGAGGCAAGACCTGAATGGGATCTCAGGAAGTGTCCCACAACTCTGGGGGAGCTATATACTGGAAAATGTAGGCCCAGGGAGCCCTCTCAGCATGGTACAGAGCCAGTCTTGAGGAGGGAAGGTGTGGTCAGTGTGTAGCCACTTCTCTGTACCCTTCTAATGTGGTCCTTCTGGGTCTCTGTGGTCTAGGGGGGTGCTTCAGCCTCACCCTGAGTTCTGGGATTTCCTCAATGGAAATGTCTTGGAAAGGGAATATCTTGTCTACGGATAGTTGCTAGTTGGTCTTCTTGTGAGAGAGACTGAAGTCTGTTACGATCTATGTCACCAACTGCTTGACCTCCATTCCTAATGTTATATTTGAAAGGTAAAGAAACATAAGACTAGTCCTGCTGCTTGGAAATGGAATCATATTTACAGTTACCCAAATTCATTTACATAAGTTGAAATTATGACCTACTCAAAAGCACCTTCAGGAATACATACTGCCAAAATTATAGCATAGATATTGTGTCTTATTCATTTATACGACTTTTCTTGGGAACATATAAATTTAAACCCAGGCTTGGTATCACCAGAAAATTTCTGAGATGGGAAATTATAAAGTACTGCTTTACATTCTTCCCCACCCATTATTTGCATCTCCAGATCTAGAAATAGATCCAGTAAAGTCCTCATTTGACTTCCTCTCATATTCAATCATTTGAATAATAATCCAACCCTTAAAATCTTTTTTTCAACAGCTTTTGAAAAACAAGGGTTTCAGATGCCATTACAATTTCGTAATGGAACCACTGCTCTAAGAGTGAAAAGAAGTGTGGAATAGCCATGCAATGTTATTCTTCTTTGTTCATTTCTCTACATTGGTGGAAGAAAAACAGGTACCAGAAAGAATATATTCAACTGAGCCAAACTGATGGATATTTTGCTCTTCTAGACCTTTGTGTTCTCTGAGATTACTTCTGGATTACAGGATAAGCAAACCCATTATAGTACAGTCTCAATCCCAGTTCAAACCACTTGTAGCCCCACCTGGGACTACCAGTAATGAAAGAATGCAATCCACTAGCCAGCTATGCACCGGCCTTTGCCTTCAAGCAATCTTACCCAAGCCATTTCAAAGAATTTCTACCTTGTAGACAAAAGTGTAGTTTCTTATCACATTAGTCAGCAGTTACTAAGGGGGTGTGTCATCTGTAACTCAACAGTGCATGACCCGAGCTCCTTTATGCCTGTTCATTTCACTGAGATAACGTCTAGCTAGGCATATGACTAGCACAGTGGCTTACTCTCCCAATCCCCCTCTGAGCCAGCGACTGGAGTTTTTGATGAACATCTACATGATTCACTTTAATTTTTCCTCTAAATTTTTACAGGGAATTCTAAATCTGAGTTCCTCATACAGGGATATTCCTTATGTTCGGTCATGTAGGCCTTCATTTGCCTGACCATATAGCAAGGTCACTGGCTCTAACCACAGAGTTTCTAAGCATCTAAACCACTACCAGAGGATAGGAGCTTTACTCCACTTCCGATGTTAAAGAGACAACCCTCAACTCTGCCCTTTGTGCAGATTTGTGGTGCTTTCTTCTCTCTTTACAGTGCTACTGAGTTCCATACAGCAACGTGGCCTTCAATCCAAGAACTCCAGTCAGTGAACAGTGAATAAGGCCAGTAAACCTGGTCTTTCCTCAGCTGGGATAAAAATCATAAGGTTCGGACAGCAATGAAGCTAGGGAGTCCTTGGAGGCCTCTATCATTGTCCTTACAGGCAATAAATCAGCTTGCTGTCATATGTGCTGGACACTCCTGGACATCCCCCTTCAGCAAGCTCTTGAGTATACCACTTCCACTTAATGCCAGAGACTTTTGTGCTTATTCTTACTTACTGGGCAGTCTCTCTGTTATCACCCAAGACATGGATCGTATTACTGGCCTAAAATTATTTGATGCCTTTCTATGGTGAGGGCAGTTTTGACCTAGGCCAAGTAACAAGCTAGCAATTATTTTTCAAATGGGCAGTTTTTAAGTACAAAACTTGAGAGGTATCCATTGAGTAATGTATCTTATTTCTGCCAAAAGCTCCAGTCCTGTGTATATTGTGGTTGTAGTTATTTCTAATATCACCTGAAGAATGGAAAGAGACTACCTATGCCACTGCTTTTTGTAGATTTTTTAAAATTTATTTTAAAAATAAAAATAAATTTTATTTATTTTGTCAGAGAGAGAGAGAGAGAGAGCGTGTGTGCACAAGCAGGGGGAGGGGCAGAGGCAGAAGGAGAAGCAGGCTCCCCGCCAAGCAAGGAGTCCAATGCAGACTCGATCCCAGGACGCTAGGATCATGACTTGAGCTGAAGGCAGATGCTCAGTTGACTGAGTTACCCAAGCATCCCTTTGTAAATTTTTTTTAACATTTGTTTCTGCTCAAAAAATTCATTTAAATTCAAATTTCTTTTGGTGAATTATGTCCAACAAGATTTCTAGGAAAGGAATATGACTTCTTCCCAAAGCCCAGGAGCGAGTCCTGCTTGCCTGTGAGATACTTGTTTATTGGCATGGTCTCCAAGAGATAACTCACTTCTCACAGTTTGAGGAATGTTGCTAGTTGCTCTAGTCCACATAATTCCCAGACCGGGCTGGGCCTTCAAATTTCATAGCAGTTGTAAGCCACCATTTTCATATCATAAGGGCTCTCGTAGCCCTTAGGCCTGCTGAGAATCCTGTAAGGGGGCGATTCTCATAATGATCAGGAGTGTGGTGCTTTCACTTGCTCTTAATAGTGATCAGGTCTAATCTCATCTCATTAAATTATAACAATATGTCAGCAAATTCAAATATTTCTGTGCCAAAACAGTAAATGCATACTGGTTTCATCCCATGGGAACACCAACGTGCTTAGCTGGACTCCGAAATGGAGACTGAAAAGAAATTATCAACAAGACCTAAAATGGCATACTAATCCCCTTTAACCTTTCTACATTGTCTTTACCATATCAGATATTACTAAAGCTATCAGTAGAACAAGTTTTATTGAGGGAGTACTCTTCAGAACGAATCTCTAAGAGAGAGTGTGAAGCAAAAGAGAGAAGTAGAAAGAGGTAATCAGGATGTGACCTCAGGTACAAAATAACCTGGGCTGATCCCTGGGGGTGGGGGTGCACTGGAGCATAAACTGCATCACCAGGTTGTTCCCCTTTGAGATAAGGGGTTGGTCTACCACACCTAGTATCAACTAGTCACTCATTGTCTGTAGACTGTGGTGGGGGAGTTGGTAATCTCCCAGAAAGGTGACTACCATCATCCAAGGGAAATTTTCGAAGGAAGTAGGTGGTGGGGGAGGAGTGGGCTGTGAATCATTAGCAGTCCACACTTACAACAGCTTGGGGATATGTGTAACTGCTGGTAAATGCAATTAGGGAGGGGTTGCAATGCCATCGATATATATGCCCTATTCCATCTATTTCTCAAACACATAATTGACTTGAGAACTCTAAAAATGTATGAAAGAGGAAACAGAAAATAGTTTAGAAATGATGTTGATGAACTGACAGGTGTACACATAATACGAAGGAAGTTGATGGTATGCTTTGAGTTACTTGGGTCCCCTCAGACAGGTGGATGCACACAGATTCAGTAAGTGTAAGCCTACTGATAAGTATAGGAACTCACCAGTTAGAACAGAATTTTTTAAATTCTGGTGGCAGAAAAGTTGTCATAAAAAAATACACGATTTGAGCTTTTTAGCAGGCATTCCTTTTGAAAAATCATTACCTGTGCCCAATCAGAGGTGATTTTTTTAAAAAATGTTTTTATTTGAGTATAGCTGACACATGATGTTACATTAGTTTCAGGTGAACAGCATAGTGCTTCAGCTTCTTTATACATTATGCTATGCTCACCACAGGAGGGGATTTGGGAATAAAATCCAGGGCCAGCGTTTCTTTATTTCTATATAAAGATGAGAAAATTGATCTCCAATGTATACATTTGTTATATATCATAAGCACTCCATCACTAAACCTCTAGCACTCTTGCACTAATTTGCCTCCAGATTGCTCCTCCTCTCTTGGACTCTGAGTTCCTTAAAGGTAGAGTGTCTGTCTTACCCATTTTTGTACTTTATTCCCAGTTAAAAGTCAGTACACTTTTGTCGCATAAGTGAAGAAATAAATGGAGTACTGAGGAAATGTTCTAAGGGTCCACAGTTCCATTGGCATGAGTCATTGTTATTGTGGGGATGTGTGTAGGATTCCAGGGTACTTTCAGGTTTTCAGGGAATGATTGTTTCTCTTCCAGTAACTAACTATCCATCATAATTTATGGAGGCAGTTACAGTTTTTAAGTTTATTTGACTCACCCCATTTTTACTTCCTCAGGATCAGCAGGCCAAAGTTGAGTTCTCATTATGGCTTGATTCTTAAACAGAAAGGGTAAAGGGTACAGCCACGAAATAAGTAGTCAATGAGATTTTCCAGCTCAAGCAAATAGAAATTCTTTGGAAAAGTAAACGGTACCTAATTTCTTCTTTGACTGAAAGAATGAGAAGTGAAAGTAAGCCTACATACATGAGTATGACAGAATAGTTTTTAGGGTTATTGACATTGCATTATAGTTGAACAGAACCTAAAAAATGAGGAATTTAAATCTTTTAGCTTCAGAAATTAAGTGGCAATATTGAGTGTTTTCCTTATTAACAATAAACTATGTTTTTCCTTGGGTGCAGCAGGAGCTTTGTTAAAATGCCAAAGTGATTTCTTTTTGGAAATTTGCCTGTATTAGGGCTCTTCACAGAGAGAGACAGCACCAATAGGAGTTATACATATATATATGTATATATATCTCTTATTGGTTCTGTTCTCTATATATACATATATATATATTATGGTATGTTCTCTTTCTCTCTCTCTCTCTCTGTGTGTGTATATATATATATATACATATATATATATAATATGCTATGCTCTCTCTCTCTCAATATATTCCACTAAGTATATTTAGAGAGAGAGAGAGAGATTGATTTTAAGGAATAAGCTTCCATGTAAAGGCTGCCAAGTCCAAAATCTACAGGGTGAGGTGACAGGCTGGAGACCCAGGGAATAGTTGATGTTGCAGTTCTTGTCCAGAGGCCATCTGGTAGTGCAATCCTTCTTCTGGGAAGGTCAGTCATTTTCTATCAAGGCCTTCAACTGATTGGATGAGGTCCACCCTCAAATTATGGAGGGCAGTGTGCTTAGCCAAAGTCTACTGATTTAAATATTGATCTCATCTAGAAAATACTTTCACAGAAACTTCTAAAACAATATTTGACCCAAATATCTTGCTACTATGGCCTAGACAAATTGACATTAATCATCGTATTGCCCTAATCCTTTATAAACCTTCCAAGTATTCTGCTCCTTTTCTTCTCTCATGTTTCATAGTATAATTTCTCCTATTCTGAGTCTTGTGCATTTATCCATCAGGTCACCACTTAATTACTATTCTTAAGTTTTCCTGGTTCAGTGTATTTCACACATCAATCACCTCCTCCCCTGAATTAGTTGAAAAGTAAAACGTTCTGTGCTTTTGCCCCCTCTATCATTAAAGCATAACTATTTGGGAAGTTGTGTTTTAAGAATGCTGAGGTTATTTTGATAGCAATGAAAAGCAACAATGAATGGATAGCCATAATCTCATCTGACATTGCAAATGTATGATTCAAGGATAAGGTTCACAATGCAGGCTACCACCCACACACCACTAATCAAGGGAACTAGTCAGAAAAATTTGGAGTATGTAATTTCAATGGTTTTCCTATCCCAAGAGTCTATTTTGAGCAGATAGCATTGGTTTGGAGGTTTGGAGGTCTTTTAAAGGATATAAAGAAAACAGATGACTTAGGAAATTGAATGTTTCTCTTACACTAAAGAGTCCACCCAAACCAGATAAATAATGAACTGTGAACATGCTCAGAACTCTCTTGCTTCACAACTTTGGTTATTTTCCCCTTAACCTGAACTTCCACTTGCCAAATTCCAACCCCCTCCATCAAGGCATAAAAAAAGAAGAAAGAAAGGAAGGAAGGAAGGAAGCAAGAAAGCAAGAAAGAAAATATTTTATACCACATTTTCTTTATCTATTCACCTATTATGGGCACACAGACTGTTTTCATCTCTTGGCTCCATGAATAAATACTTTAGGAGTGCAGATACCGCTTCAAGACACTGATGTTGTCAGAGGAGCTCAGTGGCAGGGATGTGGTACCAGTGTCAGGATCCATGTGCTGATCACTGTGAGCCCCACCTGCTTCTCTGTTTCTAGCTGACCCCAGGATGTCTGTCCTTGCCAATTCTTCCAATGTTCCCCATGAGGCAAGACAGAAGTGGATCTCCCAGTGAGCACTTCAGAATCCAGGGGAAGCCGGCTACAAGCCTCAGGCTTTCTGCTCCCCACTGAAGAAGAGGGAAGACCCCTCTCAGTGTGGCACTGGGCCGGCCTAGTGACGGAGCAGTGTTGTCAAAGTAAAACTGTTCCATTTAACCCTTCTGATATGGCTTTTCTAGGTTCTTGTTCCTCAAGAGGATGCTCAGCCTCACCTCCAGGTTCTGAGATTTTCATAGAAGCATCTGTGTCTGTGGATAGTTGCCATTTGGTTTCTTTGTGAAGGGAAATAGTACCAAGGACCTCCCATTCTGCCGTCTTTGTTGTTATCACTCCAAGAATTCTGTTACTGTTTTTCTAAGAACACTTAGGCAGAGTCCTGCAAGATGTATTATATTAAGGGTATCCCTGGAAGACAATCCATGTTTCATCAGGCTAAAATTTTACACAGACCGTGCGAGTCAAATGAGGAGCAATTAATGATCAGAATAAGGACAACTTAAGATTTTGGTCACAGTTTCCTCTTAGAATTACTATTTTAGTCACTATTATTCTGGAAGAACAAGCCATAGCTTTTCATATTATTGACTATGGTTAAAATCCAGGAACTATCTCATATTTTTGTTAAATGTTATTCTTGGATTTAGGGTTTTTTTCCTTCAAACATCTGCTTATGGTATCCTGTGTTAATTAGGAGTAATAAACTTGGATGGGATACTGTAATACATTTGGGGTTTTATTTCACATTAAGAGCTATGTGTGTGTGTGTACACGTGTGATGTTTATACTGTTTAGTTATAGTCCTTTTGTGACTACTGAGGAGTTTCTGAGAGCATTATGGTTGAAGCATAGTTATTTGCGGAACTGTGTTTTTAAGTTCAATTTTAGAAATTTCTTATTTGAATAATTCAATTAAGAGGTTAAAACAGTATTGTAGCATGATTTAGAGGTTTTAAAAAATTGGATAGTTCTCCATGGTGAAGAAATCTGCTTCCTTTGGTGATTATGGTGTTTGGCCTTTATTGTGTGGGTGTGGTGGTTAATTATCAGTATTTTCAGGTCAACTGGTTTGTCTGTGTTTGGTATTATTGACATTGCTATGAGTCTTAAATAATTATTGAGAATCCAAGAGACCAGAATTGAGAAAAGACAGGAATAAAATTCACTAAGTACTTTTAAGTGCCATTTATAATTACATAAACTGGATTAAAATGAACTAATTTTTTGTGATCAATTTTTAACTGTTTTGAGATGCACTGAGTATGAAAATTGGTGTAGAATCATTGTGAGATATCCAAGTAGGCAAGAGAATCTAGGGGGGAACTCTGAATGTGAAACAAAGAATGTTCATAATGAGGGATGTTTAAGTGTCCTCACATGGTGTGGACTGGTCAATGTTAAAATAATATTGTGAATAAGAATACCGCAAAAATGCTTTTGTTATATGATTGAATTTATAAAGTAATGAGTGATTCTGATAAAAGTAACATTGGAAATTGTGACTGACCCAAGAAAAAAAGAAAATATCTTGAGTGCTATAAATAGATATGGCAATTAAAGTGACTAATTGGGGGCAGAAGTTAATTTGTGTTTGTGGCTTCCAGATTAGATTTTTGGAATAGAAATGTGCAAGGAATAGTGCTCCTATTAACATTAAATTTCCAATTAAATGATGACATGGTAAGTAACTCATCTGAAAGATTTCTTTTTTTTATGGGATAGCTTGTTCATAATTTAGGTTGTGAATAATGAATCCTGAATATGTGAATAACTTAGTCATGAAGAATGTTTTAGTGTGGTGATGAGCACTGGGTGTTATATGCAACTAATGAATTATTGAACACTATATCAAAAACTAATGATGTACTATATGTTAGCTAATTGAACATAATAAAAAAACAAAAAAATGAAAAAAAGAATGCCTTAATGCAGATGTATAAAAATGCCAGATATGAGCGGTTAATTCTTATTATACTATCAATAGTCCTAAATATCTGGAAGTTGAGAAAGTCACAATTTTTATGTCAATTTGTGATAAAGCATAGACAGCAGGAAGGTGTATTGCTATGGGAGTAGGCATGATGTCATGGTTTGGATGGTAACATTGTTTTCTGGTACAGGGTAAAAATCCAATTGGTAGGAAAACTGTTCTTACTATTATACTTAGGAGGGAATAATGCTATAACTGGAATTAGATCATCTCTGAAGAAAGGAAATCATGAATGGAGACCAACCTCAGCTGGTTTAATGGATGCTACCATAATTAATCCTAATAAAGTTAAATTGCTAGAAGAATTTAATATAAAATAAGTTTATGGCTATGTTGGTTATGATTAGAAATATCTGTAATATAAATAGCATTGAGATAAAAGTATTTTATTTTCAAATTTTTGATAGGTTAGACTAACTGGGTTATTGATATTGACAAGGGGGTTGAAGATAAAAACTGTCAAAATCTATGAGAAATGTAGACTTATTTCAAATAATTTTTAAATAATTAAAAGCTATTTAAGTTAATTAAGAGGCTATATAAACTATAATTAATACGAAACTTAAGTTTTTTGACAGATCATTTTATTGTCAATAATATGAGTGTGGATATAAAAATCATTAACATAGGAGTAGACTAGTAGATTAGGCAGATAAGACTGTATATATTTGATACTATTACCAAGAAGGCAAAACCTACGCTGGAATTTCAAGCTACAAAATCTAATAAAATGAATGGCATTAAAGTCAACAATGTTAAATATTTGTTTAAGGTAAGCAAAGCTATATCGAGATAATGTTTTAATTTTATATGTTCTAAGTTTTATAGTGACAATATTATTTGGGACTGGTAGATGAAAAGTCACATTATAGCTACTATGAAACTAGTGAGAAGTTCATTTAAATGATGTGGGGAGGTGCATTAGATGTGATGGTATGAGTGAGCCATAATCTAATGAGTCAGTATTATTTGCTTGTTGTTACACTACTTTATTCATTCAAGTCTGTTGAAGAACGAGCTCTTAATATTATAAGAACAAATGGCAGAGCAAGCATAATTTGTAGATTATATATTCAGAATACTCAAATTAGTGATAATAAAAAGACAATTCCTGTCAACCTCTAAAGGGCAGGAGGGTGACAGCTACTAGGAAAATTTTTGTTGGAAATAAGTTTGTAGATTCTAATCAAGTCTATATTCAGATAGTGGTTTTTCTGTATATGCATTTAATTATCATAGTCATAATACAACAATAACTAATACTAAAGCTAATAATTCATGAGTAATAATGACGCTATTTGTAAGTTTATTCTTCTGCATTATCCTAAAAATAACTAGTTGGAAGTTGGTTGTTGTAACTAGAGACTTAGAACCAATAAGATGATATATATATATAGAGAGAGATATATGTATATATCTCTCTCTATATATATACACACTATATGATACTATATGTATCTACATATATCTCTCTATATATACCTATGTAAGATATATATCTAGATAGATAAATAGATAGATAGATAGATAGATAGATAGATAGAGATTTATTATAAAGAATTAGCTCACATAATTACAGAGGCTGGTAAGTCCCAGCTCTGCAAGGCGAGTGAGCAGGCTAGAGATTTGAGACCTGATGGGTCAGCACCAGTCTGAGTCTGAGGGCCTAAGAAACAGGAGAGCCAAAGGAGTGGTTGTAGTACGGAGGCTGGCAGCCTTGAGATGCTGGAAGAGTCAGTATTTCAGTTTGGGAATCTGAAGGGTAGGAAAAAAGCCAGTCCTAGTCTGAAGGCCATCAGGAAGAATTCCCTCCTGCATAAGGGAGGATCAGGCCTTCAGCTGATTGGATGAGTCCCACGCCTATAAGGAAGGCAACCTGCTTTACTCAGTCTACCAACTTAACTGTTAATGTCATCTAAAACTAGCCTCACAGGAACGCCCAGAATAATGTTTGACCAAATATCTAAGCACTCCGTGGTCCAGTCAAATTGACACAAAATTAACAATGACAGCATCATAGCTCTACTAAACTAGACAAATATAATCTTAACAATAAAATGATGTGAATGAAATCTTAAAAATGGCAATATTAAATGGCAGCTTCCTGTCTAAAATGGTATATATGTACATATTCATATATACAGATAAATGTCATAGTATATTAATTTAGTTATAATTTAATTATTCTTAACTGTTTTAGGATATATTAGAAGTGTTGTTCTAATTTATATATAAATCACAATCCCATTTTTCAAAAAATGTTGAATCATACCTACCATTAGAAATGGTGGAATGATGTTTTGAGTATTTATATATTTGTAGCAATATTAAACAAAACTCTAGGAGAGCAATGGCAAGAATTAATGTCTTTCCATTATTCATATATTATAAATATATTGGTTGATAGTGTTAGTACACCCAATCTATTAATTAAACTTTATCATATGATTCTGGTGGCTGGCCCAGAATTCACCACCATAGTACCCTATGGGGATGTGGTTTAGCATAGTGTGGTAAGCCACTTCAAAGAGGGCATGAGGCCAACTCCATCTGACCTTTTGTAAACTCAAGGGTATTTTTAAAGATGATGGGCATTGAAAAGTCTTAACATTACTGATAAAAGGGCCAAGACCAGGTTTCTATGTTTATGGGTATAAAATAGCATTTTCAGCACTTAGATTCAGATTAAACTATATAACTCATTTTTTTAAATTATGGCAAATCCTTCTTATGAGGGTTGTCAGGAGTTTAAGTGCTATGGCAACACTGACAGAATAAAAAACATAGTCTATATACATTTAAAAGTGTTTTTGAAAAAAAAAATCCAAACTACTGAAATAGAAAAAAAATTTAATGATGAAATTTGAATACTTGCCATAGAAAAGAAGTTTTGTATTACTTTTTCTCCTTCTTCTTCTTCTCCAGTATTATATTATTATATTACTTATATAAGTCCCTAAGATTATCAAGATATTATTATATTACTTATATAACTCCAATTACTTACAAGTAATTGTCATATTCGGGATGTAAATTTTAATATTAAAGTGTCAGGAAAACATGTTTTATTATGCCTTTTGTTTTTAATTTGTGAATACTACCTTAAAGAGTTGACAACATGAAAAAAATCCAGTTAAGGGTAATTAAGCTTATAAATATAAATTTATATTTAAAGTATACTAATATTTCAATTTGTAATTATCTACATGCTTCTTATTATATGAGCATATTATATTATATGAGTATATATTTATGAGGGTATATGTGTATTACATGTGTATTTGAGTGTAAATGTGTATTGTATATGAACATGAATAATGGTATGAGTGATGTGTATTATTGGATAAAATTTATATATAAAATTCTTGTGTCCATTACGCATTAGTTAAATAACATCTTACAACTAATGCTGCTGATAACAAATATTTAATTAAAGCCTTGCTATAGATGTTTAACTGTGTTAAGGTCTTTGGCAGCCCTTGCCCACCCTAATTTTAAACATATCAAATGAAAGCCACTACAGTTAAGTGTGATTGTGAGCTGATTGTCATTAGTCCATGATTACATCATAGTTAAGAGAAAATGGAAAATTTAAATGAGAAGTTTCTGAAGAAAAAACCAGATGCCACTTTTCAGTATAGGATTGTGGAGAAGGGTCTTGTGTGAATGAGTTGCTGGTTTCTTGATGCTTGGTTAGTAAAGAATTACATTGGCGATAATATGCATAATGATAAGGGCTTTATAATGGTATAGGATATGTACAATTAAAGGTTTCGTCTTATGTTATCAAAAAATTTAACTATTAGAATTTAGAAACCATTTTATTTTATTCTATTTTGAAAGATTTTATTTATTTATTTATTTATTTATTTATTTATTTTAGAGAGAGAGGGAGAGAGAGCATGTACGTGCAAGCAGGGGGTGGGGGCAGAGGGAGAGGTAGAGGGGAAAAAATCCCAAGCAGGCTCCCTACTGAGCTCAGAGCCTGCTTGATTTCACAATCCTGAGATCATGATCTGAGCCAAAATCAAGGGTCTGACGCTTAACAGACTGAGCCACTCAGGCGCCCCTAGAAACCATTTTAAACAGTAAAGAAAATCAGAAATAAAAGTATAGATTAAATCGAAATTACAAAACAAGAAATGAAATTTCTGTAAAATGTCAACTTTCCTAAATTAATCTGGGAATGTAATTTAATAAACTAATAAAAATACTAATAGGTTTGGGGTAGTAGTGGTGATATTTTTGTTTTTTAAGTTTTTTTGTGTGTTATTTTTATAGCCAATCAAAATTTGTTGAAGTACATATTAAGTTACTTTTACAGATTTCTTTTTTTTTTAAAGATTTTATTTATTTATTTGAGAGAGAGAGAATGAGAGATAGAGAGCACGAGAGGGAAGAGGGTCAGAGGGAGAAGCAGACTCCCTGCTGAGCAGGGAGCCCGATGTGGGACTCGATCCCGGGACTCCAGGATCATGACCTGAGCCGAAGGCAGTCGCTTAACCAACTGAGCCACCCAGGCGCCCACTTTTACAGATTTCTTATAATAACTCATAGCCTAGATGAATTGTCTTTATTGTTTGAAATACCTCCACCTGGCCATGTCACATTTTAATTATGGTTTAAGTAACAGTGGACTCATTAATTCAATCAAAATATAATACATATATTATTTAATGCTAGCAGAGCTGATGAAAAGGAAACATATTCACAGGAATTATATTTAAATTATCTATATTCAAAAACACTATTTTAGGAAATATAATTCTATCAGAATTCAATAAGAGCAGCTGTAGAATCAATTAAGTAACTGCAGTTAAGTTTTTAAAGAAGATAAATTAGACTTTTAAAGAGAGACAACTTGCAAATGTCCCACTATGATTTGGGGTGTTAGGTTTGGTTGCTTTGAAAACGGAATCAGACCTGCATTGACTCCGGATCCCTGAGACCTCACAGCCTAATCCTTCTATTCTTCTGGGACCCCAAAACCCAGGGGACCTTCCGATGCTCTAGGACCTATGGCTGTAGAACAGCAGAGCCAAAAAAGCCACTTGGGAAAAGGTAGACTTTAAACTCCCTTCAATCAATTTTGTTTGTTGTGACCATTTTCTTTTCTTAGTTCGTTGAGCTTTTTCTCAGTCAACAGAGCCATCAAAGGGAAACTTTCTAGAGCTTTTTCTCTCATGGGAGATAATCTAGTTTTGCTAAAAAGAAGTGGATTTTTCTAATTCTTTCTCAATGTCCTTTATTCCAGGATATTTGTATAGCAAACAACCTTGGAAGAGAGATGATGTCTGCCTCCAGAGCAAAGGGCAGGCATGCTTACTACCCAGGAAGAAGATCCGGTTCTTCAAGTTTGGAGTTCCTGTCCTGTAACCCACTGTTTGTGCAGGCACCTTCTGGGCACATCTGCATCATCCTTGTGGGACTTGAGGGGCAAGGGGAACTGACACAAATATGCTGATGCTCATGTTGTTTGCTGTGCCATGAATGAGAACATCCTGTTCTCTGGTCCAGGAATCTCTTGCCTTCTCACAGCACCCATGAACCTATAGCAGATTAACTTGTCAGCTTGCAAGTAAGATAAAATCTCAGACCTTTTACAGTTCTTGACATTAAACTAAAATATATATACCGTGTGATTCTATTTATATCAAGTTCAAAAGCATTAAAGCTAATATACAGTGTTAGAAATCAGGATAGTTTCCTTGGGGAGCAGAGGCAATGCTTAGAGGAAGCATTAGGGGAGCTTCCGGTGTGCGGGCCATGTTCTGTTTCTTGGTCAAAAGGGTCTTGATTACATAAACTTATTCAATTCAGATTCAACAATCTTTGCACTTACTTTTTTATTCCCTTTTCCCCTTCTATGAATGTTTTACTTCTATAAAAGATCAACTTAAAAAAAAAAGAAAAGCAGAGGTAGTGACCAGGATTGCCACATCAATGAATTAAAAAACATGTGGAATTAACTACCCCAACTCAAAGAAAAAGGCAAAAGAACTGAATGTTATTAGCCAAAAGATAAAGAAAATGGAGGAGAGATCCAAGAAGAAAAACATGCTTTTAGTTGAGATTTCAGAAGTAGAGGAGAGTCAAAGAAGACACGTGTTGGGATATATGCTATTTAAATTCAGAATTTCAAGGATAGAAAATAATTTCTGTAATCATCTAGTCAGGAAAAAGAAAAAAAACCAAGTTACCTCAGATGGAAAAAAAAAACAAACTATTTACAACAGACTGTTTTTATAATGTTCAATGTCAGAACCAAATGAAACAGTAGCTGCATCATTTTGGAAAAAAAAAAGTTATCCAAGAATGCCAAGTTATCATCTATCTATGTGACAAGAGAAATGTAGTCTCAGATGTGGATGGATTAAAAAACTATACCACTCACTTACCTTACTGGAAAAAAACATATTGGAAGAAATATTCCAGCTGTCAAGAAATAAATCTAAATTGATGTCCAAAAACCAGGAAGACATAGTGCAGTAGAGAAAACAACCACTGAAAGAACACTGAATACTTTTAATAGGCTTGTAAATGATTCAGAGATGGTTACATTACACATGCGACAATATAGTAGTCTTCCTGCATCTCAGGAAATTGCCTGAGAATGGTATACAGCTGTAGATGATTCTGCCCATTCTGAGTGAGAAATCCACAGAGACTGAGAAGGAATCCTTGCGCTTGTTGGAGTTGTGAGCCAGTAATAGAGTAAAGACCCTCTTGGTACTCTCTCCTGCCTGACTTCTCGGCAGTTTCTCGCCCATCTGCCTACCCCTTCACCATATATAAACAACTGGTATAAAGCAACCCCAAGACAATTCCATCAGGTGAAACCAAGACAAATCTCTGAGGATCAATCCTTTAAGTTCAGGCATTAGGTTTGTCTGAGGTCCAGTCCTTTACTTATATCACTCTGACATATTTAGCCATCAGATTTAGGTGAATCCATTTCCTTCCTTCCATGTGTCCCAGCAGGAATACTAAAGGTGCAGATGGATGGCGGTTTACATCCACGAAGCCACCTTCGTTTACCATCCCCAGCTGAACATTCTGATAGATATTAATGTGAAGGGGCCCAGTAGAAGAAGGCTCTGACCAGGCTCCTAGAGCAGCCTACATCAAATACGTCAATAAGATTGATTTTATTTCCTATTCAGGCTTACAAAACACAACTCTTTGAACTAATTATTTTCACTTCTCTGTTTAAATGGTTTACCGAGAGAGAGAGACATCTGACACTTCCTGTTGTTGAAAATGCACATTTAAATGGGGATAAGAATTTTATCTTGTATGAAACATCCTTGTTTTAGTGTAGTCGAGCTGCTATAACAAAATGCCATAAACTGGGTGGCTTGTAAACAACGATTTCTCACCGTTCTGGAAGCTGGAAGTCCAAGATCAGGGCGCCAGCCTAGTCGGGTGAGGGCTATCTTCAGGTTGCAGACTACCCATTGTATCCTTATATGGTGGAAAGGGCTATAGATCTCTCTGAAGTCTCTCTTATAAGGCATTGCTCTCATTCAGGAGGACTCTACCCTCATGACCTAATCACCTTCCAAAAGCCCCACCTATTAATATCATTACCTGTAGCTGAAGGTTTTCATATATGAATTTAAAAGGGACACAAATATTCAGACCATAGCAATTCTCAAAGAGGTTGACGTAAATGCCTCCTTCACAAACCATTCAGTGGCTTCCCCAATGTCTATTAAATATATTCCAAACCTGATAGACTAGCAGACTCACCATGTCCTTCCTAGTGCTAGGGATATAGGAGGTCCAATGACATTTTAGTCTTTATTTTCATACATAAGGACTTCATTTGTTCTCTATGAGCTCTCTCTTCTATTCCATTGATCTATTGTTGATTCCAGGGGTTTTCAACTGAGGTTTAAATTGCGGATTTGTCTGCTGCCCTAAATCTCTCAGTTTTTGCTTCGTGTATTTTGAAGCTCAACTATTAAATTCATATACATTTAGAACTGTCCTTTTTACTTGAGAGACTGACTCTTACATTACTGTGAAGCGTTTTTTATCTCTGACAAACTCCTTGTCTTGAGTTGCATATTCAATGAGAATACAGCCTTTTCAGCTTTATTGGGATTGGTTTTCATGTGATATCTTTTTCTATCCTTTTCTATCCTTTTACTTTTAACCTATGTAGTTTTACTTAAAGTGCATCTCATCTAAACTGCATCTAGTAAAGTCCTGCTTTTTTTTTTCAATTTGAAAGTTTCTGACTACTAATTGGAATCGGGCTTAAGTTTACCATCTTACTGTTTGTATTTACTTGCCCCATATGTTTTCTGTCCATTTTTCCTTCTTTTCTGATTTCTATTGAGTATTTAATGTTCTATTTTTATCTCCTTTACTGGCTCTTTAGCTAGAATTATTTATTAAATAATAATTAGTGATTATAATATTTAATGATTGCTCTAGACATTTTAATTTGCATCCTTAACTTATCACACTGTATTTTTGTAATATTTTATTTATTTATTTGAGAGACAGTGTGTGAGAGAGAGAAAGCACTAGAGGAGGGAGGATCAGAGGGAGAAGCAGACTTCCCACGGAGTGGAGAGTCTGCCATGGGACTCAATCCTGGGACTCTGGTATCATGACCTGAGTGAGCCAAAGGCCAATGCTTAACAGACTGAGCCACCTAGGCACCCTATCACACTGTATTTTAATACTTCCATTTGCCACTTACCTATTCTTTGGGCTGTTACTGCCCTATATTTTACTTCTACATAGTCTATAAAATTCACATTATTTTTCTTTAAACAGTCAATTATCTTTTAAAGAAATTAAAAATAGGATTTCAAATGTGTTTTATATTTATCCACATATTTCTCATGTTGTTTTGTTTCAGTAGTCAGATTTGAAATATTTTTAATAGAAAAAAATCATGAACTTATTCTTAGACTTCCAACTCAAAACAGATTTCAGGATTCTGAACATCTTTAATTTTATTATTGTGTTAAATTTTGTTGTACAGGAAAGCTTTATTTGTAAATATATTAACATAGTTATATATTTGCATTATCCTATATTTCCACATATTTTTTTAAAATTATTTATTTATTTATTTATTTATTTATTTATTTATTTATTTATTTA